>NW_024070187.1:46475769-46885987 GCF_014754425.2 Oryx dammah | reverse complement strand
GGACGCCATCTTAGTTTCCAACCGCAAAAGCTAGCGCCCCCCTTTTTTTTTTCTTTTTAAGGTTTCCCACGTAGGGCCCCAAAATAAACTAAATCTTTAGGACTCTAGACATGTAGTTCTAAGAATAATACAGTTAACTACTATAAACCTTTTTGCCTAATTACCAGAAACTGGTATCCTGAGGGATAAAATAATGTGAATTTCCATTTTTAACATATTACCAAAATTCCATAGCATAGGTAACTCACACATCAGTAAAGATGGACAACTCCTCGTTTCAAAGCTCAGCAATGCTAGCTATTCTTTTTATGATAAAATTTGCAATTTTATTTCATTCAGTGCTTCAAAGTATATTAGTCCAAAACTGCTAATCATTGAATTTATTTTATTTATTTTTAGATAATGATAAACTTTATGTGATGATAATCTCTATTCTTATTGTTTTCAACACAGTACTGTTTATTTTTATTTTAAAACCAAGCATTAACATTTGATGAATACAAAATTAATAGCCAGAAAGCCAGCCTAACACATGCCTTCATGAGTACCAGAAGAAAAAGTCCTTTCCTTTCACCAGTTTCAGAGACTAATGGTACCGTATGGTTTAAAAAAAGTATCATATGCAAAGGAAAAGTTAAATTTTAAAACTGATACAAAAGCTTTATAAAATTCTGAATTCTGATAGTCATGCCAAATCATCAGATTATATCTTACTTATTTCCTTTGCATCACTGTTAACTAAATGTTAATCAACGTTCATCCTGTACGTTGTCTCAGAAGATTAAAAAATAAAATGTCAGCTTACTTATTAAAGAGTTTGATTAAGAAGAAAATATTTTATTGAAATGTAAAAAAAGAGATTCAAAATCAAGTAATAGTATCTTGTTCTTAGGAACTTTAGAAATAATAGTTCATTTAAGTATGCAACACTTTGCAAATAGCTTCAAACTGATGTGGAGCACACTAGAAAACAATAGCTATACTTTCAAAATGTAAAAAATACATACTGGAGAAATTGATGCTAAAAAAATAGTCATTTCTAATCCATCTCTAAACTAAACTTTCAAATTTAAAATATTCAACTGAATGAACTCAAACAATAATTTTCAAGCCAAGATAAACTTTACATAAACTATTATCTATTTCATATAATCTAAGAATAAGTAATTTTAGCATAAGTAATTTTAGCATAAAATTTAGCATAAGAAAATTTTAGCACAATAAGACTGTGTTACATAAACTATTATCTACTTCATATAATCTAAGAATAAGTAATTTTAGCATAAGAAAAAATAAGTAATTTTTAGCATAATTTCCTGTTGATAAACTGTACAAAGAATTCTTACAATGAAATTTGGATACTGTAATTCGTAACGTGTCATATAACTTCATAAAGATTAATTTGCTAATCTTATGTGTATTTGTTTCATATTCAAAATAGCTGAGATTGCTGATTGGCAAGATTCAAAATAATGAATTGAGTCACCTTTAAATCTTCCTTTAAAATCTCCTAAAAGAATTTTCAAATGTTTTTTGTTTCATTGCAATTTTAAAAATCATTTCTGAGATATAATTTTTAAAATAAGGAAATAAATTATGTATGGCTTTTAAAATATTTACGTATCTTCAGTATATTTAATGTCAGTTTTTATGCTTTGTTCTCTGACGAATAATATCTAATTTCCTTCCCTCTTCCCTACCTGCCTCCCTCCCCACCCTCCCACCCTTCCTTCCTCCCACCTTTTTTCCCTCTCTACCTCCTTCCTTCCTTCTGTCATTTCTAGTAAGGCCAAATGAAAAAATTGACTTTGTTAAATAACACTTGTCATCAGGTCTCATCTCAATACAGATCAAAATACACAGCTCCTAACATCAAGCTTCAGCATCATTAGAAATATATTTGCGTCATTAAGTTCCACTGTGGGTTTGTATTGTCTTGTTAATGATGCTCTGTTACACCCCAAATTCTCAGGTATATCTGTTATAAGAAAGAGTTCATGTGGAAGTGGAGTATCTAGAAGTCTATTTTTCTAAACCAGTGGTTATAGAGGGGAGACAATTTTGTCTCCCTATCAGGGGGCATTTAGAGATAGATTTCTGGGTGTCACAGTTTGAGGAACAGTGTTACTGGAGTGAGTATATACCAGAAACTTGCTAAATAACCAATGTACAAAACCATCCTTTTCAACAAGGAATAATGCAGCCCCAAATGTCAATAGGACTGAGATTTAAAAAAAAAAAAAAAAAGCCGTGTTCTAGACCAATCTTTGCCTTTAAGAAGTTTTCATGTATACTCAGGGTCTATAACGGAGAAGGCAATGGCACCCCACTCCAGTACTCTTGCCTGGAAAATCCCGTGGACGGAGGAGTCTGGTAGGCTGCAGTCCACAGGGTCTCAAAAAGTCTGACACAACTGAGCGACTTCACTTTCACTTTTCACTGTCATATATTGGAGAAGGAAATGGCAACCCATTCCAGTGTTCTTGCCTAGAGAATCCCAGGGACGGGGGAGCTTGCTGGGCTGCCATCCATGGGGTTACACAGAGTCAGACACGACTAAAGTGACTTAGCAGCAGCAGCAGCAGCAGCAGGATCTATAAATCCCATTTTGAAGACTTTGCTGGGGCCATTCTACTATTTTTATTTTCAACAGTTCATTGACTTCTATCTGGGAGTCAAGGATAAACACTTGAATTGTCAAACATCATTTCTTCAGATGGAAAAGGCAGAATGCTACAGAATGGGAAAAGTTTTACACCAAGCATACACACCTACCCATATACTCGCAAATATACCAGATACCATACATATTTGGAGGAATCATGTTTTGCCTGAATGGGAGATATTAAAGTGGTAGTTCTTCGTTGCCCAAATATAATTGCAGTGTCTCACTTGGATCAACCTTTTCCCACACCTGTACTTTTCCTTCCCATGCTTTCATCTTCATGAGATAACCTTTCTTGTTCTCATATTACAATGCAATTTTTATAGTCCCATTGTCTGGAGGGAGTTTAATTTTTACTTCTCAGTTTTTGTGAATCAGTTCAGTTCAGTCACTTAGTCATGTCCGGCTCTTTGTGACCCCATGGACTGCAGCATGCCAGACTTCCCTGTCCATCACCAACTCCCAGAGTTTACTCAAACGCATGTCTGTTGAGTTGGTGATGCCATCCAACCACCTCATTCTCTGTCATCCCGTTCTCCTCTCACCTTCAATCTTTCCTGGCATCAGGGTCTTTTCAAATGAGTCATTTCTTTGCATCAGGTGGCCAAAATATTGGAGTTTCAGTCTCAACATCCGTCCTTCCAATGAACATTCAGGACTGAATATATGTTTATATATACCTATTTTATGAATATATGTCTATAAAACACATAACATTTTATATGCATATAACAGATTAAATAATGACAACATTTCACATTAATGTTACATTAAAGGTGTCTTCTAGAGGCACAATGCTGTGATAGAAAAGAGATTTTAATGAAAAGAATTTCAGCTTATATGGTAGACCAGTGGAAAAGATAAACTGGTACAAAGGGCACTTCCATATCCCATCAGTAAAAATTTGTCTCTGACACGAAAAGTATATCAGATGACTTTAATGAAAAAGAGTTACTTACATATTTAAGTAAAAAAAAGTTTGCTTAACTTTCTCAAAAGTTAAAGTGGACTATAACATCTAAGTCCCAAGTCTCTTCAAAGCTATTTACATGACTGCTATAATGAGATAAATTGGAGAGGAAATAAATTATTAACATGGTTCTTGGTATTCCTTAAAGAAAATGATTCAGTTCTAACTTTAGGTCCTTAGAACAGACGTATGCAGACACAGACACACACACACAAACAGAAATCCTTACTTTTACTTTTAATAAAGAGTCTAAGGGAAATTTAAATTTAATTTTAATTCTAAATTTAATTTAAATTATATTTTAAATTAAATATTAACATGGGTAATTTAATAACTAAATATTATTAATATTAACAATTACCATGGTTAATTTAATAATTTAACATGGTTACATTATTAACATGGTATTTGGTATTCTTTAAAGAAAATGATTCATTTATAACTTTAGGTCTTAAAACAGACACATGCACAGACACAAACACACACACAAACAGAAATCCTTACTTTTACCTTCTAATAAAGAGTCTAAGGGAAAGCTTTACTCAAACATCCTGGAATGCGAAGTCAAGTGGGCCTTAGGAAGAATCACTACAAACAAATCTAGTGGAGGTGATGGAATTCCAGTTGAGCTATTTCAAATCCTAAGAGATGATGCTGTGAAAGTGCTTCACTCAATATGCCAGCAAATATGGAAAACTCAGCAGTAGCCACAGGAATGGAAAAGGTCAGTGTTCATTCCAATCCCAAAGAAAGAATGCTCAAACTACTGCACAACTGCACTCATCTCACATGGTAGCAAAGCAATGTTCAAAATTCTCCAAGCCATGCTTCAGCAGTATGTGAACTTCCAGATGTTCAAGCGTGATTTAGAAAAGGCATAGGAACCACAGATCAAATTGCCATCATCTGTTAGATCATTGGAAAAGCAAGAGAATTCCAGAAAAACATCTGCTTTATTGACTATGCCAGAGCCTTTGACCCTGGCTTTGACTTTGACTGTGACTCTCTCTTTGACCTTGTGTGGATCACAGTGATCTGTGGAAAATTCTGAAAGTGATGGGAATACCAAACCACCTGACCTGCCTCCTGAGAAATCTGCACGCAGGTCAAAAAGCAACAGTTAGAAATGGAAATGGAAAAAAAGAGTGGTTACAAATCAGAAATGGAATACATCAAGGCTGATTATTGTCACCCTTCTTATTTAACTTATATGCAGAGTACATTATTTGAAATGCCAGGCTGGAGGAAACACAAGCTGGAATCAAGATTGTGGGAGAAATATTAATAACTTCAGATATGCAGATGACACCACCCTTACGGCAGAAAGTGAAGAACTAAAAAGTCTCTTGATGAAAGTGAAAGAGGAGAGTGAAAAAGTTGGCTTCAAGCTCAGTATTCAGAAAACTAAGATCATGGCATCTGGTCCCATCACTTCATGGCAAATAGATGGGGAAACAACGGAAACACTGAAAGACTTTTTATTTTGGGAGGGCAAAAATCACTACAGATGGTGACTGCAACCATAAAATTAAAAGACACTTGCTCCTTGGAAGAAAAGCTACGACCAACCTAGACAGCATATTAAAAAACAGAGACATTACTTTTCTGACAATGGATCATCTAGTTAAAGCTATGGTTTTTCCAGTAGTCATGTATGGATGTGAGAGTTGGACTATAAAGAAAGCTGAACACTGAAGAATTGATGCTTTTGAACTGTGGTGTTGGAGAAGACTCTTGAGAGTCCCTTGGAGCGCAAGGAGATCCAACCAGTCCATCCTAAAGGAAATCAGTCCTGAATATTTATTGGAAGGACTGATGCTGAAGCTGAAACTCCAAAACTTTGGCCACCTGATGGGAAGAAGTGACTCTTGGAAAAGACCCTGATGCTGGGAAAGATTGAAGGTAGGAGGAGAAGGGGATGACAGAGGATGAGTTGGTTGGATGGCATCATCAGGTTGATAGACATGAGTTTGAGCAAGCTCTGGGAGTTGGTGATGGACCAGGAAGCCTGGCATGCTGCAGTCCATGGGTTCACAAAGAGTTGGACATAACTGAGTGAATGAACTGAACTGAATATTTTAAAAATCTACATTGTAAATATAACTTACATTAAGATTAACCAGGATTGTGCATTTATTAACTTCAAGGAGATATTATGCACTAACATATCTCATTTGTTATGAGACATATCTCACTCGCCATTTATGTGACTATCTTGGAAGCTCCATGCATGAATGCCTGTGAGCTGTGTTGCTTTAGTCCTGTCCAACTGTTTGCCACCCTACAGACTGTAGCCTGCCAAGTTCCTCTGTCCATGTGATTCTCCAGGCAAGAATACTGGAGTGGGTCAGCATGCCCTCTTCCAGGGGATCTTCCTGACCCAAGGATCGCACCCACATTTCCTGCAGCTCCTGCATTGCAGGCAGATACTTTACCACTGAGCCACCAGGGAAGCCCTGGAAGCTCCATATATATACACCAAAAAGAAAAGTGTCCATCGTGAATGTCATTTATTTTTATATACCAACACAAACTCTGTATGAAGTACTAATAAAATGCTTTGTAAAAATGTTAATCATAAGGAGAAGGAAAATAAAAGAGAAATTTTATAGTGACATAAGAAGCTAGTACTATGGAATTCTGCATCCTAATAATAATTCTCTTCTATTTATTTTAAATTTGGCACTATTTAGTTATTAGAGGGTCTTATGAAGGTTAAAGGAAAAATAGCAAAGAAATTCTCCTAACTTCTTAGAATATTCTTCTTTTAAAAGTTGAATCTAGTGACAGTGTTTGAAGAATTGTCTGAGCTCTATTTGTGTTGCAGATGATTCATTTTCAAAAGAGTTGACCCCAGTCTCATACTTAGATGATTTAAGTGGCTGATATAGCATCAAAGTGGTAAATATATGAAGTAGGAGAGCTTCATATTTTCACCCAAATTAATAAAACTCCATTTCAATTTCCGTAAGTTAACAAAAATAAATCAGGTTTTAAATTATTATTTGATCTGATAACATTCTTTATCATTCTCATTTACAAGAATACAGAACTATACGTATTAAATATTCAGAAATCTAATATATATATATATATATATAGAATCCACAAAGTCATATAAGATGTAATTATAGTCTCTCCTCTGATTTACACTATTTTTGTATTCTAATGCAATTAGAAAGAGACAGAACTCTGAGCATTGACTTTGAATCCCTGCATGGAGTGGTTCCTGGCTAACCTCCAGTCTCAAAGCTCAAAAATCTTCGGTGATCTCATATAATCCAGCCACACTCGTCATGGTCTCCCCTCTGAGCCCCTCTAATTCTTGCCCTTGATGACCTTTCATCAACCTAAACCAGCTTCCATGATCAGCCTATGTCCACCAACTTTTAAATGCTCAATAAAGTACTCCGATCACTCTAAATCCCTTGGCCCTCTATATTTTCTTCATGGCTCCTATAATTACTTACAAATACTTGCTCTATTTAATCTTTATCTATTCATTTCTTTATTGTTTGTTCTCCCATTAGGTTTTTTAAGCTCTCAGGTATTTTAATAGCGAGGGCATTTCCTTGGTTGTTTGTTGTTGAGTCACTAAGTCGTGTCCGACTCTTGCAACCTCATGGACTGTAACCTGCCAGGCTCCTCTGTCCATGAGATTTTCAGGCAAGAATACTGGAGTGGGTTGCCATTTCCTTCTCCAAGGGATCTTCCCAACCCAGGGATCAAACTCTTGGCTCCTGCTGCGTCTCCTGCATTGCAGATTGTTTACCACTGAGCTACCTGGAAGTTGGCTATTCTCTTACCTGATTTGGGTCCTGGTTCCTTTTAAAATCCCTAACAAAGAGAAATTGTGCAGTTTAAGGCAACCGATATTTAAATAGACCTTTCCATGAGTTTATGTTCCAGAATATTTATTTGACACAGTGATTCTACATATAACTATCCACTCATGTCTTTCTCCATGAATGTGAAAACAGTAGAGCATTTTCATTCTTTGTTTCAGTTTATGTGAGTAAACAAGAAGCAAACTTGTTTTGCTTTTTTTTTTTCTTAAAGAAAGGCAAGAGTAGAGTTTTGAGTTTCTTGCTCACAGCTGTATTCTTGGCACCTATACAAATATAGGCACATTAGGAACTTAATGAATACTTACAGAAGAAAATGAATGAATCAATCTGGTAGGCAATTTGGTATATTAACTTATATGTGAAATACTGGGTGACAGCTTTTGCTTGTTTGTCTTCATTGTTATTGCTATATATTTGTGATTTCCTGTGTATTTGTGTGCATGTGTGTGTGTGTGACCTTGTAAAGAGGTTGAGATCAGTTAAAAATCAATCCATCATACTGTGAATCTGGGAGATAACTACAAAGAATAATGCTTCAATCAGAAGGGAAAATAAAATGACTTTAGACATAAGTACTTGAAGTATCACTGTTCCTGTGCATCAGATCTGCTGGCAAATTCCACTCAATATTTTTCTGTCTTTGTTTCAAACCAAAATTTTTTTCCATGATACCTAGTCCCTTGTTAGTTCCATGATAACTAGCTTCCTTGTTTTTGTTTAACAACCAAGATTTTTGAAAAAAAGTTTTTACAGTGGTTTCCTATCCCCAGTGTGATTTCCTTTTGCTTTTTCTCTTCTTCTAGTATATATATTTTTCTTTTTTAATAGTTTCATTATTTTTCTTATGTTTCAAATTATTTGGAGATAATAATTATAGTAAATGTCCAAGACATGTTGCTTCTGGTCTTCAAATAACTATTATATTTTCCTTTCTATTTGTATCACATCTCCAATAACCTTTTTCCTGGACATACCAACAATTCCCTTGTTTTTTCACATCTAGTCCTTATGTGAAATAAGTAGTCTCTAATAATATATAGTTTTAAACCAGTATATTAGACTTTTGTGTATATTAGTATATTAGACTATATTATATTAGTATTACATATGATATATAGTATACTAGTATTATATCAATATATATGATATACTAATACTATAATATATAGTATTATATTAGTATAGTATATAATATATTAGTATTTTATTAGCATATTAGACTATTGTGTTACACTGGGGGAAATGTTTGTTAGCTGGTTTTACTGGTCTCCTGATTTTTTGTCAGTTTATTTTATTTTGTTACTTTATTTCACTATTTTACTGTGATAAGAACTCTTAATATGATATCTACCCTCTTACTAAATTTTCATGAGTATAATACTTCCCTGGTGCCTGACACAGTAAAGAATCCGCCTGCAATGCGGGAGACCTGGGTTCAGTCCCTGGGTTGAGAGGAGCCCCTGGAGGAGGGCATGGCAACCCACTCCAGTCTTCTTGCCTGGAGAAGCCCCTGGACAGAGGAGCCTAACAGGATACATGGGGTCACAAAGAGTTGGACATGACTGAGTGACTAAGCACAGCACAATTGACTGTAGGAACACTGTTGAGCAGAGTATCCATAAAGCTTACTCATTTTACTCAGCTAGAAGTTTATACCTGTGAATTAGTAACTCTCCATTTCCTCACTTCCACAACTCTTGGAAACCACTATTCCATTATAAATCTCCTTATTATAGATACTTTGAGCAGTATTTGTCTTTCTGTGATTGACATTTCATTTAGTATAATGGCTATAAGTTTCGTTTACATTGTAAATAGAAAATGTTCCTTTTTTTAAAGAATTGAAATGTAGTCCATTGTGTGTCTATATTTACCTATCAATACATACAAATATACATATTATATTTTATTTATTCATTAATCTGTCAATAAACATTTAGGTTGTTTCTACATCTTAGCTATTGGGAATAGTATTGCAATGAACATGGGAGGGCTAAAACTCTCTGAAATTCTGATATTTAGTCTTTTGGATAAATACTCTGAAGAGGGATTTCTGGATCATATGGTTGTTCTACTTTTAGTTTTCTGAAGAATGTAAGCACTGTGCGCTATTTCTAAATCCCATTAACAGTGTGTAGGGATTCCAATTTGGAAAGCATGTGATCCATATATGTTTGTCAATACTTAGTGACTTCTCTTTTGGAGGTAAAAGCCATCTTGACAAATATGAGTTGAAATATTATTGTGATTTTTATTTCTATTTCCCTGATTATGGAGCTGCACATTTTTCATATACATATTGGCTATTAGCATGTCTTATTTGGGGAATAACTGTTCACGTGTTTATCCAAATTTTGATTGTGATATTAGACTTTTGCTACCAAGCTGTAGGAATTCTTAATATTTTGAGGATTAACCCCTTATCAGATGTATGATTCATCAATATTTTCTCCCATTCTTTAGACTGCCTTTTCACTTTGCTGACTGTATCTTTTGTTGTGCAGAAGTTTTTAGTTTGATGTAGTCATTTATTTATTTATGTTTCACTTTTGGTGTCATAGCCACAAACTCATTGCCAAGGTCAGTTGACCATACACTCATATATTATTTCTGGACTCTCTATTCCATTCCATCAGGCTATAAGTTTGTCTGTGTGCCAATATGTTTTTGATTATTGTAGTTTTATAATGCAGTTTGAGATCAGGACATATAATGTCTCCAGCTTTGTTCTTTCTCCCCGTTGTTTTGGCTATTTCTGGTCTTTTGTGGTTTCATATGAATTGTGAACTGTTTTTCTATTTCTGGAAAAAAAAAATGCCACTGGGAGTTTGATAGAGATTGCAATGAATCTGTGGATTACATTGGGTGAACTGTGTACATTTTAGCAATATTGTATTTTCCAATCCATGACCATGACATTTCTTTCCATTTGTTTGGGTATTCTTTTACTTTTTTCACCAAGGTTTCATAGTTTTAAGAACACAGTTTGGTAATTTTTATCTCCATAGTGAAGTTCATCCCTCAATAGTTTATTCTTTTGGGTGATGTTATAAATGGCATTGTTTTCCTGATCTTCCTTTCAAGTATTCTGTTGTTAGTATACAGCAACACAACCGGTTTGTATGCTGATATTGTATTCTGCAGCTTTCCTGTATTTATTGGTTATTTCTAACAGTTTTCTCTATGTACTTGCTAGGATTTTCTCAGTATAAGATAATATCATCTGGAATGCTACTAAGAGGCTATGATGAGCACATAAAATTGACATCACGGTTCTAAAAGATCTATCCCTTGGTATCATTCTTATGGTCATGAAGACCATTTTTGAGGAGTTGTGGGGATTAAAACCCAATTGGGGAGGGCTTCCTTGTGTTAGTCACTCAGTCCTTTCCAGTTCTTTGAGACCGTATGGACTGTAGCTCATCAGGCAAATCTGTCCATTGGATTGTCTAGGCAAGAATACTGAAGTTGGTTGCTATGCCCTCCTCCATGGGATCTTCCTGACTCAGGGATTGAATCTGCATGTCCTGCATTTACTGCACTGATGGCAGGTTCTTTACCACTAGCACCACCTGGGAACTCAGAGAAGGGCTAATGGTCAGACAAATATTGCAAAGAACAACTCTTCCAGAAGTGAAATATAAGATAGATATATTTTCTTATTTTAAGGTGGTTGTTCTTGTTAATTATTTTTCAAAATATTATACTAATATATATGATTATTACATGTGAAAGTGAAAGCGAAGTTGCGAAGTTGTGTCTGATTCTTTGCGACCCCACACACTGTTGCCTACCATGTTTCTCTATCCATGGGATTTCCTTCTCCAGAGGGTCTTCCTGACCCAGGGATCAAAGCGGGGTCTCCCACATTGTAGGCAGATGCTTTACCATCTGAGCCTCGAGGTATATTAGGCAATATTTGTATTTATTATATCAGTAAGTCATTGTAAAAGAGCATCATTACATATGCCAAAGAATCTTTGATGGTGTTTAATACATATTTTGTAATTTGCAAGTCTGTGCAGTAAACTGTTCTAGGAAATTGCTATAGCATATGAGTTGTGCACAGATTAATATAGAAATACATAGGTTTTAATTAGAGATCCCAATACCTTGCTGTAAGCCAGCCAAGTGATATTTGAGTTTATGTAAGAAAAATTTTCTAATGGAATTGTCAAGAATATTATAAAGGTGAAAAGTAATAAGGATAGATTTATATTATCTGTATTTAAAACTTTATTAAGTAGTGAAAAATACATAAGTTGATTTTATACAGAATGAAAAGCTTCTTAGAGTTTCCATGTGTGACAGTGTGTGCGTGTGTGTATGTATCTCTGTTTCTATTTTTTTATCTGTACACAAAATCATGGTGTCTCAAAATTGTGTGAAAAGGCGGAACATTGACCAAATTATACATGAACACATGATTTATTGTTTTAAATAAAATCAAATAAAATTTTACCTTTTAGAAATAAATATTTTAAATGTAAAAGAACAATATCATAATTGGAAAATTAACCAAAAAGATAGATATGCATTTATCTTATATGATCAGGGAGACATTTCACATTATACTTCAAATTTTGCAATATATGATCACATCAGTATTTTAGTGTGCACCTTAAACTACAGTGTATATGGAGATAGAAGATAAGAGCAAGCATAAACTGGGCATTTTCTTCATGTATACATATCTTGCTTAATACAAATCAAAAATTATTATAGAGAATTAGAAATCAAAAAGACAAAGAAACCAATAAATCTGGGCAATTTGTAAAGTAGATGTATAGATGTCAAGGGATATTTCCCTAACACAATTTGCAAAAATGAAAAAAAAATCATGAATTCCAACAATAGCAGGTGGAAGAAGAAATCAACAATTCCCTACACTATGGCTTCAAGTGCAGAATGGTATAATAGTTCTGAATTCCCTGCAATAAACTTGGAAGTTTATATCAAGAACAATTAAAAATAATATTTTTTGTCCCAGATATACTACATTTAGGAATTTTCTCATTTATGGTAACCATAAATATACAAACAATTAATACAAAGTTATTTTAGATAGACAAGTATGAGGTATAATTTAAACCTTGGCAATAGAAAATTCCTAAAATAAAATAGGCTCATTTATAAGGTAAGTTGTTAAATATCAATGTAAAATACAGGGGATTTCTGATCATGAACATGAAAAAAAAAACTATAATATGTTGGTAAATTTGGCAATTTCTAACTTACATTCCATGATACTGAAACTGAAACTCCAATATTTTGGCCACCTGATGCAAAGAACTGACTCATTGGAAAAAACCCTGATGCTGGGAAAGACTGAAGACAGGAGAAGGGGACAGCAGAGGATTAGATGATTGGATGGATGGCATTACCGACTCAATGGACACAAGTTTTAGGAAGATCCAGGAGTTGGTGATGGACGGGGAAGTCTGGCATGCTGCAGTCCATGGGATCACAGAGTCAGACACGACTAAGCAACTGAACTGAACTGAACTTTCATTCATATTCATGTTCACATGAACATACCAAAGACAAACCTCATGCTTAAATTAAAGGCTGATTTTAATTTGAATTTAAAGGCTGAATTTAATTAATTTAATTTTAATTATTCTGTGAGGTTTTTGTGCATTATTTTAATTTTCATCATGAACATATAATAATTATATGATCAGAAAATACAGTCCATTTAAAATATTAAAATTAATGTAATTTTAAGAAATAACCCACTTTTCTTCTCTCAGTAAGCAAATCTGACCTTTCATTACTTTTTTTTCTTTTAATTACTGTATATGATATTATTTCAGCATGCATTCACACCTGTATGTTTGTGTGTATATATATATATATTTCAGGAAAACTGCTACTGAAGGCAAGAACTGTCCTTCATAATCAATGTCCACCTTATCCTAGGAATCAATCTATAGTCTGCAAACCAGAAAGAATGTCCTATTGACAGGTATTCTCTGAGTTATTTTAATCTAAAGTCATATAGCTTTAAAAATTATCACATTGTTAAAGCTATATGACTTTAGATTTACATTTTTCTTACGTATGGAAACATGGCTGGAAATTGAGAATATGTGAATTGAACTTTCTCTTCTTTTAGAGAGTAAAAGCAACACGTAATCCATATTTCATGACTTACCCCTGTATTGCCAAATTCCTTGGCAAAGAACAAATTGCTATGAATCCCATGATTGTATTTACATGTGATTAGTTTGAAAATGTTTTAAGACTTAATTACATATAAATCTCCTTCTTTCAGCCTCCCTCTTTCTTTTCTCTCTCCCTCTCTCTCCAGAAAGCTGGAACTTATAAAATTCAATGATTTTTCAAGAGTCGATTTAACTTTTTTCCAGGAAAAATTCCTAGAAATTGGTTCTTTGCTTATCTTGAATTACCTATACAAGAGATAATGTAGTTGTACCTAGCAAATAAATTAAAAAAAAAAAAAAACAGTACTTGGATATCTGACACTAATTTTTTAAAAAAACAGAAAAAAAAAAGAATGGAAAGTAAACAAAAGATATTATGGAACAACAACAACAAAACAGACATGAAATTTATTCTAAGTGTTGTCAAATAAAGTCAAATTAACTTGTAGCAATTCAAAATAATAGTGCTAAAAAGACCAAAATTAATGGGTTTGTTATGAATATAAAGAGAGTTTTATCACTCTTATCACCCAGAAATTTCCAAAGTTTTTAGGAGTTTTTGGCCAAAAACTAAAAGTATAAATAAACCTGTTTACTATAAATCACAACATTACAACCATGTTAATGGATAGAAAGGCTCAGTACTGTCAAGATGTCAGTTCTTTCCAATATGATTTATAAATTCAATGTAATTCTAATAAAAGTCCCAGCAACTTTAAAAAAAAAAAAAGAGAGAGAGAGAAATAACTGATAAAACATTGTTAATACTGAAAATAGAAAATGTTCTCAAATGTCATAAAACAGTTTTAAGGACTATGTGCAGAGCAGTTATTATTACTTGATATTTTCCATTATTTCATTTATTTGAACATTTTCCTATTTTCCCTCATTAGTATGGAAATTATGAGTCAGCAAACTTGCAAAAATTTCAGTGATTAGCAAAGTTATATTTAATGCCATCATTTCCATATATGCATTCTAAATTACTTTATTTTCAGTGCAAATTATTTTTGTAAGTTTTATTCTTAGATAGCTTTTAATTGTATTTTAAGACACTTTCATGAGAAATCAGTATGCAGGTCAAGAAGCAGCAGTTAGAACTGGACATGGAACAAAAGATGGTTAAAAATAGAGAAAGGAGTACATCAAGCTTATCACCCTGCTTATTTAACTTACATGCAGAGTATATCATACAAAATGCTGGGTTGGATGAAGTACAAGCTGGAATCAAGATTGCCAGGAGAAATATTAATAACTTTAGATATGCAGATGACACCACCCTTATCACAGAAAGCAAAGAGGAATCAAAGAGCCTCTTGATGAAAGTGAAAGAGGAGAGTGAAAAAGTTGGCTTAAAGCTCAACATTCAGAAAACGAAGATCATGGCATCTGGTCCCATCAGTTCAGTTCAGTTCAGTCACTCAGTCATGTCCAACTCTTTGTGACCCCATGAATCGCAGCACACCAGGCCTCCCTAACCAACTCCCGGAGTTCACTCAGATACACGTCCATCGAGTCAGGGATGCCATCCAGCCATCTCATCCTCTGCCTCCAATCCCTCCCAGAATCAAAGTCTTTTCCAATGAGTCAACACTTTGCATGAGGTGGCCAAAGTACTGGACTTTCAGCTTTAGCATCATTCCTTCCAAAGAAATCCCAGGGCTGATCTCCTTCAGAATGGACTGGTTGGATCTCCTTGCAGTCCAAGGGACTCTCAAGAGTCTTCTCCAACACCACAGTTCAAATGCATCAATTCTTTGGTGCTCAGCCTTCTTCACAGTCCAACTCTCACATCCATACAGGACCACTGGAAAAACCATAGCCTTGACTAGACGGACCTTAGTCGGCAAAGTAATGTCTCTGCTTTTGAATATGCTATCTAGGTTGGTCATAACTTTTCTTCCAAGGAGTAAGCGTCTTTTAATTTCATGGCTGCAATCAACATCTGCAGTGATTTTGGAGCCCCTCAAAATAAAGTCTGACACTGTTTCCACTGTTTCCCCATCTATTTCCCATGAAGTGATGGGACCAGATGCCATGATCTTCATTTTCTGAATGTTGAGCTTTAAGCCAACTTTTTTGCTCTCCTCTTTCACTTTCATCAAGAGGCTTTTGAGTTCCTCTTCACTTTCTGCCATAAGGGTGGTGTCATCTGCATATCTGAGGTTATTGATATTTCTCCCAGCAAACGATTCCAGCTTGTGCTTCTTCTAGCCCAGTGTTTCTCATGATGTACTCTGCATATAAGTTAAATAAGCAGGGTGACAATATACAGCCTTGACGTGCTCCTTTTCCTATTTGGAACCAGTCTGTTGTTCCATGTCCAGTTCTAACTGTTCCTTCCTGACCTGCATACAGATTTCTCAAGAGGCAGGTCAGGTGGTCTCGTATTCCCATCTCTCTCAGAATTTTCCACAGTTTATTGTGATCCACACAGTCGAAGGCTTTGGCATAGTCAATAAAGCAGAAATATGTTTTTCTGGAACTCTCTTGCTTTTTCCATGATCCAGCAGATGTTGGCAATTTGATCTCTGGTTCCTCTGCCTTTTCTAAAACCAGCTTGAACAGCTGGAAGTTCACAGTTCATGTATTGCTGAAGCCTGGCTTGGAGAATTTTGAGCATTACTTTACTAGCATGTGAGATGAGTGCAATTGTGAGGTAGTTTGAGCATTCTTTGGCATTGCCTTTCCTTGGGATTGGAATGAAAACTGACCTTTTCCAGTCTTCTGGCCACTGCTGAGTTTTCCAAAATTGCTGGCATATTGAGTGCAGCACTTTCACAGCATCATCTTTCAGAATTTGAAATAGCTCCACTGGAATGCCATCACCTCCACTAGCTTTGTTCGTAGTGATGCTTTTAAAGCCCACTTGACTTCACATTCCAGATGTCTGGCTCTGGATGAGTGATTACACCATCGTGATTATCTGGGTCGTGAAGATCTTTTTTGTACAGTTCTTCCATGTATTCTTGCCACCTCTTCTTAATATCTTCTGCTTCTCTTAGGTCCATACCATTTCTGTCCTTTATTGAGCCCATCTTTCCATGAAATGTTCCCTTGATATCTCTAATTTTCTTGAAGAGATCTCTAGTCTTTCCCATTCTGTTCTTTTCCTCTATTTCTTTGCATTGATCACTGAGGAAGGCTTTCTTATCTTTTCTTGCTATTCTTTGGAACTCTGTATTCAGATGCTTATATCTTTCCTTTTCTCCTTGTTTTTCACCTCTCTTCTTTTCACAGCTATTTGTAAGGCCTCCCCAGACAGCCATTTTGCTTTTTTGCATTTCTTTTCCATGAGGATGGTCTTGATCCCTGTCTCCTGTACAATGTCACGAACCTCATTCCATAGTTCATCAGGCACTCTATCTATCAGATCTAGGCCCTTAAATCTATTTCTCACTTCCACTGTATAATCATAAGGGATGTGATTTAGGTCATACTTGAATGGTCTAGCAGTTTTCCCTACTTTCTTTAATTTGAGTCTCAGTTTGGTAATAAGGAGTTCATGGTCTGAGCCACAGTCAGCTCCTGGCCTTGTTCTTGTTGACTATATAGAGCTTCTCCAACTTTGGCTGCAAAGAATATAATCAACCTGATTTCAGTGTCAACCACCTGGTGATGTCCATGTGTAGAGTCTTCTCTTGTGTTGTTGGAAGCGGGTGTTTGCTATGACCAGTGCATTTTTGGATGCACTATCTTTTTTGGATGTTAGTTCTAAAAGGTCTTGTAGGTCTTCATAGAACCATTCAACTTCAGCTTCTTCAGCATTATTGGTTGGGGCATAGACTTGGATTACCATGATATTGAATGGTTTGCCTTGGAGACGAACAGAGATCATTCTGTCATTTTTGAGACTGCATCCAAGTAATACATTTCAGACTCTTTTGTTGACCATGATGGCTACTCCATTTCTTCTGAGGGATTCCTGCCCACAGTAGTAGACATAATGGTCATCTGAGTTAAATTCACCCATCCCAGTCCATTTTAGTTCGCTAATTCCTAGAATGTCGACACTCACTCTTGCATCTCTTGTTTGACCACTTCCAATTTGCCTTGATTCATGGACTTGACATTCCAGGTTCCTATGCAATATTGCTCTTTATAGCATCGGATCTTGCTTCTATCACCAGTAATATCTACAGCTGGGTATTGTTTTTGCTTTGGCTCCATCCCTTCATTCTTTCTGGAGTTATTTCTCCTCTGATCTCCAGTAGTATTTTGGGCACCTACTGACCTGGGGAGTTCCTCTTCCAGTATCCTATCATTCTGCCTTTTCATACTGTTCATGGGGTTCTCAAGGCAAGAATACTGAAGTAGTTTGCCATTCCCTTCTCCAGTGGTCCACATTTTGTCAGACCTCTCCACCATGACCCGCCCATCTTGGGTTGCCCCGTGGGCATGGCTTAGTTTCATTGAGTTAGACAAGGCTGTGGTCCTAGTGTGATTAGATTGACTAGTTCTGTGAGTATGGTTTCAGTGTGTCTGCCCTCTGATGCCCTCTTGCAACACCTACCATCTTACTTGGGTTTTTCTTACCTTGGGCATGGGGTATCTCTTCACGGCTGCTCCAGCAAAGTGCAGCCGCTGCTCCTTACCTTGGATGAGGGGTATCTCCTCACCAGCGCCCTTCCTGACCTTCAATGTGGGATGGCTCCTCTAGGCCCTCCTGCGCCTGCTCAGGCACTGCTCCTTGGACGTGGGGTTGCTCCTTCCCCCCCGCCGCCCCTGGCCTCGTGAGTGGGGTTGCTCCTCCCGGCTGCTGCCCCTGGCCTCGGGCGTGGGGTGGCTCTTCTCAGCTGGTGCCCCTGACCTCGGATGCGGGGTAGCTCCTTCTGTCCGCTGCCGCTGATCTCGAACGCAGGGTAGCTCCTCTCTGTTGCAGCCTGGCACTCTTGGCCGCTGCCCCTGACCTCGGACGTGGGGTAGCTCCCCTTTGCCTCACTTAGTGATCCGGTCGCAGCTGCCTGCGCTTAGTGTGCCAGTGGCAGCTGCCATCTGGTCCCATCACTTCATGGCAAATAGATGGGGAAACAATGGAAACACTGAAAGATTTTATTTTGGGGGGTTCGAAATTCACTGCAGATGGTGACTGCAGCCATGTGATTAAAAGACACTTGCTTCTTGGAAGAAAAGCCATGAACAACCTAGACAGCATTTTAAGAAGCAGAGACATTACTTTGCCAACAAAGGTCCATGTAGTCAAAGCTTTGGTTTTTCCAGTAGTCATGTATGAATGTGAGAGTTGGACTATAAAGAAAGCTCAGTGCTGAAGAATTGATGCTTTTGAACTGTGGTGTTGAAGACTCTTGAGAGTCCCTTAGACTGCAAGGTGATCAAACCAGACAATCCTAAAGGAAATCAGTCCTGAATATTCATTGCAAGTACTGATACTGAAGCTGAAACTCCAGTATTTGGCCATCTAATGAAAAGAACTGACTCATTTGAAAAGACCCTGATGCTGGGAAAGATTGAAGGCAGGAGGAGAAGGGGACGACAGAGGATGAGATGGTTGAATGGCATCACCAACTCAATGGACATGAGTTTGAGCAAACTCTGGGAGTTGGTGATGGACAGGAAGTCTGGCATGCTGCAGTCCATGGGGTTTCAAAGAGTCAGACAACTGAGCAATAGAACTGAACTGAAGACCTTCTCACATTAGCTTCCAAATTCTTACAAAAGATCTGGTTTTCCATGTATTAATTGCTTGTTCATAGACATGAAATGGCCTGGGTAAACTTTTCAAAGCATGGTTTTGTCACTTATTCAAACTCTTTAATATACTAATTAATTATAACAGTATTACTAATATGCAAACTCTTTGTTGGACTGCAGAGTCTGTGGCAGAGATTCTCAAAATTATTCTGTGGCCTTCCCATGTACTTCAAAGGAACATATGTGTGCTGGATGCTGTCACTTCAGCCCTAGCTGCATTCAGGCACAGCTGCACTCAGGCACAGCTGCACTACTGTGATAATGTAATAAAAATGTCTTGTTTTTTTATCTGAATCAAAAATATTAGGGAGCATTGATCAATGACATTCTACTACCCTCCTTAGGAAATGAGATGAAGTTTATTTGGCCTAGGTTGTTCTTGCATATTCCAAGCTGTTACCTTTTGATCACTTTTAAAGTAGTTAGTCCCACAAATTATTTCTTTAACAAATGAATTCCCGGGCTTCTAGCATTGGTTGTGATTTTGTAAGTCAGTCCAAGGCTCTATGAGAAGCCATAAGAAACCTCAAAATGTGTCTGGTGGACAAGCAAACGAGGCCAAAACTATATACAAACAGAAGAAAGAGACATTGTTAGAAGGCAGGAAGGAAATTAAAAATAAGATCAGGAAGGAATCTGATTTCTGAGTAAACATTCAGTTCAGTTCAGTTCAGTCACTCAGTTGTGTTCAACTGTTTGTGACCCCATGAATCGCAGCACACAAGGCCTCCCTGTCCATCACCAACTCCCGGAGTTCACTCAGACTCACATCTATCGAGTAAGTGATGCCATCCAGCCATCTCATCCTCTGTCATACCCTTCTCCTCCTGCCCCCAATCCCTCCCAGCATCAGAATCTTTTCCAATGAGTCAATTCTTCACATGAGGTGACCAAAGTACTGGAGTTTCAGCTTTAGCATCATTCCTTCCAAAGAACACCCAGGACTGATCTCCTTTAGAATGGACTGGTTGGATCTCCTTGCAGTCTAAGGGACTCTCAAGACTCTTCTCCAACACCACAGTTCAAATGCATCAATTCTTCAGTGCTCAGCTTTCTTCACAGTCCAACTCTCACATCCATACAGGACCACTGGAAAAACCATAGCCTTGACTAGACGGACTTTTGTTGGCAAAGTAATGTCTCTGCTTTTCAATATGCTTTCTAGGTTGGTCATAACTTTTCTTCCAAGAAGTAAGTGTCTTTTCATTTCATGGCTGAAGTCACCATCTGCAGTGATTTTGGAGCCCCCCAAAAATAAAGTCTGACACTGTTTCCACTGTTTCTCCATCTATTTCCCATGAACTGATGGGACAAGATGCCATGATCTTCATTTTCTGAATGTTGAGCTTTAAGCCAATTTTTCAGTCTCCTCTTTCACTTTCATCAAGAGGCTTTTTAGTTCCTCTTCACTTTCTGCCATAAGGGTGGTGTCATCTGCATATCTGAGATTATTGATATTTCTCCCAGCAAACTTGATTCCAGCTTGTGCTTCTTCCAGCCCAGCGTGTCTCAGGATGTACTCTGCATATAAGTTAAATAAGCAGGGTGACAATATACAGCATTGATGTACTCCCCGAGTAAACATTAAGCTGGGCTAATTTCCTTAGAAGACCCTGATTGGGAGTCTTTCTATTCTGGTACGTACATACCAGTAGGTTAGTTCTGATTTTTCTCATCTTTCTTCTGGGAATATACTCAGAAGGATAAGGAGAATGCAATCTATAGAGCTAAATCCAGAGACAATATAAACTTCAACTCTAAATTGCATGTTGGCTTCCCAGGTGGTGCAGTGGTAAAGAATCCTCATGCCAATGCAGGAGATGCAAGAGATGTGGACTTGATCTTTGGGTCCAGAAAATCCCCTGGAGCAAGAAATGGTAACCTACTTCAGTTTTCTTGCCTGGAAAATTCCATGGACAGAGCCTAGAGGGCTATAGTCCATGGGATTGCAAAAAGTTGGACACAACTGAGCAACTGAGCACACACACACGAACTGCATGTACTTGCAACCAAAATCAACTAAGGCAGAAATGAAGCATAAAGAGGTGATAGAGAACCCATAAGTAAGAGGGGGATGAAGTGCTCAATAAAGGCAGAGATCAGAAGTGTCTGGACTTGATCACTCTCTCAGAACGAGAGAGTTCTTTCCAAGGCCCAAGAAGGAGGAGACAAGATTCCTCAAGTTCCATTTTGCTAGTGGGCAAATTTTATTTTTTTCTGTTTCATCCTTTGACTGAATGGATATAAGCTTAGTCTGACTTATAACAGGTATCAGTTCCAAATCTCTTGCTTGTATGGCCGAAAATTTTGTTCCCCCTCCTTTCATGTTCAGTTTATTACCTTTCATGTTCAATTTGTGTTTTATTATAGTACTTTCACATTCTTGAATTCTCAGGTTTTTATTTTAAAATATCATCATTATATTTAATTTCATGTACCTAATTTTCTTGCCTCAGTATTTTTTAAAGAATTGAATGGGTTTTCATGGTTCAAAGATCATAGATTCCATATAACTCAGTTTGAGAGAATAATCTGGGCAAAATCCAGAGCAGAATGTTTGACAAATAAATGGCTTAAAAAGAAGGGCAGGAAATTTTTCAAAGAAGAAAAGCAAACATTTCCAGTAAACAATACTGTATGTATCTGTGGTGAAGGAAAGGATTCAACTAGAAAAAAAGGCACAATTGTCTAAAAAAATCAGCTCAACCTTTTTGAAAGTATAGAGGAATGCCAGAAAGAAATTAAATACTAGAATTAAATCATGTTAGTATATGTGTGTGTATATACCTATATATATATGTGTGTGTGTGTGTGTGTATAAATATATGACTTCCCTGTTGGCTCAGAAGGTAAAGCGTCTTCCTTACAATGCAGGAGACCTGGGTTTGATCCCTGGGTCGGGAAGATCCTCTGCAGAAGGAAATGGCAAGCCACTCCAGTACTCTTGCCTGGAAAATCCCATGGACAGAGGAATCCTGGTGGGCTACCATCCATGGGGTCGCAAAGAGTCAGACAGGACTGAGCGACATATTTATATACATATATATATAATTTAATGTATATATACATAGAGCAGAAACAAATGCCTCTCACAATCTGGAATCTTTAATATCTGAAGGGTGACAATCAATGTCAAATACCAACATATCTTCACCAGGCCAGTAGGATCACAGGGTTCAGGATCATCAGTAATAGATTAAGTTTAGAAACCTGTCCAGGATAATTCTCCACTTGGAAAGAAAAGGAGATGGTACTCTCCCAGGAGATGGGTTTCACAAGCCTAAGCAATTCTATAGTAGGATCCGACAGAATAAATAAATATGCCCTGGGAGTAAAAATGCATACTTACAAGGAATAGTGGTGGCTATGTCATTAAAATTGACTATTTTAAATAATTGTAGAAGAAAAACAACAACAGCAACTTTCTGTTAGACACTTTATGTATATATATATACACATTTGTCTATATATATAGACAGAGATACATATATATCTATCATATTTGATCCTCACAATAACCTTATAAGTAGATGATATTACTAATCTATTGGAAGAAGAAGAAAGTGAGTTACACAGAGGTTAAATAGCATGCCCTAGATCATAGCTAGTGAACAATAGAATTGGTTTGTAATCCATTACACATATGGTATGACTCCAAAATTAAGTCCTTAATGCAATGTATGAAGTGATAAGCTATCAAGTCAACTATTGAGTGTGTATTTATATGAATCCATTTAGCTCCTTAAGGTTCAGTATAGTTACTTTAGTTGATTTAGATCAGTTCTCTATACTGATCTTGACCTTCTTGTCTGACTTCATAGATGTACTTAAAATAAAAACATACAGAATGAACTAGGCTTCCAGTAAATGTAAAGGCACTTCACAGACAATGCATGATTAGTGTCAACTGCTCTTAATGCTGTTGACAGATAGCAAATTACTTGCAAACAAGCAATGTGATGTTTCAAAATGGACTTGTGACAAGTGATTAAAAAAAAAAAAAAAACTAATTTCAATTCCCTCTCAGTCTCATACCTGCTGTTGAGTCAGCCCTGAGTGAGTTTTACAGAAAGCAAATGAAAGGCCAGTTCTCTGTCACTGCATCACTCTATCAGTTTATCAATGAACATTGCTTTGTGAATGTTCTTCACTTTCACCTACTTCTTCTAGGTTCCCTGGAATAATATAGCTAACTGTGTATGTTAGTCACTTAGTCATGTCCAGTTCTTTGTGATCCCCATATAGTGTGGCCCACCAGGCTCCACCTCCATGGAATTCTCCAGGAAAGAATATTGGAGTGCCATTTCCTTCTCCAGGAACATCCCCACTCAGGGGTCGAACACAGGTCTCCTGCATTGCAGGCAGATTCTCTACTGTCTGAGCTACCAGGGAAACCCTAATATACCTACTAGCAAACAAAAAATAAAACATAGAACTTCATTCATTTAATGCACTAAACTTCCATTTGCTTCATTAAACTTTATCATTCTTATTCTGCAACCTGAAACTTCAATGCCTCTCTTTCCTAGTAAAGTTTAAAATCCATAAAGTCCATATCTCTGTTTTTCAATTGCTTTCTCTAACACTAAGCACATAGTAGGAGATCAATAAATATTTATCAAATGAAAGAATACATTGACTCAGGAGCACAATTAATATTTGCAGAGTGAACTCATAAATATAAAGATAGAAAAGTGTTCCACTGCAAATCAGAAAGATTTCAAATACTTTATAAAACATTTTCTACTAATCATGAATTTTCCTAAAATATGAATAATCACAATAAGTCTTTATCACTATCAGTGTCTCTGGCCATTCTCCCAACATATCAAGTTCTTGTTAGAAATGGTCTAGTTTCCTCATCCTCACCTTGAGTGAACTGCTCTTTCCCACTTGCACTGTGACTCAGCACTTGAAGACTTGTTTAGAATGGGCATTTGCAGATTTGGGTATCTAAGGGGAAGTCTGGAATCAATCCCCCAGGGGACTGGCCTTCTCCTTGTTGTTGAGGCTAACCACAATCTCTTGAATTTGTTATGGCTATTGCCATAATAAGCAATTCAGTACACAAATATTTTAAAAACCTAGAGTGATCCTTTTGTTGTTTCATATAGCAAAGGAGCAATGCAAAATTTCTGCTATACTTTGTTTTAGAGTGAAATAACATAATGCAAAGGAATTTTCTACATAAACTGTATTATACGTGAATGTGTAAAAATGAATAAATAATTAATCAATAATGGATTATCTGCCAGTACAAAACACTTGGTTGTGATCAAATACTCTGTCCCACACTGTTTTATAACTTTACAGACCCCAGTTTTTAGAGTTTTCCATTAAAGGAAAGTCACAGAAAGTCAGAGGAAAGGATTAAAATAGAGAAGTACATAAATGAAATTGCAATTTGTATAGATTTCTGACTAGAAATATACATTTTAAATCATTTTAAATGAATAATAGATCATATAGACATTTTTTTAAGAAATTGAGTATATTAGTTTTCCTATCTCAGTCTTCTCATCCTTAAAATGAGAACTATAATAAATATTTTACATTTTGAGGGAGAGAAAATATATACTAGAATTATACAATCTACCTCCCTCAAATTTTCAGCAGATTTCTGTGAATAGTTTGAATTTGCCATTCTATTTTTTCTTCTATTTAAAACCATTCTAATCTGTTTTGGTTATGTCAATTGTAACTATTTTTCTATTCTTCATTTCATTGATTTCTACTCAAATCTTGATTATTTTCTTTATTCTGCTGCTTTAGAGTGACTTTTTCTTTTTCTCCCAGTGAATTAAGGTGAAAACTTGTTATTTAAGATCATTCTACACATTTAACATAGCTCTTAAAGCTATGTTAAATTTTCCTTTTAAGTACTGTCTTTTGTTTTCATTCATCCCGAAGTAGTTCCTAATTTCCTTAGCAATTTCTTCTTTGACTTATTTATGTGTGAGTTGTTAATTTCCACATATTTGTTCATTTCCAATATTTCTGTATTGATTTCTAATTTTATTTTCATTATGTATGAAGAACATATTTAGTATGATTTTAATAATTTTGAAAAGCCTTGTCTTTTCAATAAAGTTTCATGGCCTTGTCTATGATCTATTCTGGAGAATGATTCATGCACAGCTTTCTCTTGGTATGCCTGGGGGATTCCAGGATGCCTCTCAGATACCAAATTCTACAAATGCTCAAAAATGGTGTAGCATCTGCATACAACATATCCACATCCTCTAGTATACTTTAAATCATCTCTAGATTACTTACAATACCTAATACAATGTCATTGCTTCTTAAGTATTTGTAAATACAATATAAATCATGTGTAAATAGTCGCTGTCACACAGCAAATTCAACTTTTGCTTTTGGGATTTCCTGAAATCTTTTTCCAAATATTTTTTATAGGTGGTCTGTTGAATCTGCAAATGCCAATCCAAGAAAAGAGTTGACCAACAAAAGTACACTTGAAAGAATGTATAAATGCCATTGTTGGGTGAAGTGTTCTATATATCTGTTAGAATAATAGTTTTCTAGTGTCATTCAATTTTCTTTCTTTGTTATCATTTTCCTATTTGTCTATTCATTATTGAAAGTGCAATACTGAAATCTCTATTACTGTTGAATTTCTGATTTCTTTATTTTTTTTTTCAGCTTTGCTTTATATACTTTGGAATTGTGTTGTTAGGTGATATGTGTTTATAACCATCATAGATCTCTGATCAACTGATGTTTTATCATTATAAAAACTATCTCTATTCATCTCTAGCAACACTGGTTTCTGTAAAGTTTATATTTTAAATTAGTATTGCCACTTCAGTTTCCAAATGGCTGCTATTTCATGATATATCTTTTTTCATCTTTTTCTTCTGAAACTATTCATTTCTTTAACCCTGAAGTGTGTTTCCTGAAGACAGTACATTTGAAATATTTTCTAAAATTCAGAATGATGAAGTTTCCCTGGTTCTTTTCAAGATTTCTTTTTGTTTTTCAACAGTTTTACAATGGTGTGTCTGGAGGCAGATCACTTTGTATTTATCTTATTTGGATTTTAAGTTTCTTGGGCTAGAGATCAATATTTTTAATCAAATTGTGGATATTTTCAGCTATTACTTCTTTGAATATTTTTCTGTCACTTTGGTAGACAGAATGATACCCTTCTCCTAAATATGCTGAAGTCCTAATCTCCAGAATTTGTGAATAGTTACCTTAACATGGCAAAAGAGACTTTGCAGATATGATTGAATTAAGAATCGTGACATGGATAAATTATTCTGGATTATTTGAGTGACGTCAATGTAATCCTGGAGATTCTCATAAAATAAAGGTGAGACACACTGATAGGAGAATTTTATTAAAAAGATGAATAACCATTCTATGAAGATATTTACCATGGGCATTTTAAAGTTTCTTTTTCTATAAGTTAAACACCAGTGTAACAGGCCAGTTCTGTTGCCTGCTTATTTTTCTGTGAATGAGTCACATTTTCTTGTTTCTTTGCCTGTCTTGCTATTGTTAATAAACTACTATTTTAGATAACATACTATTTCAACTTGGGATTAATGACCCAGTGCCCTTTCCTGGGATTTTTATTGTTGTTTGCCTGTTTCTTTCTTTATCGATTAGGCTGGACTAGATTAGCTTCAGAGACGGTAATGGCACCTCACTCCAGTACTCTTGTCTGGCAAATCCCATGGATGGAGGAGCCTGGAAGGCTACAGTCCATGGGGTCGCTGAGGGTCAGACACTACTGAGCTACTTCACTTTCACTTTTCACTTTCATGCATTGGAGAAGGAAATGGCACCCCACTCCAGTACTCTTGCCTGGCAAAACCCATGGATGGAGGAGCCTGGTGGGCTGCCCGTCTATGGGGTCACACAGAGTCAGACACAACTGAAATGACTTAGCAGCAGCAGCAGTTTAGTTTAGTAAAATATATTTCTCTTGCAGTGTACATTCTCTACCTTTGTTCCTCAGAGGATGCAGCCTGAGGCATCCCAATCACTGTGGGATGACAATGGTTTCAGCAGGGCTCTTTTTACACTTTCTCTAATCTCTCTCTTGAGATGTCTATCTCATTGGGTATTAAGCCCAGCTGTTAAACCAGTATTTTCCTGTTGATTGCTCTGTTCCTTTCAACTTCTTGGGACTTAAATTCATCCATGCTGCTAAATCGCTTCAGTTGTGTCCAACTCTGCGCGACCCCATAGACTGTAGCCCACCATGCTCCCCCATCCCTGGGATTCTCCAGGCAAGAACAATGCAGTGGGTTGCCATTTCCTTCTCCAATGCATGAAAGTGAAAAGTGAAAGTGAAGTCGCTCAGTCGTGTCCAACTCTTAGCGACCCCATGGACTGCAGCCCACCAGGCTCCTCCGTCCTCCATGGGATTTTCCAGGCAAGACTACTGGAGTGGGGTGCCATTGCCTTCTCTGAAATTCATCCATAGTCCAATACTAATCTTTTCCTTTTCTGCAGGAGTTACTTTTGAGGATGGGCTTTGTAGTTTGTTAGCACCTAAGAAAGACTTTTCCAACCTGTCTCTTTCCCTGGTTTTCTCTGGTAAACCAGGAAGCCTATGACTTTGTTTATCATTGTTACTGAACTACTAGCCTCATCTTAAGGAGAAGGCAATGGCACCCCACTCCAGTACTCTTGCCTGGAAAATCCCATGAAAGGAGCAGCCTGTTGGGCTGCAGAAGAGTTGGACACGACTGAGCGACTTCACTTTCACTTTTCACTTTCATGCATTAGAGAAGGAAATGGCAACCCACTCCAGTATTCTTGCCTGGAGAATCCCAGGGATGGGGGAGCATGGTGGGCTGTGGTCTATGGGGTCGCATAGAGTCAGACATGACTGAAGCAACTTAGCAGCAGCAGCAGCAGCCTCATGTTAATAATTCACCACCCAAATATCCACTGATTTTTACAACTCCATTACTCTTGAGTTTCTGCACATTCTGTTCCAAATAAAGTCAGTTTCCATGGAGACAGCTCCAGAGATCTCTATTCTTGTGGCCTCTTTCTTTCCCTTGACAGAATCTCTGAGCCTTCTCTTAGGAGCTGAGACTGGCTTACCCATTTCAGAGTGACACCTGCTTTATGAGCAGAGCACTGGCCAGGAGCACTAGTCTCTGGTCTTGGATTTTCTCTTCCTGTGTGGCCCATTCTCTCTGAGTGAGTGTGATGAAGGCAATAGGGTTCCCAGTGTTCTTTGCTTCTCATCCCTGAAATAAATCCTCTATACTGTGACTGTAGACCTGGTAAAAAGGGAGGTTCTGATATCTTGAATATTTACCTGAAATTTAGTTTCTGCTATACAGAAATTGGAATTCCCTGGTGGCTCAGAAGGTAAAGCAGCTGCCTACAATGCGGGAGGCCCGGGTTCAATCCTTGGGTTGGGAAAATCTCCTGGAGAAGGAAATGGCAACCCACTCCAATATTCTTGCCTGGAAAATTGCATAGATGGAAGAGCCTGGTAGGCTACAATCCATGGGGTTGCAAAGAGTCGGACATGAATGAGTGACTTCACTTAGCACTCACTTAACTTATACAGAAATTGGGTAGGGGGGTGAAAAATGCTGATGACTCCCCATCTCTGGAGTTAGAGAAAGAGAAATTCTATCTTATTGGTTATACCTACCCCAAAGGAAGTCTCCGTTATGCTGAGCTGGGGAAGGGGAGGAAAATAAGGGAGTGAGTTGTAGTTCAAATGCCATAGACTTTCACTGTGCTTATTGAGATTTAGTAGATTTCTTTTTAATTAATGTTTATTTCCTGTACATTTTAGAATAAGATTCAGAAATGTTAAATGGTTGCTGCTAAATAACTATTTAAAGTTTTTTTTGCTTATTGGGGAAAGTTTTATACTACCATTCTATAAGTAAATCTTCAAAAGGTTATTTTTAAGTTTCATTGAAAGTTGGATTTGCTTAAAATTTCACTTATGTTAAGAAAGTATCATTATCTGGTGAGCAATTTAATTAATAAATGATTCACTTTCTCTTATTCTTACATATTTAATATATTTGAAAATTAAGGATTTCCTTTTACTTTATTTAACTCCTAAAGATAAATGGTTTTATTAAAACATACTCCCTATTTATCCATTTTGTATTTTAATAAATAGTACATTATATTTAATATGTTTTCACAAGTATAAAAATATAGAGACTATGTTACTTATGAAGAACTAACTCTTCTTAAAAGCAGATGTATAATACTTATTTTCAAAGTGTTTGTTAAAGAACTGGAATACACAGCTACAAAAAATATCAATTTGAAAAATCGAGTATGAAAAGTCAATTATTTTTACAGACCCATAACATGTGTTTGGGCCTCCCAGGAGGCGCCAAGGTAAAGAATCCTCCTGCCAATTTCAAGAGATATAAGAGACACTAGTTTGATCCCTGAGTTGGGAAGATCCCCTGGAGGAGGAAATGGCAACCCACTCCAGTATTGTTGCCTAGAAAATTCCACCGACAGAGGAGCTAATGAGCTACAGTCAATGGATCACAAACTGTTGGACACACACACACACGTGTTTGCCTCTATATGCCAGTGCTTTCTAAAATATACTTTCCAAAAGACTGTTCTATACATCTGTGTCTCTTTTGCTGTCTCGCATACAGGGTTATCGTTACCATCTTTCTGCAGGGTGCAAGATGCTTGGGGCTGGTGCGCTGGGATGACCTGGATAGATGGTGTGGAGAGGGATTCGGGACGTGTACACTCGTGGCAGATTCATGTTGATGTGTGGCAAAACCAATACAATATTGTAAAGTAAAATAATAATAATAAATTAAAATATACTTTCCAATATTTTATTATTTCAGCTGATTTAGGAATAAGCGGTATTTTACTGGTAAATTATAATTAGAAAAAAGAATAGAAATTATGGTTGATAAAATAATTGATCCCCTGAAAAAAAATAATGTTTTTTATATTGTATACCAGCACAATCAATTAGTATATAAATTATTAATAGTAGCACTTTTCATCTATTTTAAAATCTCATTTTATTTCCTAATGCTTTTCAATAGTTACATTAGAATAAATGTTTTAAAAATTTAATGGAATTAATTATAGATCTTTTTTTGAGAAATGTGAGCTAAAACATTATTTTGCTTGAAGTTCACTTTTTAATAAAAAATTCTCAAAGTATATTCAGGTTAAAATGTTAAAACACAGAAAAATCAACCTACTATCATTACTTATTTTTAAAAAGTTAGAAGTTTATGAGGATTTCTAGTATTGCCACTAATGAGTGATGGACTTTCTGTTTCATAGTTAAACAAAATATTGATTATGGCTTTTTATGTTGCTTTTAAAATAATTATTCCAGGCAGAGAAACAAAAGTATGTGAGTGCAGGCTTCCCTAAATTTCATATCTTTAAATTATGCACCAGAGAGAAATTGGCTCAATTGTCTCTTGGACCCTAAGCTCTAAGATACTAAGGAAGTTTCCCTTGGCAATATTTACTAAAAACTAGACCATCGAACACGACTGAGTGACTTCACTTTCACTTTCCACTTTCATGCATTGGAGAAGGCAATGGCAACCCACTCCAGTGTTCTTGCCTGGAGAATCCCAGGGACAGGGGAGCCTGGTGGGCTGCCGTCTCTGGGGTCGCACAGTCGGACAAGACTGAAGCAACTTAGCAGCAGCAGCAGCAGACCATAGAACACGAACATATAGGATGCACTTAAGGATATAAAATTGTTTTATCTATTTGTCCCCAATTTTCAATCCAGCCTGCTGTGGATTTGTGAGAGATTATCCAATGCCAGAAAATCTCCCATTGTCTTAAGCATGGGACTTTACATTAGAAGCTCTGGCCCACATTTGATTTGACCCAGATGAAAGCAGACAATAGGAGTATAATGAGACAATCAAGAACTCAAGTGAGCATTTAGTGGCAAAAGAATAGAAGCAAACCTGAATAAAATAGTAATTTTTCCTTCAATCCTTGTCTTGATGTATTTCTTATAACTTTGTAAACAAAATCAGATCAAAATTTCTTCCTTTATTCCCTTTTACTCAACTAGAAATTTTAACGTTCTAGTTTTATAATTAGTTTTGTGAACCCTCATCAACATTTTCTAAAATGTTGTTAACACAGCTGTGACCCTGGGACACACTGATAGGCACTGAATTTGGTGGGAGTTTGGTATGTGAATGTGTGTATGATTTTATGTATGTGATAGAAGAGAGACAAGTGAAGGGAAATATATACTAATATAAATCAATAACTTGAAACCTGGAAAACTAAAAAATAATCACATCACAATTATATCACTCACAGATGCATACCAACTCTTTGCTTTCCTCTTATTATCAATGTAAAATTACCTTATCAAAGATTATTGTCAGAGAAAAATATATTGTACTGATTTTGGAATACTGGCTTCTCAATATTTTTAATATATGGTAATATGCAGTAAATCTTCTTTCTTAGAAAATAATTTAAAAATTAAACTTTACAATGATTATACTTTTGTGCCTGTTAATTGGAAAAATATCCCTTGATTAAAAGTTTTATAAGTACATATTGTCATTAAACATAATATCATTTACAATCATTTGAAAAATATATTCACTTTATATATGAATATACATATATATATATATATACATATATATATACTCACACACACAGAAACACACACATATGTGGCAGTGGGGATGTTAATGAACTAAGTGGGAGTAATCCTTTCACTATGTATGTGTATATCAAATGATCATGATGCACCCTTTACATATCTTACAATTTTTAAAGCATATGTCAATAAAGATGAAAAGTATATCACACATGCATGGACCATATGCTCTTTAGGTAATCTTCAGTGTCCACATGGATTTAACACTTCTAGAAATAAATTCTTGTTCCTAGGTGTCCTAGTTCATAGAATGGGGACAAGTGGTTTTAAGGTAATTTTGGTGTATGAACATTTCTTCAGTGGAAATTCTCACTTGAGAGCTTAGTGTACTCAACAAATGGAGTCAAGTTGTTCGGCCAGGATTTTTGGATTTCTGTACAGTTCAGCTGCCTCTCTTCCTCGTGTACCATGTCTTCTCTCTCCTCCCTTGAGCTCCTCCTTACACATAAGGAAAGAGCACTGAAACAATTTCACTGGTTTACAAGAATATTTATCCATGTAGGCAAAATCAGATCAAAGGACTCTTTCTAAAGCATAAATGTTTAAATGACTAGATATGTAGTTACAGCTTTAAACATAAAGTTCAAAGAACTTGTGTTTCTCTCTTAAATCCTACTTAGAATTGATTTTTTTTTTTTTTAAGTTCAACTGACCTATACCATGGCAGTTCCAGGTGCATGGGATAGTGATTTGATATTTCCATAATCACAGAATGATCACCATGATAAGTATAGTTACCATCGGCCACCACACAAAGTTATTACAATATTATTGACTATATTCCCTATGTTGTAGAATTCATCTCTCTGATTCATTTATTTTGTAACTGGTAGTCTGTATCGCTTACTACTTGAAATTCTTAAATCAGAATTTTTCTCGATGGTAATTGCAGGATTATAAATTTATGGAAAAGAATTGTTGTATGTTTTGTTGAGCTAAATGTCATGGTAGAATGCATTGCAGTTAGTTATCTGACCTAGAATGGTGAACTTTGAGTTATTTTCAGTTATTATTCCATTATTCATTTTGTAACTAAGATGGATAGTTAGGGTTTCTAATAACATTGGCTCTTCTCTTTATTCACTTTTCTCCAAGTCTAAATTGTAAGGAGTTATATATTTGTTTTTCCTTAGGTTAAAAATTGGATTCAGGAAGTTTATGGTTTTCATCCTGTGGAAAGCATAATTACAATTATTTATTAACATCATTGACTTACTGACTATTTACCACCAAGTTTTCTTGTTTTGAAACAATACTGTGCTTCACAGACATTATCTCATTCAGAACTTTCAATAATCCTAGAAATTAGACATTATTATAATAGGCATTTTTAGATGAGTAACTAAAATTCAGCAGGAAAAATAATTTACCCAAAGTCTCAGAGTGTTGGAAGTGAGAAGCCAAGTTCAAACTCAGACCTCACATCAGAGCTCTGATTCTTACTCATTTATCAAAATGTCTAATAAACATTTTTTTAATCTGCATTTCTCCTAAGAGGATATAAAGTTTGAATAGATTTAATGCACATTTTCTATAAAAGAATAATGAATACTTATTATAACATAAAATACAAAACAACAGAAAAAGAAACTAAGTCATCCATTTTAATAATGCCTACCTTAAAACACTGTTGCACATTGTTATTTTTTCCTATTCTCATACAATATTTGCATAATTGTGAATATCTTAGCTCTGGAATTTCATATGCTTCCTTTTTAATTTACATGACAATTTTTCATATTATTATGTCATTAAAAATAATATTAAAAATTCATAATATTTTATTAAAACAGTAAGTATTTAAGAATAGTTAGGCATTTAGGTTATTATAACATGTTCTCTATTATAAATCTGTTCATAATAGAACAGGTTTTATATATCAAAATTGTAATTATTTTCTAGAAAAATTTATAAAACTGAAGTCAGCATTTCAGGTGCCTTTAAACACAGTTAAGTTTCTTTTTGCATAATGCCAATACTTTTCCAAACGCTTCTGCTTCTACAAGTTAAGTTAACCATTCCAAAAGAAATGCATGAATATGTGCATTTTACTGCATATGATAAGTCTGCATATTATATCATTCTATAAAGCAAAAAACTATGTGGAAGGTGCTATAGATGAAAGCTACATCTAATACCACCCACCTCTCCCCCTTTTAAAAATATCAATGAAACAAATGGGGAAGGAAATGGATCCATATCTTTAAAGACTTAAGGAGACTATCAAAGCACTGATGACAGTGAAAGGAAGTACACAATTTCCCCCCCAATCATCTCCTTTGAATGATTTCAAATGATTCACTGATGCCAAATCCATCCCAAAAATAACATATCTATATCAGTACCTGTATCTAAATCTGTTATTGGTTCCTAATTTTCCTAATCTCATACAATATTTATGTAGTTGTGAATATATTACCTGTGGAACTTTATATGCTTCCTTCTTAATTTACATGAGAATTTTTCATATTATTATGCCATCTTTTAAAAAATCATATTAAAACATCATAATTTTTTAAAAACAGTATTAGAGAACTTTTACTTATCCACAAATATCTATGCTCATCATTTTCTATCCTTACATCCTGAATTATGTTTTTATTACTCCTTCTCTCTATTATTTTCATGGTTTAGAGAATCCAACAATATCCTTCACTTATCAACATTTACCATAAATTAATAACTTGAATACTTTCTTTTAAAACACTTTTACTCTATTTCCTTGTACTTTAATGCAACAGTTGCTGGATATTTACTTCTATATATGTTATACATCTACAAATATTATTATTGCCTTTTTAATTCAGTCAGTATTATCTTTGAAAGTAAAAGTGAAAGTGAAGTCGCTCAGTCATGTCGGACTCTTTGCGACCCCGTGGACTGTAGCCCACCATGCTCCTCTGTCCATGGGATTTTCCAGGCAGGAGTATTGGAGTGGAGTGCCATTTTCTCCTGCAGAGGATCTTCCCGACCCAGGGATCCAACCCAGGTCTCCCACATTGTAAGGAAGACGCTTTACCTTCTGAGCCACCAGGGAAGTCCTAGTACTGGAAGTCCAGTATTATCTTTGAGTCCGTATAAATAATTATGTATTTCCTTTCCTTCCATTTTGTTTTTTTATTTCTATTTCTCTGACCATCCAGCTGGGATTACTTGCTTTCTCATAAAATGAAAGTATTTATTATTTTCATTTTTAGTGATGGTAACAATCCCCTCTTTTTTCTAAAGTGTTTTAATTGTACCATGGCAACTCACTTCAGTATTCTTGCCTAGAGAATCCCATGGACAGAGGAGCCTGGTGGGTTACAGTCGTACCAGGGTCACAAAGAGTCAGACATGACTGAAGTGACTAAACAACAATAAATCTGTGCTCTGTGTGTGTGTGTATAAATATATATACATATATATATGTAGTTATATATATATATATATAGTCATGTATATATAGTTATCTTTTGAAACTTTTTTGTCTTCTGCATTTTAAAACACAAGACATGTTAGACAAAATTTGAAGGAGTTCATCAAATATATACATGTATATATAAATCAAGCAGGACTTCCCTGATGGCTCAGACAGTAAAGAACCTGCCAGCAATGCAGGAAACCTGGGTTTGATTCCTGGGTCAGAAAGATCACTTGGAGAAAGACATGGCAATCCACTCCAGTATTCTTGCCTGGAGAATCCCATGGATAGAGGAGCCTGACAGGCTACAGTCCATGGGCTTGCAAAGAGTCAGACACAACTGAGTTACTAACATTTTTACTTTTCATATAAATCACAGAACCCTTAATTTCAAAACTGAACAAAGAACCTGAACTTTATTTTCTAGCAAATTGTTAAATTTATGCATTAAGTGAAATGATATTAAGAAGATTAAATTCTATTGCCAGAGTTATTTTTAAAAAGCATATTTACAATTGACATCTCATTATTTTCATAAGGTCACAATTGACTTAGTTCACCCTTCTAAAAATATTCAGTGATTGCTTATTTCTGTTTAATAAATTTGATACAGATGACACCACCCTTATGGCACAAAGTGAAGAGGAACTAAAAAGCCTCCTGATGAGAGTGAAAGAGGAGAGTGAAAAAGTTGGCTTAAAGCTCAACATTCAGAAAACGAAGATCATGGCATCTGGTCTCATCACTTCACGGCAAATAGAAGAGGAAACAGTGGAACAGTATCAGACTTTATTTGGGGGGGCTCCAAAATCACTGCAGATGGTGACTGCAGCCATGAAATTAAAACTTACTCCTTAGAAGAAAAGTTATGACCAACCTAGATAGCATATTCAAAAGCAGAGACATTACTTTGCCAACAAAGGTCCATCTAGTCAAGGCTATGGTTTTTCCAGTGGTCATGTATGGATGTGAGAGTTGGACTGTGAAGAAAGCTGAGCGCCAAAGAATTGATGCTTTTGAACTGTGGTGTTGGAGAAGACTCTGGAGAGTCCCTTGGACTGCAAGGAGATCCAACCAGTCCATTCTAAAGGAGATAAGTCCTGTGTGTTCATTGGAAGGACTGATGCTAAAGCTGAAAATCCAGTACTTTGGTCACCTCCTGTGGAAAATTCTGAGAGAGATGGGAATACCAGACCACCTGACCTGCCTCTTGAGAAATCTGTATGCAGGTCAGGAAGCAACAGTTAGAACTGGACTTGGAACAACAGACTGGTTCCAAATAGGAAAAGGAGTATGTCAAGGCTGTATATTGTCACCCTGCTTATTTAACTTATATGCAGAGTACATCATGAGAAGCGCTGGGCTGGAAGAAACACAAGCTGGAATCAAGATTGCCAGAAGAAATATCAATAATCTCAGATATGCAGATGACACCACCATTATGGCAGACAGTTAAGAGGAACTAAAAAGCCTCCTGATGAAAGTGAAAGAGGAGAGCAAAAAAGTTGGCTTAAAGCTCAACATTCAGAAAACAAAGATCATGGCATCCGGTCCCATCACTTCATGGGAAATAGATGGGGAAACAGTGTCAGACTTTATTTTGGGGGGCTCCAAAATCACTGCAGATGTTGATTGCAGCCATGAAATTAAAAGACGCTTACTCCTTGGAAGAAAAGTTATGACCAACCTAGATAGCATATTCAAAAGCAGAGACATTATTTTGCCAACTAAGGTCCGTCTAGTCAAGGCTATGGTTTTTCCAGTGGTCCTGTATGGATGTGAAAGTTGGACTGTGAAGAAAGCTGAGCGCTGAAGAATTGATGCGTTTGAACTGTGGTGTTGGAGAAGACTCTTGAGGGTTCCCTTGGACTGCAAGGAGATCCAACCAGTCCATTCTGAAGGAGATCAGCCCTGTGATTTCTTTAGAAGGAATGATGCTAAAGCTGAAACTCCAGTACTTTGGCCACCTCGTGCAAAGAGTTGACTCATTGGAAAAGACTCTGATGCTGGGAGGGATTGGGGGCAGGAGGAGAAGGGGACGACAGAGGATGATATGGCTGGATGGCATCACGACTCGATGGACATGAGTCTGAGTGAACTCCGGGAGATGGTGATGGACAGGGAGGCCTGGAGTGCTGCAATTCATGGGGTGGCAAAGAGTCGAACACGACTCAGCAACTGAACTGAACTGAACTGATGCTATATTACAATATGGGAAATAATTCAAAATCTGTTTCAGAGATTAGATTTTCCTTTATATCTTCATAAATGATTTGAACAACTGGAAGATATTGAAATCATGATTGTCACTTCAATTATGGGGCAAATAAATCAGATATACATATCCAACAGCAGTCTCAGTTCCCACCCTCTTTTTAATTACCTATCTTTAGGGCTGGACTAGGCATGAAGTCACAGAGGCCTGAAGGACTGTGGTACTTGGGGCCAAGGAGGTAATGGGATGTACTCTTTTAGAATCAAAATCTAAACAGGTGATCCAAAGGATGTACCATTATGAATGGTGAGACAGAAGAATAGAAAAAATGACAAAAGAAACCAGAGAAATGAAGTTAAAGTTGAAGTTCAGTTTAAGTGATGTATTTGAGAACTGGTCAGGCACTGACCTAGCCCTTTCCCAAGAAAAAGAGAAAAAAAAACACGAAAATAATACTAATATACTTTCCCAGCTCAGAAAATTGAACACCTCCAGAGTGACTTGCCAGCCCTCAAATTCAACAAATGTTATTTTACCATCATGATTTTTCCAGCTGATCTTGACCTAGAGTGCTTTTTCTCTTTCAACTGTGTACAATAGCCGTCATTAAAGAGCTAGTTTAACTTTCACAATAGATATCTTCCCTATTTCAACTACTCTTCCTAAAAAAGGTTGTATATCTTTCTGTTAACTCCATACTTTGATTTTATTTCTTTTATCATTAAAAGACTTTCTAACCATTATTCTTGAGGTTATACCTATGGTTATATCATTGTAAGTACATTTGGTTTTAAATAATCTGGGATGAATTTGCTACTTCATAAATTTTTCAACTGCCTTTTTGTCTGCTAAATAATATTCTCTGAATACTGAGGACTATGATTAATATGGCTTTGATTTTACCAGAGAACAATGTCAAATAATATTAACTAAATACACATGCTGAAAATTATAAGAATTTTTCTAGATTTTTTTATAATGTATATTTTCTGAAATATGTGTATATGACTGAAATACAGGTAAATGACTGAAAAATGTCATTGACCATATTGGGTAAATAAAAGTAGTTATTACTATAATTTGTTTGAATGGATCAAGTTATAAAATTTTCAAATATTAATTTATTTTGACATTTTAATTCTTATCTTGCAATAAGAATAAGGCTTTGCAGTATTTCTGCAAACCACTCACATAAAATCAAGACTAAAACTTCAGGCATACATGGTAATTTAAAATGATCCCATCAATTATTTTTAAATGATTTGCTATGCACAGAACAATATCAGAGACACTGTGAGAAATATAAAAGTACTATGCAAATATCCTACCCTCAACAAAGCAAATCTAACTGAGGTGTGAATGGGAATTCATGTGTGAAACAACATAAAAATAACAAACTTAATTGTTAAGCTTTTCGGTTTGATTCTATAAATAGTGAAAGTGAAGAAGTTCACCATGATATCCATGTAAAACCTTTGCAACTAGATTTAAATAATTTGCATAAGAAAATAATAATAACAAAGTTTTGTTTCAGCAATGTCAATGCCACTTTTCACATTTATGTCAGTACTTTCTATTACAAAATTACCACCCTATATACAGATATCAGAAGTTAAACCAAATTTATATTTGTTTTGAAGTTTAAAAAATACATAAGAACAATTTTCACCTTATGTCCTAAAGGCTCCAACACATTACAGCAGAATTTTAAAAATTTACAATTTCCTAACTGATGAAAAATTTTTTTTCACTGTGATTTATTAAATTGTTCTTTATTCAAAGAAACATAAATGAACATTATTGTCCACAGTAATGTACTTAAAGTCCTGTTCTACATAACAAGTTTGAATGTGAAGAAAAATTCATAAGCATCTCACTCACCCAACATAAAATTGATTTCCGGCTGTCCTAACCACTTTGCTTTGTGGTAAACTATAGGTTTATACATACTAAGGAAAACCTCCACAAAATTGAGTAATCTGGGTTGGAAATGAATAGAGTACTTGGAGAATACTAAAAAGTAGAGTGGCAGAAGGGAAATATAAATGAAGTAAAAATGTATAACACCTATGAATTTGACATAAGATAGGTAGACTGAGATGATCCTTGTGAAGTACTATTACACAGTCATGCTTCCAGAACACCAGGGTGGAAAACCAATTATGTACATAACTTAAAATATGGCTCAAAATATTTTCCCTTAAAGACAGCCAAGTTTGGTAGTACACGTGACTAACCATTTATTAGAATCACTTAGAGAACTTAGCAAAAATATAAGAATACTGACTTTGCTCAAGTTAACTACATTTTTTGCGTGCTTAACATACTACAGCTACTTTTTCAAAAACTAAGTAATTCAATCCTCTTAATATCTTTTTGAAGTAGTTTCTATTTTATACATGAGAAATAAGTCTCAGTAGGATTAAATACCAATATAACTCATAGAAATGAATTTCCATAGTCTTTACTGAAATATCTTCCCTTTTTTATCTTTAAATTTTGAAGTGATTTAGGCTTGTTTCTATCTGTACCACTATCATTTATGTGACCCCATCAATCTACACAGACTTAAATACCATATACCTGCTGGGCAGTCTTATATGTACATTTCTGGAAAAATCACACAAAACTCTACAAATATCTCTATGGCCCCACTTTGATAAGAGTAGCTTTTACAAATCAGCTACTATTCCTTACTCAAAAATATACTATCAGTCAATCTATCATCTAGGCAACAGAGATAAAAAATCAAAAGATCTCTCAGCTCATAGCCCCTATTATGTTTTGATAAAGATGGTATATCCATAAGATGAGTGTCTCCCCCACAGTTTCCATTTGGTTCACTGACATGGATGTTCTCTATTCAATATCTGTTCAAAACATTGTCCATCTTAGCAGTGTGGCTTTAATACTACTTCCCTCAGAGATGTGGTATAATTATATTGAAAGCTAAAGGTATTCAACATATGTTATGCTTTCTGGAATATGTTTTCATGCACTTTGAAGAGTCCTAAATCATCTGAAGTACTCTCTTGAAATCAAGTGCTTGAACTATTTCTGAATAGAATTCTCTGGACCATATACAATTCTTTTTTTTTTTAAATCTCTTTGATGGTATGTATACATTTCCTAATGAATCCACATTTCCAGGTAAGTTTATTCTTTTGTATTTAAACAAAATCTACTCAAATCACCCTGTTGGAATAATCATTCCTTTTCTATTTATAACCACCCCAATATTTGATTTTGTATGTCTGCATTCTGTAAATGTCCTTGTCTATCTAGTCAGTGCCATTTTGAAGGTGGAACATACCCTACTTTGCTTGATCTTCTCCCATTAATTTTTTTAAATAAGATAAAATATGCACCCATGAAATCTATGTACACAGAACTTCATTGTACTTGGGGAGAAGCTGGAGGAAGGTAAGTTTATATCACAGTAAAACAGCCTAAAATATTCAGAAACTTTCTCTTTATAAAGTCATTTGCCAACCTGTCATAGGAGATTTCTTTCTTGACCATGCCCTCCCACCACTCTAGTCTCCAAAATCCAGTCTTATCCTATGGCTTCCATTTGTTCAAACCACTTTTCTTCCCTCCTTTCTCCATATCCTCCAACTTGAAATTCATAGTCTGTTGGCTAACTTTTTCTTTTACTTTATTTTGTTACTCTTTCTTTCCCAATAATATCTTCTGAATCTCAAGGTCTAAATTCAAAATGGTTTGTCAAGACATTTTATATAATAAAAAAGACTACCTCTTATTTAAGAATTCTGACACTGGTGAGACAATATATTTTTACCTTGTTAAGATTATTTATTTGAGCTTCTCTAAGTCTTTTATCAGGGATTACCAATGATTTCTTAACTGTAAGATTTGTTCTTTATATATCATTCAATGGATAGCATACATTTATGTATATGTGTGTGTGTGTGTGTGCATACATACATACTCAGTCACTCAGCTGTGTCCAACTCCTTGCAACCCTATAGACTGTAGCCTGGCAAGTTCCTCTATCCACAGAATTAAAGTGGGTTTCCATACCCTCCTCCAGTGGATCTTACCAACCCAGTGATTGAACTGGGTCTCCTGTATAGAAGAATTCTTTATCATCTAAGCCACCAGGGAAGCATGTGTGTGTGTATGTGAATGAATATGAATATACACATGTATATGAATATATGTGTGAACACATATAACTATATTTTGTTTCTTGATTTCCATCTTTAAAAAAACTCTCCCTAATTCAAGCTAAACTTAACTTTTTAGAATAAAAATTATCATTAAACACAACCAACTATGTTTTATTGCCACACAGGTTATGCTTTATAGATTACACTTGTCCTGATAGCAGGCAAATGCCCAGAAGCATTTGGGATTAACAACCTGTGTTTAGGAAGTCAAGTAAAAATAGATTAAGTGGCAAATTAAAAATGTATTAGTAAAAATTAACTGTTATCAGTAACTAAACCTGAGAAATGATAAGAAAATAAAACTAAGGAAATAACAGTGAGGCAGAAATTTAAAGTGATTTGAGGATGCTTTTGAGTCTCAATCGGGTGATGGCTGAATAGAAATAAAGATATATTTTGGTGCACAGAACTCAGAGTTTAATATCAGTCCCAACTTACATAACTCTATGAAAAAGATACTTCATATGATTTACTTATTTTTCTATGATTTATTTATATTTCTGATAAATAGAACAGATTTGTATATTGACATGCATAATAAATGAATGAGATAATTGAAAAATCAAGACCAGAACTCATAAGGAAAGCCAAATGTGTTTCTAGTAGAGGTTAATGTTTCATTTGACTCTAAGACTTCTAAGACTCCTGGAGACTAAGACCAAAATAGGAAAAAACCTCTGTTATGTACTTCCTGGAGGCTACTGAATATGCCAGTAGTTTTCAAGAGACAAATATGACAAATTTGCTGCCACCAGTCTCTGAACTTGTTTTCTCACTTACATGATGAACATCATAAAAATACTTCCCAGAAATTCCCTGGTGGTCCAGTGGTTAAGACTCCATGCTTCCACTTCAGGGAGCACAGGTTTGACCCCTAGTTAAGGAACTAACATTCTTCATGCTGTGCAACATGGCCCCTCAAAAATCAAAAAAGTAATTTTTTTTTTAATGACTGGATATGTGCATAATTGATTTACTTTGCTGTACACTTAAACTAACACAACACTGTAAATCAACTATAAGCCAATAAAACTTTTTTAAAAAGCATATAATAAATTTATTGCAAAAAAACCCCAGAAATTCCCAATCACTTTCAAGACTCTTAGAAATCATCAATGATACTGATTAAGCCAGTTGGGTTGTAACCTTCTCATGGTAACTCTTTCACCCACCCAACTTACAGATTTGTGTCCTACCAGGGAGGAAGAAAATTTTTTTCACCCTTCTAGATCCTTACTGTTGCTTTAAGAATTAAATTGACATGAAACCAATCAACAAGAGAAAATCAAACAAAGTTTCAGTTCAATTCATCAGTTCAGTCCAGTTCAGTCGCTCAGTGGTGTCTGACTCTTTGCGATCCCATGGACTGCAGCACACCAGGCCTCTGTGTCCATCACCAACTCCTGGAGTTTACCCAAACTCATGTCCATTGAATCGGTGATGCCATCCAACCATCTCATCCTCTATCGTCCCCTTCTTCCCCTGCCTTCTATCTTTCCCAGCATCCAGGTCTTTTCAAATGAGTCAGCTCTTTGCATCAGGTGGCCAAAGTATTGGAGATTCAGCTTCAACATCAGTCTTTCCAGTGAACACTCAGGACTGATTTCCTTTATTAAACAAAGTTTAATAACATGGATACATGGGAGAGACTGATAACATTGAGCAACTCATCAAAATGGACAAAACTGTCACCTTCAAAACCATCTTCAGCTAAAGACAAGAGACGTTGGGAGTAACGGTTTGGGACTTCAAAGGGGAGGAAGGCAATTCATATGAAGATGGAAAAGCAAATGTTTCATAGATAAATGTTTTCTGGGCCAAGCACAGACAATAGGACCCAGAGTGGAACCTGATCTCTAGTGAGTTTTTTCCACCACACCTAACCCATATTCTTTGCAGATATCTCTGGCGACAGCTCTATTCCAGTAACAAGGCCTTGTCTACTAAATTTATATAGGCAGTTACAGGGAAGGTCAATGTTTCTTCCTGAGGTTTTGGTACTTGACTTTTCAGTTCCAAATGTCTGCATGCCAAAGAGACATTTCAGGTGGCATATTTTACTCTCCTACAGTCCCCAATAACTAGTGTGCATTAAAATTTTTATACCTGGATCACATATTTGGATATTCACATTGGGATCACATTTGGATATTCATTATTGAATATGTAAAATTTGGACTGGGAAACAGCAAAAACTGGGGATCACTAGAATTGAGTTATATTTATGGAAGCTGCCTGAAGAGGTCAACAGACATCTTCAAAATTGTTCAGTTCTTTCTTCACTTCTCGGAGTTACTCCATCTCCTTCTTACAGATTAAATCTGTTAGTGGACCTTAACAAATATAGGAACACCATAAGATTTAGTATAGTGGGAAAAATGATATAAATATAAGCCTTTCTTTTTCTCAGTAGTAGTAGATCAAGTAAGGTTCTCAGCATATTCAGCGAAGTATTAGCTGATTTAATTTCCTTATAATGTTTTTGAGATATCTCTTCTTTCAGTGTAGTTGAATATGCACTAGGGATTCTAAATAAACAGAACTTCTAAAGAAAATGTATTTAATTACCAGTGTGTACAGAGCCATAGCAGTTTCATGGACATAATAAATTTGGTAACCATGAGAGAAAATCAGCATTAATGAGTAATATTGAAAATCTTATCAGCTGGAGCATTTAAAACAAAACTATTAAGAGGCTTTCATTTCATTAGGCAACCACAATTGCTCTTAGTATCATTTTGGGGCTTTAAAGAAAGGAGTTCTCTCTTTAACCTCAATTTAAATGAAAAGCTATAAATGATCTGACAGTGTTAATAGTTTTAAACTATAATTTCACTCAGGGAAGTCTATGCTAAGAAACTGAACTCAACTGGGAAAAAAAGATTTATCCTTAATAATATTAATCACAGCATGATTTATTGACTGAAAAAAGGGGTAAATCTCCAGTGTTAAAGATAGAATGATGTAATAATGCAATAGGTAAATTATGATAACCACAATGTGCCATGAAATGACCTGCCATGAAAGCTTTAAAATTATAGTGTTATGATACGGAGAAACACTAGTGAAAAAAATATTGAACCCAAAAAACTATTTACAAATGTTTATAAATAGTTCTACAATTTTCTAGCATTTTAAAATTTAATTAGTATAGAAAAATTAAGAGATTTCCTACCAAATTCAGGACCTTGTTTGATCAATGAATTACTGCTATTGATGCTGACAGAACTGCCTAAAGGTTCAGTTCTTTTTCCATTCAGTGAGTTAACTAGTCTCCTTCAAAAAACTGTTTCAAATCAAAAATCTTAAATTTAAAAGATCAAATTGAAGGAAAAAAAACAAACAAACAAAAAAAAAGCAAGGCTTACTCCAATATGAGTAAACATTCTAAATCTATGTATATACAATATAGGCAAAACAATGAATATAGCAAGAAATGGAAAAATTCACAGCAAGCCACATCCTACTAATTTGGAGAAGGAGAATACAGAAAGGAGCTGGGATTTTCCAAGTTTTACTTTATACACATTTTTACAACTTGAGTATTTTGTAATACAACTAATGAAAATACAAATAACAACAAAAAATAAAATAGGAAATCATAGCAAAATTTATGTCTGTTTTCAAAAGCTTATAACTATTAATGTAATGTTAATTTTCCTTTTATTTCTGTATATGGCTGTGTGTGTGTTTAGAGGTACAACATATTTTGTTTCCTATAGGAACTGTCGACTTTTGTGTTATTTTTACTCTCAAAAGGCCAAAGGATGCTTGAAAATGCATTTGAATTGCTGCAAAGTGCTGACTTTATAGTTGAATTTTCAGTTTAATTTATGTCTTAATAATACTTACCAGAGTTATCTGTTGAGCATCAAAATATCACTGAAAAACTCTTCAATAAAATACTGCAGCATGTAGCTTTCTAGCCTTTTGACTGGCCTGCAGTTCTCAGCAACTTCATCTGTGTTTTTCATAAGATATATGCACAAGCTGAGATCTGAGGTATTCTACTTTGTTTATTCAGACCCTGGGAAGTAATCCCAACTGGAATTTTATCAAAGATATCTGCATGGCAATAATGATAATCCTTCAGAATCTAGATTAGTTCACTATTTTATTCCACTAAAGAATACTCTGGAGAAGTATGTGTAATTTTACAGAACAAATTAACCCTAGAGCAGAACAATTTACAATGTTCATTTTACTGGACACCTACAAAGCAGAATAAATTTAAATACAGTTTAATCGATCCTTCCAGGCCTGGTTGAGATCAAATAGCTAGGACATAAATATAATGGAAATTAACATAAATTGATGTTAAGATTTTTTTTTTTTTTACATAAGTACTTTAAATGTCACAATTGGGATCCTAATTTCAAGTCAATAGAGAGACTACAAGACTGAGGCAATAGTGTTATACTATGTATCACTTGAGTCACAGTAGTTCAGAGGTGGCTTTTGCTGGCAAGGAAATCTGATTTTTAATTACTCTGTTGTTTCCAGGATATAATGGCCATGACTTTAACATGAATAGGGCTATATGAGCTGCAGTTTGTTTCCCATCTGCCTTCATTTCATTGCAAAATTGAAAAAATGTAACTATCTGTCCTACTAATAGGGCAGCATGAAAACTAATTGGTATTCTCCGTTTTCAAATATTTCTATCCTCAAGCCTCTAGGACTAAAAAAGTCTGACAGAGTCTCTTCATTATCTCATTATGCTATAATTATTGTGTACTCAATTGCCAGGGCCTGAGAGTAATTCATTTATACTCTGCATCAATATAAACTTGTGCCTCTAGAACTAGATTTAACCAACTTAAAAAAAGTATAATTTAGATTCACAAAATTGTTTGTCTCCTGGTGATTCAAGACATGAATCATCTTTTCTTTCTATTAAAGAAGAAAAGTCTAAATCAATATACTAACTATTCTAGCTTTCAAAGCCTTGTTGATAATTGTCCTTTTCTTATACCATACTCAAAAAAGACAAGAAGCGCCTTTTGATACTTTTACGTGGTCCTGATCACTACTGGCTGGCATTATGTTATCATTAATAAACTCTTCTGAAATTTACACATTTTTCCTCCTGTTTGTGGTATAATGATGATCATATTAAAATGGTATGGTGATGATCATGATTAGGTATTTCTTATTCTCCAATTTAACTCAAATTCAATGCATTCAATTAAAAAACAATACTCTTCTATTTCATAATCCCAAGCAGAATGATTTGTAAAAGGTACATATTAAATATATATTTACAGAATTCATTTTTTCAATGAGTAAAGAATCTGTTCACCTTTTCATCTATGAGAAGCTTTATATTCCTTTCATTTTCAATTCCATCACTTATTTTTCCAGTACACATAGGTAATCAATAAAACAGTTTTATCATCTTTCAAATAGATAAAACTATTTTTAGAACTAGAAATCTGATATTTCCATTAGAGAATCAATGTATCTTCCTGGCATTACATAAACCCACTTCCTTTTCTGTCTTTATTGTACTACCCAACCTTTCAAATCTTCAGTTTTATTGTGCCCAATGTAGTTCTATCCAATTTTATACACTTTTTAATTTCTTCAGGCATTAGATCCTGTAGGAGACAGGAAGAATAAAAGAAAAGCAGGCCCGGCAAGGGCTGCAAAAGAAATTTATAATTACTGATAACATGGATGCTATAAGGCATGAGACTCTTGGAACAAGTCCAGAGGGGACAGTTCATAATCTTCCAAACAAGATATGATCCGGGGGTCGGAAAGCCTACCACAGACTTGTTTCTCAATTGGCGTCTCAGAGTAACATGTTTTATGTATCTGCTGGAAAATCTACAGATAAGAATATTAGTCTTAGATACTGATTTGTTATTGATTCAGTTCTGTTCAGTTCAGTTCACTTCAGTTCAGTTCACTTCAGTCGCTCAGTCGGATTCGACTCATTGAGACCCCACGAATCACAGCACACCAGGCCTCCCTGTCCATAACCAACTCCCAGAGTTCACCCAAACTCATGTCCATTGAGTTGGTGATGCCATCCACCCATCTCATTCTCTGTTGTCCCCTTCTCCTCCTGCCCCCAATCCCTCCCAGCATCAGAGTCTTTTCCAATGAGTCAACTCTTTGCATGAGGTGGCCAAAGTATTGGAGTTACAGCTTTAGCATCAGTCCTTCCAAAGAACACTGATCTCCTTTAGAATGGACTGGTTGGATATCCTTGCAGTTCAAGGGACTCTCAGGAGTCTTCTCCAACACCACAGTTCAAAAGCATCAGTTCTTCGGTGCTCAGCTTTCTTCACAGTTCAACTCTCACATCCATACAGGACCACTGGAAAAACCACAGCCTTGACTAGACGGACGTTTGTTGGCAAAGTAATGTCTCTGCTTTTGAATAGGCTATCTAGGTTGGTCATAACTTTCCTTCCAAGGAGAAAGTGTCTTTTAATTTCATGGCTGCAATCATCATCTGCAGTGATTTTGGAGCCCAAAAAAATAAAGACTGACACTGTTTCCACTGTTTCCCCATCCATTTCCCATGAAGTGATGGGACCAGATGCCATGATCTTCGTTTTCTGAATGTTGAGCTTTAAGCCAACTTTTTCACTCTCCTCTTTCAATTTCATCAAGAGGCTTTTTAGTTCCTCTTCACTTTCTGCCATAAGGGTGGTGTCATCTGCATATCTGAGGTTATTGTGTTGGGACCTAACAAACACCATGATAGGTTTCAGGGACTAAGATAGGACTCACGGGAAAAGTTGAGTCATTGCCCAGTGAGGTCATCCCCGTGGATGCCAGGACTTGTCTAATCAGCATACTCCCCATAACCTGGTTTGAGTTTATCAGGACGTAAAAGACATCCCCCAGCAGCCAATAAAGATTAGCCAATTAGTAAATACTAGGAAACTCCTGCAGCCAATCAGCCCTTGCCAACTCTCTGTCTTTGCTCTAAAACATAAATACTGCTGTAAATCCAGGCTCGGGGCTCCTTGCTCCACTCCACTGCATTGGACGTGGCGGGAGCCCTAGCTCGAGCTAGAAATAAAACCCCTTCATGCTTTTGCATTGCTGTGGATGTCTTATTCTCTCAGTTTTGGGGACTTGGACTCTGGGCATAACAATTGATATTTCTCCCAGCAATCTTGATTCCAGCTTGTGCTTCCTCCAGCCCAGCGCTTCTCATGATGTACTCTGCATATAAGTTAAATAAGCAGGGTGACATATACAGCCTTGAGGTACTCCTTTTCCTATTTGGAACCAGTCTGTTGTTCCATGTCCAGTTCTAACTCTTGCTTCCTGACCTGCATATAGGTTTCTCAAGAGGCAGGTCAGGTGGTCTGGTAGTCCCATCTCTTTCAGAATTTTCCACAGTTTATTGTGACCCATACGACCAAAGGCATTGAAATACTCAATAAAGCAGAAATAAATGTTTTTCTGGAATGCTCTTGCTTTTTCGATGATCCAGTATTTGTTGGCAATTTGATCTCTGGTTCCTCTGCCTTTTCTAAAACCAGCTTGAACAGCTGGAAGTTCATGGTTCATGAATTGCTGAAGCCTGGCTTGGAGAATTTTAAGCATTACTTTACTAGCTTGTAAGATGAGTGCAATTGTGTGGTAGTTGAGCATTCTTTGGCATTGCCTTTCTTTGTGACTGGAATGAAAACATGTTTTCCAGTCCTGTGGCCACTGCTGAGTTTTCCAAATTTGCTGGCATATTGAGTGCAGCACTTTCACAGCATCATCTTTCAGGATTTGAAATAGCTCAACTGGAATTCCATCACCTCCACTAGCTTTGTTCGTAGTGATGCTTTCTAAGGCCCACTAACTTTGCATTCTAGGATGTCTGGCTCTAGGTGAGTGATCACACCATCATGATTATCTTGGTCCTGAAGATCTTTTCTACTGTTTCTTAATTACTCAGTGGTTAATGATCATTTTGTTCTTTGGCCCTGAAGGCCACATGAGTTATAGTTTAATTCCCCATTTATTCCTTCATTCACGGCTGAAAGTATAATGGAGCTGGCTTGGATTCAGTTTTGGAACCTTCACCTTGGAGCAGTGTTGGTCCCCTGATTCTCGCTTTTCTCTGCATTCTTGTGACTCATTTCTCATTCTCTCACCTTATCGCACTTTTGGAAACCCTGTTTGTTGAGCTGGTCTCGACAAGATAGAAGTAATTGGTATCCAGGAAAACATCCAGAAATATCCAATTCCATAGAGGTATCCAGAAAGAAAAATTCCACACACACACCAAAAAAAAAAAAAAAAAAAAACCCCAATAATCAGAAATAAGCAAAAATAAATAAATAAATAAAAAACATTAAAAGAGGTCTGCCACAAGAAAATCAAGCCAGTCTCAGACGTCTCATAAAACTTTTTTCCAATTTTCTTATTACCACCTTAGTCCCAAATACCATCCTTTCTTAGTGGCTTCTCTGCTTCTAATGTGCCACTTAAAACATTCTCCAAATATAATAATCTCTTTTTCTAAAGATTTTTTTTTAATGTGGACCATTTTTAAAGTCTTTATTGAATTTTTTACAATATTGCTTATGTTTTATGTTTGGGTTTTTTGGCGATGAGATATGTAAGCTCTTAGCTTCCTGACCAGGGATCCAACCCACACTCTTTGCAATGGAAGGTGAAGTCTCAACCGCTGGACTTCCAGGAAAGTCCCCACACAATAATCTTTCAAAATATAAATCAGATCTTGATACCTTCTTACTCAAAACATTCTAATAGTTTTCCATCATATTAACATACAATTTTAACTCTTTGTCCTGGCCTTTGAAGCCAGTATCCAGCATCCGCCTACTTCTAGAGCTGTATAACCCACCAGTTTCCTCTTGTCCAGTGAACTGCAGCAATGTTGGCCTTACTCCTGTTATTTTAATGGGAGTTAAAATGTTCCAGCAATCTCTTTAATTCTGAATTGAATTTATTACTGGCTAATATTTTATGTACTTACATTTTTATTATCTTTGTTAACTCACTCAATTTAAACTTGCCTGACACTGTTATCTCCCAAAATGCCTAGAGAATCTCTAGGCAATCTACAAACAGTTGCTTAATGAACAAATGCATGGCTGATTGGTATACTGGTACTATATTCTAACTGACAAAGGATTAATAAAAATAAAATGAAAACTTACTTAATTTCAAGACAGTAAATATAAAGACAGAATGACATTATCCACATTGAGAAAACAAATATGGCTGCAAGGTATAGTGGAAATTCCTTCTAGAATCAGAAAGCACAGCATTTGGCTCTGTGTTTTAGTTCTGCCATTAATAACGTGTTTAATTTTTTATAAGTAGCATATATTTCCTGAGCTTTATTTCTTTAGACAACATTCGTAATAGTGTAACATGATGAATAAATTATTTCAAATATAGTTCTCAACGTTATATAGCACAGTATGGCAGAAACTCTTTTCAAACTACTCCAGTCCCCTCCACTCACCTCAATAATTTACCATTTTATAAGAAAGGACATACTTATAACAATCTCTTTAAAAACCCTGCTTTACATCTCTGATCATGTCTCCAAATACCCTAGCTCACTCCTATCTGCTTACCTTCACCCTATCATGCTCACTGAACATCACTGGACACAATAATTACCATAGATAATCCTGCCTCAGAATTCTGATTTACCATTTCCTTTAACTGAAACACTCCTAAGTCAGAAATCCAAATAGCTTCATCTTCCAAAGCTTTTAAGTCTCCATCCAGATGCTCTCTTATTACTGAGGTCTGCTATCACCATAGTCTTTAAAGTCACATCCTTCATCTTGGTCGTTTCAATCCCATGTTTAACTACTTTACATGTTTCCTTAATAGCCTATGTCATAGAAATACAATATAAACTTTAAAAAGATAAGGTTCATTTTGTGCCTTAAACACAGTAGGCCCTGTCTACATAAGTAAGAATTAATTAATACAAAGAATTGCCCAATCACTTTCTCTTTTACTTTCTTCTATCAGAGGAACTATAAAATGAATACTCAGTTCTCCCTGCTCTCTTCCAGTGAGATATGGTCTAGTCTGTCTCTGGGCAGTGAGACAGGAATGGATGTTTGATGACAAGGGAATCCTTTGCAAATAAAAGATGAAACTTCTCAGAAAAACAGCTTTTGAAATTTCTGATTTTTTCCTTGCCTGGAATGAGAAAGTAAAATGTGAAGGCTAAGCATCACCTAACGACTTCAGGGATAAAAGTTGCATGTGAATGGCTGAGAAAAAGTAACATACACAGAGTCAAATGGCATAAAATGTTTGATGGTATCTCTGAATTCATAAAAGCAGATTACAACAAATTATTATTAAATCCTTCAAACCCAACGTCATGGACATGTGTATTTTAAGGGGAAAATACTTTAATAGTCAGGGATTGATATGCAGTGGTGGCAGTGAAAGCTTATGGAATCAGTGAAAGGATATTTTCTACAAGATTGTTACTGGAATTAGACTGAAAGATATGACCATGGATTCTCTATTCTCAAGTGAATAGTCACTGTTTTCATACCCTTGGAATAGGAGGTTACCTGGTCTTCTGAACTGAGAAAAGTACACCCCTAAAGCAGTACCTTCTAAGGCAAGGTATTGGGAAGAGTTGGAATTTTGTAATAATCAATCCTATGGGAAATTAGAGATGCTGGTAGAGAGAGAGGACATGATTTGCTAATAAGGAAGAAGAAAAGCTCATTTCTAACTTCTATTTACATATGATATTTTCAAAGAAATAAGGCATGTGCATTGAAAATATGTAAAAACTAAAGATAAATATAATTTTGTGCTCACCAAAGACAAACTTGTTAACCATGTAGTTGTAACTTAAGTATTCTCTTGCAAATAATATTGGAAAAATCACAATAAAGAACAAGAACAGTGGTAAAAGACAAAACACATATAAGCAGTGGAAGGCAATTATTCTGTAGGAAAAGTCATATATGAAAGTTAAACAACAACACTGACAGTTGAAAATATCACCTTCTCAATTTCCACCAGTCAGTGCTGCTAATGAACAGAATTTTCCTTAGGATGGTAGAAGACAGAGCTTGGTCTTTGAAATCAAACACACATGATCCAAATCTCTCCTCTTTAAATTAGTTGTGATGTAAACGAGACACATATGTATAGAACAGTCTTTTGGACTCTGTGGGAGAGGGAGAGGGTGGGATGATTTGGGAGAATGGCATTGAAACATGTGTAATATCATATAAGAAACGAACTGCCAGTCTAGGTTTGATGCATGATACAGGATGCTTAGTGCTGGTGCACTGGGATGACCCAGAGAGATGGTATGGGGAGTGAGGTGGGAGGGGGGTTCAGGATTGGGAACACGTGTACACCTGTGGCAGATTCATGTTGATGTATGGCAAAACCAGTACAGTATTGTAAAGTAAAATAAAGTAAAAAAAAAAAATTAGTTGTGATTTTAGACATGCTCCTCTGTGTCTCCAGTTTAGCAGAGACAATCTGGGCATTATCATACCCATCTCATGTATAGGGCAATGTGATTACTAAGTGAAAAGAATGCATATACATTTCCTATAACATTGTTGTTCTTTTAAACCAATTATTGGGAGGTTAGGGTTCAAGGAAACCAGTCCATTGTTCTCAATGACTATTTCTATTGAGAAAAATGACCTAAAGCTTAGTGTGGTGCCACAAGGCTTTGGTAGTCCTCAAGACCCCTTCAGAGTCCAAAAGGTTTTGTATTTCTAATTGATTTATCTGTGTGAAGTCAGATTTTCTCCAACAAATTTCAACCAAGTGTACTGCAGAGGACATACACTGCAGATTGAATGGAGATGTATAGATAGAGTGAAGTCGCTCAGTCATCTCCGACTCTTTGCGACCCTGTGGACTGTAGCCCTCCAGGCTCCTCCATCCATGGGATTCTCCAGGCAAGAGCACGGAGTGGGTTGCCATTTCCTTCTCCAGGGGATCTTCCAGACCCGGGGATCGAACCCAGGTCTCCCGCATTGCAGGCAGACGTTTAAACCTCTGAGCCACCAGATATCTTTTATCAAGGCAAAGATCAAAATGATTTGCAAAAATATAAAAGAATGTGACTGTTACTATTAATTTAGCTTGTTTCTGTTTTGTTAAATATATTTCCAAAAAAAATATGTTAAACGTATTAGTACGTTTATCATCATTTTGAAATAAATAAATGAATATGTTTAAATGTTCTCAGTTTTAGTTCTAACCCCCAAATATTAACAGCTTTAACCTGCATGAAAAAAGCCACTATGGCCATGTTCAAAAATTTTTAGGAGTGATAAAATCTTGAGCCAAAAAGCACCAAAACCTAAATAGATTACCCACTGGCGTTAACCACAGTCATCAGTTCAGTTCTGTTCAGTTGATCAGTAGTGTCCGACTCTTCACAACGCCATGGAACACAGCACGCCAGGCATCCCTATCCATCACTAACATCAAACCATTTCATCCTCTGTCATCCCCTTCTCCTCCTGCCTTCAATCTTTCCCAGCATCAGGGTCTTTTCAAATGAGTCAGCTCTTCCCACCAGATGGCCAAAGTATTGGAGCTTCAGCTCCAGCATCAAGACTTGCAATGAATATTCAGGACTGATTTCCTTTAGGATGGACAGGTTGGATCTCCTTGCAGTCCAAGGGACTCTCAAGAGTCTTCTCCAACACCACAGTTCAAAAGCATCAATTCTTCAGCATTCAGCTTTCCTGGTAGTCCAGCTCTGACATCCATACATAACTACTGGAAAAACCATAGCCTTGACCAGATAGACCTTTGTTGGCAAAGTAATGTCTCTGCCTTTAATATGCTATCTAGGTTGGCCATAACTTTCCTTCCAGAAAGTAAGTGTCTTTTAATTTCATGGCTGCAGTCACCATCTGCAGTGATTTTGGAGCCCCCAAAATAAAGTCTGACACTATTTCCCCATCTATTTCCCATGAAGTGATGGGACTGAATGCCATGATCTTACTTTTCTGCATGTTGTTTAAAGCCAACATTTCCCTCTCCTCTTTCACTTTCATCAAGAGGCTTTTTAGTTCCTCTTCACTTTCTGCCATAAGGGTGGTGTCACCTGCATATCTGAGGTTGTTGAGATTTCTCCCAGCAATCTTGATTCCAGCTTGTGCTTCCTCCAGCCCAGCACTTCTCATGATGTACTCTGCATATAAGTTAAATAAGCAGGGTGACAATATACAGCCTTGACGTACTCCTTTTCCTATTTGGAACCAGTCTGTTGTCCCACGCCCCATTCTAACTGTTGCTTCCTGACCTGCCTACAGATTTCTCAAGAGGCAGGTCAGGTGGTCTGGTATTCCCATCTCTTTCAGAATTTTCCGCAGTTTATTGTGATCCACACAGTCAAAGGCTTTGGCATACTCAATAAAGCAGAAATAGATGATTTTGTGGAACTCTCTTGCTTTTTCAATGATCCAGTATTCGTTGGCAATTTGATCTCTGGTTCCTCTGCCTTTTCTAAAATCAGCTTGAACAGCTGAAAGTTCACAGTTCATGTATGGCTGAAGTCTGGCTTGGAGAATTTGAGCATTACTTTACTAGCATGTGAGATGAGTGCAATTGTGTGGTAGTTTGAGCATTCTTTGGCATTGCCTTTCTTTGGAACTGGAATGAAGACTGACCTTTTCCAGTCCTGTGGCCACTGCTGAGTTTTCCAAATTTGCTGGCATATTGAGTGTAGCACTTTCACTGCATCATCTTTTAGGATCTGAAATAGCTCAACTGGAATTCCATCACCTCCACTAGCTTTGTTCGTAGTGATGCTTCCTAAGGCCCACTTGACTTCACATTCCAGGATGTCTGGCTCTAGGTGAGTGATCACACCATCATGATTATCTGGGTCCTGAAGATCAGTTTTTGTACAGTCTTCTGTGTATTCTTGCCACCTCTTCTTAATATCGTCTGTTTCTGTTAGGTCCATATCATTTCTGTCCTTTAGTGAGCCCATCTTTGCATGAAATGTTCCCTTGAATGGTGAAAGTGAAAGTGAAATCGCTCAGTTATGTCTGACTATTTGCGACCCCATGGACTGTAGTTTACCAGCATCCTCAGTCCATGGAATTTTCCAGGCAAGAGTCCTGAAGTGGGTTGCCATTTCCTTTCTCCAGGGGATCTTCCCAACCCAGGGATCGAACCTGGGTCTCCCACACTGCAGGCAGACGCTTTACTGTCTGAGCCACCAGGGAAGCAATGTTCCCTTGGTATCTCTAATTTTCTTGAAGAGATCTCTAGTCTTTCCCATTCTATGATTTCCTCTATTTCTTTGCACTGATCGTTGAGGAAGGCTTTCTTATCTCTCCTTGCTATTCTTTGGAACTCTGCATTGAAATGGGTATATTTTTCCTTTTCTCCTTTGCTTTTCACTTCTCTTCTTTTTACACACTCATAAGCTTAGGTTATCATTTCTTTTCTTATAAAATAAAATTCAGATTTAATATATTTATACATATTGAAATATATCTATTACATGATAAATCACTAATTTATTGGGATAACAGTATTTCCTTAATTTAATTCCATGTTTTTATGATTTAAAATTAGCTTGGCCATTGAATCAAAAAAAAATTATGTGAATTTGATGATCTTATAGTACATTCCCAGGTTGCAGTAGTGGTGAAAAATCCACCCACCAATGCAGGAAATGCAAAAGGTGAGATTCCCATCCCTGGGTCAGGAACATTCGTTGGAGTAGGAAATGGCAACCCACTCCAGTATTCTTGCTTGGGAAATCCCATGGATAGAGGAGCCTGGTGGGTTACAGTCCATGGGGCTGCAAAAAGTCAGACATGACTGAGCACACATGGGGAACGGGGAATAGTACTATTAGAACTGTGCAAGATAACCATGGAAATGTGTCAGTATTCACTATGTGCTGCCTTTCTGTTCTGGTCCTAAACATTGATAGTCCTGAGCCTTAATCAATAATGAAAATTCTTGCAGGCATGAATGATAAAGGGCAGAACTGCACAAAATTATAGCATAAGCATCTGTAATGTGTATCACCCTGTTAAATCCAAAAGACCTGGAAAGTAGATGCTTATAAACATAAGGGAAACATAAACACTCAAAGAGAGTGGCCTGCCAAGGTAATATTAAAAGTATGTTTAAAATCTTAATATAGAAAATAATTGAATTCCATTTGCAAACATTTTTAGTTTACCAGGGAATAAAAATATTCCTGCATTATTTTTAGTCACACAAGCTTTCATACAATTGTACCATACACATATAGGTATGTTTTCTTCCCATTCACATTTATTGATTATACAAATTCTATTTTAAGTAGAGAAATAACTGAATTCACTTAATATAATATAAAGGTACCTTAAAATTACAAAATTGCCCAGAAGGTGGTTGGGCTGACTTATCGTCCCTTTGCACATCACATGCTTTCTCTGAGCTCCCATCTACACCTTTCTCTAGGCTGCAGGGTGTTGACTTCCACAGACCGCATCATTCCCAGTATCCCAAGTCCTCCATCCTCAGTTTTGACTTGGCCATGGAGGCAGTAGAAGAGAATTGGTGTGCTGGAGAGACAGAGAGAAAAGAAGAGAGGAAGAGGGAGAGAGAAAGAGAGAGAGACAGAATTTAATCTTTTCTCTTTCTTGCCATGCAGCAGTTTTTATAGTGACTGGTTTCCTCTGCCTTGGGAATGAAATTCCCACAACTGCCACTCTCACCAGGCCCTAGATTCCCTTCATTCCCCTATATCACATTGCTCCTTCGCACAAACAGGTAGTAAAGGTGTCCAGCACCTGCTGGTGCCTGGATGCTTCATCATTCTTTGTTCAGTCCTTTCATCCTATCTCTATCTCACTGGAAATAGATCTTAAATTAACCTTTTATCAGACTTTCTTGAATTAACATTTTGGATATGTTCTGCTGATTGGTACTACAGTTGTTTCAGAATCTTCCATAGTCCAGCATGATTTTCAGATACCACTAGAGCAGGTTGTCCATCTTTTAGGTTGCTATTTTGTAAACCAAACTGTTACTGAAAGATCATTAAGGGACTAATTCCCAATATAAGGAATCAGGTGTAGTATTTGCTATAGTCACCAATAAAACCAGACTATTTCATGTAGTTTAACCTACAGTACACAAAGGGCAAAACTTTTGTTGAGTTTTAAGCTTTACTATATTTCAAGCAAATTAAATATGCCCAATGTTTAAACTACCATGAGGAAATTAGTTACTAAAAAGTGAAGGCTAACTCATTTAATATATATTTTTTACCAAACAAAGAAGTGAAATGACAAGACACATGAGTTTCTTGGTGGTGCAAGTGTCATATCTAAAAAATTTAATAGGGATAGTGTCAAGTACTATAGTTCTTTAAAAACTAACAGCAATCAAAATAGTCTAAATACTTTATAATATTAAATCATTTTAACCTCTTAAAAATTCTATGAGGTAAGTTCTATTCTTCCTCCATTTTATAGGCAAGGGCTTGGTCACAGAGAAATTAATTACTTGCCCCAAATCACACAGTAGAGGCTAATCTGGAAATATAACAAAAGTATTAAAGTAATTAAATTGGCCTTTGCAGGTGTCATTTTCTAGACTTCTTTTAATAAAAGTAATAATCAAACTTCCAAAGAGATTAAGAAATTGACCTTTGGAGGTAAAACTAAAATTCTATGACCTATATAAGTAAATTTTATTTTACATTTACTCAATTATATTTTAGTTGAAGCAATTTTTACTAGAATATTATCTTAAGCTTTTCTCTTATTGTTTGGTTTTATTTTATGAGAAAAGAAAAATGATGCCAATGTAACTGTACCACAAAGATAAGTCAAAGAATAGATGAAGAATCACAGGACAGGACACACAAAAAATTTTTACATCATTGTCATTCCTAATTCACCTTTTCACTATTTCTGCCAGTGCCAACTCATCTAGTATTTATAAAATGATTGGGGTGTATGTGGTGCTGTCCCTGTGCTGTTTTTAAAAATGGGAAAATACACAAGCTCTCCTTGGCTCTAATGGGCATATCACTAGGGAGTAAATATGTGAATAAAATAATTACATCTGTGATCATTATTATGAAACAGACCTGAAGGAAGACAAGGTCTTGTCTAGGTGGGAATGGGGTTGGTGAAAAGAAAATATTCTGAGGAGGGTAGCATAAACTTGAAGAAAGTAAAGCTTGGAGGGAAAGGGAGTTCAGATTTTTCTGAGAGGTAAAATTCATCATTCTTTCTGAAATTCTGAATATTCTAGCTATTAAGGCCTAGATCTTACATTTTTAGAAAGAAAATAGATTATTTTCTACATTCAGCTTAAGAGACAGAGTTTTAAGAAACTCTCTTTCAAATTTCTAATACCTACCTGTGTAAAGTCACTGACTCTTTTTTTCATAGTCTCCCATCCTGGAGGGAGATTGCAGGAAAGCAAAGTAACTGAGTGAAGTTAAAGTGACCAGGCAATTTACCTTGAAAACAGTCTATGAAGGAAGTGTCTCAATAATTGCTCCTAAGGTATTTGATCTATGGAACAATTGAGTAACAAATGGAAACAAGGTATATTTTAACATGAAATTAGAGTTATGAGAGCTATAACTGAATTAGTAATTGTTAGGTATTTAATATATATTATACATAATCCAATTGAACTGAACTGAATCCTTATAGAACATAACAGTACTGGTACTTTTAGCCATATTTTATAGAAAAGAAAACTGAGAAGTCACATGACTTGTATCTTTACATAATAGTATGTTTTACATCTTTACATGACAATGGAATTATGAACATGGCTAGTCTGACTCCAAAGTCCTTACTCTTTCTATTCTACCTCTCTGAGATGAAAAATTTGTCTTCTTAATGCTAAGTTCAAGAAAAGAACTAAGGGAAAGAAAGAACTAAGGGAACTGAGTCAAGAAAGAACTAAGAGAAATGGGAGTTGATGAAATGTTGAAGATATATGGAAACATATTGCATTTTAAATAACTCTAAATTTTTCTTTTGTTCATTAGATTTTTTTTTAATTTAAGATTTACTGTTTTGAGATGTTTCTCATAAAACTGAAAAAAATGTATTCAATATTTGTCTATAATAGGATTGCAAGGAGGATTCATACAATAGAGAAAAAAAGAATACACATCTACTGACTTTTAGTTTCAGAGAATGAATGTCCCTTGAAAGCTGATTCTATGTAGCTTTGAACATCTGCTTTTTGAGAATATTTTTGACTCACTTTTGAGTTCAGTAAGTTGGACTCAATTTTTTTAAATATAAATGTATTTATTTTAATTGGAGATTAATTACTTTACAATATTGTATTGGTTTTGCCTTACATCAACATGAATCCACCACAGGTATACAAGTGTTCCCCATCCTGAACCCCCCTCCCTCCTCCCTCCCCATACTATCCCTCTGGGTCATCTCAGTGCACCAGCCCCAAGCATCCAGTATCATGCATTGAACCTGGACTGGTGATTCATTTCATATATGATACTATACAATTTTAAAGCCGGTACTACATGTCAAGTGATGCTTACGTACTATATAGTTCAGTCACAATTCAAATTTAATACTGTTGAAAGCCTGAAAACAGGTATTATAATCTGCATTTTATAAGTAGGGAATCTGAGACTTAGCAATGTTATGCAACTTTCACTTAAGAATTCGTGAAGAACGTTTGTGTGTGTTCATTACCTATCAGGAGATATGTTAAATGGTTTACATCTGTTATCTCAGTAAACCCAACACTACTGATAGAGATGATGACGATAATAGTGATAATGATGATGATGAAGACTATGATAATATTCATTTTACAGGTGAGGACCTTGGGGTAAACAGTGTCATCCACTGCATAAACTTAAACTAAATTTTTGAGGAACACTTAAAACTCAATTCCTGGAATATTCCCTCAGGAAACTAAATTTACCACTTTTTAACATGAGAATGTTCTTTTTTGCTCCATTCTGATGACCACTCAAAGAATATAAAAAATGTTAAATTTATATTCGGGGTTTGAAAGACTACTTCAAGTACCAGGACTCTGAGACCTGAATACCATCCATCTGTGGCAATTAAACTAATGGCCTCCATTCTGAGAAAAACTATTGCTTTGGCATCTCATTTATTTCATTACTCAAGTTCACTTTTCCAGCTGTGATCATATGTTGATTGGGATATGCACAAATGAAAATCAGAGCGTTCTAAATACCATAATATATGTAGTGGCTTAAAATTCAACACCTTGGAGATTTCATGGGAAATTACTTCTTGTTTAGAAATATTTTAATAACTTTGGCCCTTAAATGCTCTTAGATGGCCAATTCAAGCAACAGCTGATGACATTAAAAGAGAGAGCAAAAAATTAGTTGGTTTTCGAGCATGAAAAGGAATAATTATAAATTTATAAATGGAATCTTAAATTTGGGGATGTTAAAGCAAAATGTAATACAGAGAGTCCAGAACCCCTGTGATATTTCAATTTTTATTTGATCTTTATGTTTCATTTGATCTAATCAAACTGTATTTATCTCTTCCTCTCTCCCATTCTGTATGTCACATGTATGTAAATAGCATGGGCTCACTCTTCCACATGCCTGTCTACAACAGAAAACACTGTAGATAATACTTTTGCTCCCCTCCATCAGTCCACTGTTTTCCCTTTTCCACTCAGTTAATATTATAGTTTTTAAAAACATGAACTATGATGAAGTTAATATAATTAAATTGATTGTATACACAGATAAGGTGATTACATTAATAAAAAGCTATATTGATAAAACATATACATGTGCTGTGTGCTATGCTGTGGTCAGTCGCTTCAGTTGTGCTCAACTTTTGCAACCCTATGGACTGAAGCCTGCCAAGCTCCTCTGTCCATGGGATTCTCCAGGACAAGAATACTGGAGTGGGTTGCTGTGACCCCCTCTAGGGTATCTTCCTGATCCAGGAATTGAACCAATATCTCTAGTGTCTCCTGCATTGCAGGCAGGTTTTTTATCCACTGATCCACCTGGGAAACCCAACATATGTACATATGTCAACAAATATGAACAGAATCAGTAAGAAGAAAAAATGATTCATTTCAGAAAAGAAAATGAAATAATTGATTTTTTTTTCCTTGTTTGCCACCCCTAAAGATTAAAATCTATGAGTTTATGATCAAAATTTATGAATTTCACAAACATATCTAAAGGCCATCAACTAGTTATTATGTCTATAGGAAGCTGGTTCAACCAAAACTTGTAAAGATAGTACCTTAGATTATAAATTATATAAAATTACAATTAGTTCTGTATTTGAGAATGGATAAATTAGGAGTATGTTAATTTTCCTACTATTTAACATATCAGAATAGCTATTCTCAATAAGGAACATGTGCCCTCAAAGACTTATCAAAAAATTATCACCTATAAAGAATTCAAATGTGCTGCTCCCTGGCCATCCTTTATTGGAGATTACTACTACTGCTGGGAGCACCCCATGAGTTTATAAGGCCCTACTTGGGGAAATGGGGGATTAAGTGTAGAATTACTCAACCTAAATCACATCTGAAAGAAACATTGTCAGCATATTTCACAGGATTTGGGGAATATTACTGAACAAAATACTGTCAAATTGAAATGTAATGATATACATAAGCACTAATAAAGATTCCCGCAGCACCCTCACTCCCATAGCGGGCCAGATTATTGAATCCAGTTACCATCTTAAAGGATGTATTTCTGTTTTGAAGTAAACAAAAATGTTATGAAATTCACTAAGGAAAAAGGAAGTTGATTTTTAAATGAACTTATGTTTAGTATTTATGGGAATTCTATTGCTACACAGGTTATTTTTCAATTATTTAAATTATAATGTAGACTAAGTGCTGGTTGCAAAATATTTAAAAATAAGAAAGATTATTCTAAAAATTCCCCTTTCCCATATTATACCTACTTTTAGAGTAATTTTCTATTTGTACATATTCATGAGGAAGGAAGTGAATAACATTAGACAACAAATACGTATGTGCATCTAAAAGTATATATATGTATATGCTCATGAATTTTTAATGTCATGCTGTAGAATTTGTTCTGCAATTTTTTAAACTTAGCAACATGACAAGGAAGTCTCTTTGTATCTATTTACATGAAGTTACCTTATACTTTTTAATTTCAAAATAAATACTTTTCTCTTATATTCATATAAATCAGACAGTTGCAGTATTGTTACCAGGAAGTGTTAATATTGAATTTCTGCTGGATCTTCTTCTGTGACTTTAACCCTCATCCTGCCACTTTTTGTTGTTGTAGGCATACATAACGGCCTGCCTCAAGGAGATAACCTGAGCTACCCACCTGTGAAAGACTGTAAGGAAGTAAAACTAATACATTCCCCTGCCTGAGGCTTGCCATTCTAGGGGACGTTTGCAAGGATTGAACAGTCTTTTTACTTCATTTCCTCACCTCCCCTCCGTCTCTGATCCATAAAAGAACTGGGCAACCAGGCACCTACAAGTTGGTTATTTTGAGGTGCTAGTCTGCCATCTTCTTGGTCAGCTAGCTCCCAAATAAAGTCCCTTCCTAGTCCCAACACTTCATCTCATTGTCTCATTGACTTATCCTGAGGCTAGCAGAGTCAGCTTGGACTCAGTAACAGTATGGGAATATATAATTGTTGATTCTAGAAGTAGTATTTTTATATTCTAATTCAGACTCAGTCAGTTACTAGCTATATTAATGTAAACACTTTAAAGCTCTTTGTGACTACACTTCCTTATCTACAAAATGGCAATAATAATAACATCTTAATAACAAAATAATTTATTCAACTTATTCAACAAATATTCACTAAGCTCCTTCTAGATGCCAGAGAGATCAAGGCACCTTTCATTCTTCACTGAATAAAGCTGACAAGGATTGTTTTTTATCCCTCATGAAGCTTAAACCATAGAAAAGGACTACAAAACTTTACAAATAATAATAAAATAAATCCATGAATTGCATAGCATTTTATAATAAGCTAAACTGAACTGAACTGATGCACAATAGAAAAAGTAGAACAAGGAGGGCAGTTGGCCAGAACACGGTGAGTGAATGATAAAACTGAAGAAGATTAGGCTGTAGAATTAAGGAGGGCAAGGAGGAAGGGTAAAGTAAGTATTTGCTGAACTTTGAGAGAACTTGGGAACCATTGTGGGGGGAGGATTCAGACTGGAGGTGTGAAGTCCTCAGATTTACAATTTACAAGATTCCTTTGACTGCTTTCTGCATAATAACATGTAGGTGTAGAACAAGCACAGAAATATAAAGCCAATTAAGACGTTACTGCAATAAAATTGAGATGAGAATTGATGGTGACTCAAGCAGGATATTACCAGTCGAAGTGATTGAAAGTCACTGAATTTGGATATAACTTAAAGGTCAAGAAAACAGGATATGCTGATGAATTGAATTTGAGATTCTGGAGAAAGCAAACATTCAGTGATGACTTCAATTATTTAGTACTTACCCAGAAGGATGAAATTATCATCAAATGGAAATGGGGAAACTCTGGAAGAAGTAGGCTTAGCAGAGAAAACCAGGAGTTAACTTTAGGTCACATTACATTTGCAATCTCGTAATATCCAAATGAAGATACTAAAAAGTCAGTTGTTAAATAACATAATTCATATCTAGAAATAGCTCTCAGAGATACTCTGATGTAAGTTAAATTTGCTGAATTATAACAACAGGTTGCTAAAGAAGATGATTATGATCTTTCATTCATAGCGAATACTAGATTGGTGGATGTAAAATTTGATACCATGGTGTTAGCTTTGTTAGGTAGTTAGAATAGGAAATAGGAGTCCAAATTAGCAGCAGCTAAAATACAAAGAAAGGAAAGAGCCCATGAAAATAGAACAAAGGAAGATCCAAGGACCAGAGTGAGAACCTCAGGTGAAATAGAGTCCTCCTTGCTAGCCCAATTTACATACAGCAGGCTGGGGAGTGGGGGGCGGGGGAGAAAAAAACATAAAAGGAGGAGTCAAAATTGATCTCCTCTCTTCTTTAGAGTCAGCCCATCCTCAGACCTCAAGGATATATTTTCCTTTGCTTGCTAAATAAAACTGAGCTGTAACACTGGTGTCAAATTTTTTGCTGCAGTGAGACAGAACCAAGGAAATTACACATTTCCCCCCGACAGCTTCAAGCTCCATGTGCATGACTTAAACAGTGATAAACAGGTGACTGAGTGATGGCAGTTGTATAATGTAGCCACACAAATGCCACATGCTGCTTTATTAAATGAAGTCATATTCGTTAGATTCCTAACATGTCCAAGTGCTAGGTCTAGTACACCAGAAAAATAAAACATAGAAGGAATCATGCCCTCCACTCCCTCAGATGATGATAGACCTTCTATTTTTTGATGAAATCCACACTGATCAAGAAAAGGAATCAAGTTGAGCCAGTAATAGCAAAGACCTCTCTCTGAGTTTAGTGACCTTGATGTGACAAAGTTATAATGCTGCAGTGTCTGTAAAAAGGTATTCTAGAAAAGAAAAGCAATTCTCATATTGACCCCACTCCTTTTGAAGAGACCTTCATTCTCACTACTCCTTGTAAGGTGACCAGAGATTTTGTGTTGTTTAATGAGATGGTCATAACTTAGTTTACACCTTTCTTGACTCGACAGCATTATTTGGCACAGTTGATTTTTTTATGCTTGAACTATTTTTCTCATTTGGCATCTGGAACCTCATTCTCTCTTGGTTGCTGTTCCTTTGTAATATCCAGCTGTACCTCCATCATGGCCAAATTGCTCTGTCCTCAATTTCCCCCAAAGTGACTGCAACCTTTGAAATTTCTCCACCCAAAGAACTCGGCCCTTATTTCTCCCTTATATGATTTAATCAATTCATAAACATATACTTTTATTTAAATACATTCAGAATCAGATCTCTTTGTAATATTTCCACTCAACTAGCAGCTTTTGCTTAGGTTTTAGAATTTCTAAAGATTTTTATCCTAGTGTCTTTACTCTCCTTCCTAACAGTTGATCCTTAACATAGCACCAGAGTTCATTTTCCAAAGATTTCTTTCCTTTGCTCAAAATATGTCAGCAGTTTTTCATTTAATTAATGAAAGGTCCTACATAAGCTGACATTATCTCCTATTGCATTATGATTTGTTATTCAGCTTTATCCACACTGGTTTATTATTATTTCTGAAATACCCTAAAGTGTCATCACATCTTAACTGCCTCAGAACATTTGACCTGCTGTTTTCTCTACCAGAATGCTCTTCCTGACAATTCTGTGACTCACTTCCCCTTCCTCCAATGATCTGGTTGTCTAGTCTCTTCTCAGTGATTCCTTCTTTAAGATCCAACAAAAGATGGCAATCCCTATTTTCCTCAGTACCACTTATCTCCATGAGAAATATCATGTATGCAAAATCTTGGTAGCTTGTCATGTTCCTCCAACTAGAATGTAACTTCTATGGATGCAATAATTTTGTTCCCCCAAAATAATTGTTAAGCCAACTAGTAAATTCTTATTTGAAATGGTGCCTGTGTTTAATTACTGAACAGGGAATTTTCTCTCCTAATTTTCTCTTTAGAAAAACATTCCTAGGGTTATTTTTATTAGATCAATTCTCCAGATGCCAGTAAGCTATCTTACCTGACTTTTTTTGTCTCCTCTGCCTACCTGCATTACACCCAATGCAGTGTCACATTTGAGACTTTTTGGAGACTCTATATTTTCTTCTTGATTAGTGAAAAGTTGAAAATTATATATAGTGTGAAAAATGTCTGGTAATGTTTTAAATTATTAAAACCCAGCAGACACCTGAACATAAAGGTTATATAAAATGTCTGTCATTCCATCACTCTCATCTCTATCATTATCATTGTTTTCATGGTTATAGGTATGATTTACTAAGAATTTACTATATCACAGAAACTGTTCTCAATCTCATTGTGTACTGACTTGCTTAATCCTCTGAACAACTGTATATGGTAGGTATCACCTACCTATTTTATGGATTGTGTTCTGTATTTTACAGATGACATAACTGAGACAAAGTAATTTGGCTCATACTTTTGTAACATATACATCCAAGTTGAAAGTGGCTGGTAGTTAAAAGAAATACAAATAATGAGCAATAACCTACTCCAAATCTACAGATATTAAAAGAGAATAGGTGGGTTCTTCAACAAGATGGTGAAACAAGAAGCTTCTGAACTCATCTCCTTTAAGAACACACCAAATCTAAAGCTATCTATGGGACAATATCTTCTAAAAAAAAAGACCTAAAAACTAGTAGAACCATTTTTGTACATCAGACAAAGGAAAAGTAGGAAAGGCTGAGATACAATCTCACCATAAACTCTACTTCCCAACCTTCTGCCCCACATGGTGACCCATAATTGTGAAGGAATTCAAAACTTGTCTCCTCCCTGTGGAGTGAAGAGTTCATATCCCACATGGGGAACCATATCTTTTAAGACGTATGCCTGAGAGATGAGTTTCCTCAATTATCCTACCTTTGAAAACCAACTAGGCTCATGTCTATGAGACCAGTGGGGCTGTGGTAAATTGAGAAACAACTCTTAAAGGGCTCACAAACAAACTTACTCACCCCAGGGCCCAGTGCAGAAACAGCCTTTAAAAGGTGTTCCAGCTTCATATGAAAAAGCTTACTTGGTAATTTCAAAACAGAGTGAGATGTGGGGTTATACTGGAATATTCTCAACCAGTAGAACCTGGTAGGCACCATATGTTTTACTTTAAGTTTTTTATTTATTTATTTATTTATTTAACTCTAGACACATTTCCCTGGCGAGCCTTATTTTTTAGCTTCCATTTTTCCTTTTGTGGCATGTACCATCTTTACATTCCCCCTTTGCCTCACTCCAGAATGTCAGTATCCCCCAGAGGGGAGTGTCTGCATGCATCTGGTGTCCTGTTTTTACTTATGGTGACCCAGTTTTCACAGTCACAGCCTAAGGGACACCCTTTCACCACCTGGTTCTGAAGAGCTGCTGGTAGATTGTCACCTCTAAGCTGCTGCTCAGACAGCAGGCTGAAACACATCCCCACACTTTTTGAGAAAGAGGCTTGTTTGGATGTACAGGAGCTTTGACCTCAGGGTCAGGCTTTAAGGAGCTTATGGAAGTGTTCTCAGGGGAGTTAAGGCTAGTGGATGCAATCTTTGAGTTCTCTTTCTGCTTTGTTCCAATTCAATAGTCATCCAGAAAGGGGTTTATGCTACTGTCTGGCACCCTAAATTTTAGATTTGCTGCCAGGGGACACCTCCAGATTGCCTGGCTCTGCAGGACAGTAGGGCCTATGCTTATGGTCCTACACAGGACTGTGTAACTGAGTTCTTTAAAAATTACTTCCTAAAGGACTGGCTTCCAACAGCCTGAATCTGGGTGCTCACTGAAGTCCTTCCTTTTGGACTCTGGCTCGTCTTGGTACACTCTCAACTACTGTGAGCTATTACAAATAAAATAGGTTGCTTGGAAAATCACAAAGGTTTGAGAAACAACCAAGAGCTAGGGAACGGTTGAACAATATGAGTCCTTCCCTATACAGCTACTACTAGTTCAACACTGGGAGAGGTAGCCATTTCATTTAATAAACAGAGAGTCAAGCAAAATGAAGAAATGGAGGGATATGCTCCAAATGAAAGTACAAGATAAAAAGCCTTACCAAAATGGAAATAAACAATTTACCTGATAAAACACAGGAGGAGACCCACTGGCCAACTATGGGGATGAGAAATGGCCAGCTCACAGCCTGGCATATGCTCAGCAGCCTAGGAACAAGTTAACATGGCAAGAGAAGCACATTTCATGTGAACTTCATAACTGCCAGTTCTGTGTTGTCAATCCTGTCTCAACAATCTTATGACAGACCCCACAAAAAGACATAAGTGTTAATCAGTTGTGTAATTTTGAATCTTAGTTCAACAAATATCTGTTTAGCCAGACCCATTGGGAAACAAACTAGTCATTTCAATCTTCTAAGTACTGAATTGGCTCACCTAATCACCTATTTTATCATTGAATAGTTACTGGCCTCTAAATCAGTTCATTTGGGGACCAGGTGTTATCATCTAAAATATGCCTCCATTTCATTTGCCTTTTCACCTGCTTCCATGCTTTGCAAAACACACAGGTGCCAGGTCAATAAGCCCTACTTAAATATCTAGCAGCAATGCCAAGAAACACCTAAGATACAATTTCAAAAGGTATTCACTATGAAAAATGAAATGAATCATCAGTATTCCACAAACGACATAAGGTTGAAGCTTCTACTAATGAAAGCAACCCATTATAACATACAAGGTTAAGTCTCTCTTGCAAGAGGAACTAGTAACTCACCTTGTTCATTTTGCAGACCAGAAATGATGATTAGGTCAACAGTATTCTTACAGACCCTCTTTAAAGAAATTAGTCATTGCCTAAGGACAAAACCAAATGGGAATAAGAAAATCAACAGAAAAAAATGTACTCAAGATATTCCCCCATCTATTCATAGAAGTCTATTATTATTATAGTTAAATATATCATCCTTTTGATAAAAAGTGGAGTTTACAAGACTTAATAGACTAAAGCTACATTTATTTGTTCCAAAGTTTGGTATTTGTTTGGGTCTGTGCAACTTAAAAATAAGTGTCTGAAATATCTTAAAGATATTTCCAGCCTCTCCTCTACTGAAAATTTCAAGCTCCTCCAATTTGGACAAATAAAAGTCAAATGTCTTAATTTCACTGACATTCATCAAATCTACTCACTTTCTGAAATAGTAGTTTCAGTTTCCTAGAGACATCTGTGTGATTTGATGATTTTGCATCTTGATGCTTTGCATGTGGTTGAGACTAGAGGTGGACTTTAATCCCATCACAACACAAAGCCACAATTTGGTCACAATGAGCACCAAATTCCTCTAAGAGAAAGATTGTGATAGTTTTTTGTGTAATGTTACAGTGATCATAGGTAAGGTTTAGTGACACCAGCTCATATCACAGGTGAGAGCAGGAAGCCTCAGGAACTTAGAGTCTCAATCCTGCAAGTTAGGAATTTGATTTTGTTGGTATTCATCTTTCAAGGATATGTCATTTTAACAAAACTCATAAGACTGAAAAAAAATCAGGAATCACAATTTATGAAATTGGAGACAAAATCAAAATATCAAATGAAATGGACATTTGCACCAATCCAATCAGCATATTTTCTCTGTGCAAAGAAAGAATGTAGGGATCCAAATTATCAGGTGTATTGATTAACTGACCACAGGAGTTAATTCTATGATTCAAATGTCAGAATGCTAAATTCTTATAGCCTGATGCAGCCTTCTCACTCAACAAACCTGGTTTGTGGCCGAACAGTCATTCCAACCCAACAAACTATACCACTCCGCTTAGCACTGCCATCTTTGGTATTTGGAATTGCGTTTTTTTATTTTACCTGGTTTGACTATTGTCTTCTGTTTTTACAGTCTTTCTCCTAGAAAGATGAACATAACATCTGATCAAATTACAGTATCATCAGCTCCTTCAATACTTAGACTATTCCTGAGTCATCTTAGTTGGAACTCTGGGATTCTGTAGCTCTTTTGTCCTATTGCTATTTGGTTGTACAATTACTGATCATTTGTTCAGCATCCTTTCATTCAAGAAGTATTTACTGAGAATTTATTATGTTAAAATATCTATTTTAGTCCCTATGAGGATAATGTTCTCCCAAGGTGATATAGAAACAGTCTTTGTCTTCATAAACCTCAAAATCTAAAAGGGAAAATATATCTGAAGCACATAATTAAAATAAAGTACACTGACTAGTATGATTAGGAAAGTTCCCAGCATTATTTTAAAAAAAAATCAGGGAAGTTCTTTCAAAAGAAATTATGTTTACACTGACACTGAGATATAGGATAAATTCTTATTTTTCTATTACAGATTATCTGCTCACTTATTATGTCTGCGCTTTATTGGTTTAGTTTTGTAGGATTTTAAATTTCTCTTACTCAAAAAATTACAAAATAAATAAAAAATAAATCCATAAAAAAATAATAAATAAATAAAACTGTAAAATGATGGCCAGAATAGGATTGATTGAGGCTCAGGTATGAAAAATGATCTTGTTGTTGTTGTTTTTCAGTTGCCCAGTTGTGTCCGACTCTTTACAGACTGTAGCACGCCAGGCCTCCCTGTCCATCACCATCTCCCTGAGTTTGCCCAAGTTCATGTTCATTGCATTGGTATGCCGTCCAGCCATCTTATTCTCTGATGCTCTCTTCTCCTTCTGGGACTTTCCCAGCATCAGGGACTTTTTCTGTGAGTCGTCTGTTCACATCAGATGACCGAATAAGTCATCTGTTCATGTCAGATGATCATGAAAAATGAGCTATCAACTTCTAAATCAAGTTCAGTTTTTGAAAAACTACTCAATAAAAGAATCATCAGTCTTCTGCATATTACAGGGATAACATGAACAGAACACTGTATTCAGGTCAGCCATACCCAATCAGAATGTGTAATTTAAAAAGAAATCATTGGGCTTCCCTGGTGTCTCAGTGGTGAAGAATCAACCTGCCAATGCAAGAGATATGGGTACCTTTCCCTGGTCCAGGAGGATCCCACATGCTGCGGAACAGCTAAGGCTGTGTGCCACAGATACTGAGCCTGTGCTCTATAGCCTGGGAGCTGCAACTGCTGAGCCACGTGCCCCAACTGCAGAGCCCATGTTCCCCAACTAGGGAAGCCCACACACCTGGAGCCTGTGCTCCACAGTGAGAGGAGCCATGGCAATGAGAAAGCTGCACACTGCAAACAGAGAGCAGCCCCCCTCACTGCAACTAGAGAAAAGACTACAGAGCAACACAGACCCAGTGTAGACAGAAATGGATAAAATTATTTTAAAAAAGAAGTCATTTACAGTGACACCGGTGTAAATGGAACCTGTGTGTAAATCTAATGAAATATGTACAGGATCTGTCTGCTGGAAAGTACAAAACATTGATAAAATAAAGGACATCTTTACAAAAAAAAAATTCTCTTATTCATAAATTCATTTATGATATGTTGCAGTTGCTTCCCATTGGACTGAACAAAATTAAGTCAACTATGACAATCTATATTGTAAAAATAAAAGATATATTTTTGAAGTACCTACACATCATCTAGCAAAAATGACCTCTCAAGAAGTCAATAGTATTGATGTTCAGTTGTTTAAAAATGAAAATAATTACACAATACAGGGTCTAGCTTGCCCTAAATTCTGTACAGAAAACAAACAAACAAAAATCCTCTATGTCCTCTCTCCATTTAAACCCTCATCATTTCATTCCCTAAAGAATAACTCTCAGGACAGCTTTCCAATCCAAACCATTGATATCAAACTATATTTCTATTTTTAAGAGGGGAGGTCGGGGAATCTCCTAAAAGCTTCAATACACAGATGCTTTGAACTTAAGCCCAAGTCTTTAACATGATCAGAAGTTTTCCTTGAATTATATTAATATTAAAAGCTTCTAAGGCAAAAAGTTCAAATCGGTGACAATACTAGTACTATTAAACCAAGCAAACCTGAGGAGAAAAAGGGCAAATCTAGGGTGAGTTTACATTCACATTCAGTCCCAGCAGCTGCCTCGTGATCCTAGTTTGTGTTGCCAGCTCCTCCCATTCCTAGTCATGCATCACTGTCACTCCGCCAACCACTGTGTAAGCTGCATGCACTTCCAGGAACCTGGGTCTTAAAAGCTGGCTTCCTTATAATTTGATATTTATCACAACTATCAGGCAACATGAAAACTATGAATATAGTTGTCAACATGAACATGTCAATTAAAGAGCAAGAATATGAGCTAGCATTTAAAATCTGATCAATACATCTAATTCATAAATTTTTATAATAATTCAGTCTAACCCCAAATTTATAATTATGACAGAATTCCAAATTCTTCCCACAGTCTTCTTGACTTTTAAAACCCTCTACTTTCTGATTGTACTCTTTCTATTTTTCCCTGTTAAATGTCATCACTTCTTGATATTCATGAAGACATATTTGCAGGTCTTTGTATTAATACAAGTTCCTGAGCTACAAATTCTCTTTCAAAGCCCATTTTGCCTAGTGGCATATGAATGGATTATATTACACCTTTTTAAATTGCACTAATATTTTCTAAATTGATGAGAAAATTTTAACCCGGCTGAGGCTTTTGTTAAAATACCTGCACTAATTACTGTTTCTTAGTGTCATAGCGTGCACAGAGGTTTTGTTCCCTTCTAATATTATAGCCTTCATAAAATTTGTCTTTCAGATTTATTTTAAAAAAATGTAAATTTTGCCTTAAACATCACTCTCTTAGCCACCTTTAAACATTGACTTCCATTATTACCTTTATGTTTTGTTCTGATTTGTGTGTTTATTTCTCTGGTTTATTTTGTACAAGGATACCAATAACATTCCTATTTTCTTTTTTAAAAAAAGTCACATTGTATTTAGTGAGAATTTAAATCACAAAATAGTGAAACTTGTGAATAAAAATGTTCATACTAAACAGAGACCCTAAACTTAATCACTGATAGATGATATGATCTTAAATAACAAACACACAGAATGAAACTAAGTTTGTGTTTCAGGTCATGAAACATTGAAGATATTCAATGTATATAAATGTGTGCTGCTAAGCTGCTGCTAAGTCGCTTCAGTCGTGTTTGACTCTGTGCGACCTCAGAGATGGCAGCCTACCAGGCTTCCCCATCCTTGGGGTTCTCCAGGCAAGAACACTGGAGTGGGTTGCCATTTCCTGAAAGGGAAGTCACTCAGTCATGTCTGACTCTTAGCGACCCCATGGACTGCAGCCTACCAGGCTCCTCCTTCCATGGGATTTTCCATGCAAGTGTACTGGAGTGGGGGTGCCATTGCCTTCTCCAATATAAATGTAGTATACATGTAAATACACACACACATAGACATATTATATAATGCATGCATATATATGAAAGGCTTCAACATTCATATTTGTATATAAATGTATAAAACTTACATACATGCATACAACTACACATTACCTAATATAAGCAAATCTATCACAAAGAAGTTTTGATATCTGATGTATTTTACACTCAATTTAACTTTCTTCATTAATCCAAGTTGCATCTTTCTGAGTTCTCATTACCTCTTTTACCTCTTCAACCTCTTCAAATTTCCACATGCATTTATTTTATTTACCTAACTTGATAGCGTGCTCTTTAAAGACAGAAATCTACTACTTTAGCTTTAAATTCCTTCATGGTACACTGTATGCTACAAGTATTTGATAAATATCTTGCTAGTTAGTACATTTTAATCCATAGAAATAAAAAATAGATTAAAGTATATAGATAAACTAAATAGATTAAAATATTAAAAAGACAAATATTTAAAGGAATAAAACAGGATACATTTTTAAGTCTTCATATTAAGATAAATAATGCATGTTTAAAAGTTGAAACAGCCTTGCCATATTTGATAAATGATTTATTTATGTTTCATTTTTCTGGCCCCCACATTCCTATGGATTTTGACCTGAGTTCACCACAATAATTAGGATATAAACATGTGAATGAGACATTTAACTTTCCTGGAATGTATTAGCATTTCCTGCTAGAGGCCAGGAAGAACTGTGAGGAAGCTGTGGCAAACTCAAGAAAGAATCACACTGCAGATGCTGATCATGTGGAAATGGAAGATCTTCCCCAAAGAAACATATGTGTGAAAGATCACAGGGCGATGGTGAAAATGTCAGAGAAAAGTATGTGCTTTAATTTTTTTTTTTTGGTTTTACCATCATATCCAAGGAAGGAGCCATTGTGATTGTGCCTGCCAGAGGCTCCACTGGCAATTAAGACCCCTGTGCTCATGTGACACAGATATCTCTTAAAATTACCTTACTATAAAAAAAGAACATGACTGTATACTCTGGTAGAAAGTTAAAATAGCTAAGGTCTGACTTGGTGACAATTTGAAATACCATCTTCACCCTCTTTAAAGGTAATTATTTTATTTGCTTGCTTTGCATCATTCCAGATACAAATATATATATATATGCTGCTGCTGCTGCTAAGTCGCTTCAGTCGTGTCCAACTCTGTGCGACCCCATAGACAGCAGCTCACGAGGCTCCCCTGTCCCTGGGATTCTCCAGGCAAGAACATTGGAGTGGGTTGCCATTTCCTTCTCCAATGCATGAAAGTGAAAGTGAAAGGGAAGACACTCAGTCATGTCCAACTCTTAGCGACCCCCTGGACTGCAGCCTACCAGGCTCCTCCATCCATGGGATTTTCCAGGCAAGAGTACTGGAGTGGGTTGCCATTGCCTTCTCCACATATATACACACAATACATACATTATACATGTATATATATGCATATATGTATTATATATGTATATGTTGTTGTTGTTCAGTCTCTCAGTCATATCCTAATTTTGTAACTCCATGGACTACAGCGTGCCAGGCTTCCCTGACCTTCACCATCTCGCAGAGCTTGTTCAAACTCATGTCCATCAAGTAGGTGATGTCATGCAACCATCTTGTCTTCTGTCATTCCCTTCTCCTGCCTTCAGTCTTTCCCAGCATCAGGATCTTTTCTAATGAGTCAGATCTTTGCATCAGGTCACCGAGGTATTGAAGCTTCAGCATCAGTTCTTTCACCAAATATTCAGGATTGATTTCCTTGAGGATTGACTGGTTGATCTCGTTGCAGTCCAAGGGACTCTCAAGAGTCTTCTCCAACACCACAGTCCAAATGTATCTGGTTCTTTGGCACGCAGACTTCTGTATGGTCCAACTCTCATATCTGTACATGACTTCAGGAAAACCCATAGCTTTGACTATAAGGACCTTTGTTGGCAAAATAATGTATCTGCTTTTTAATATGCTGTCTAGGTTTGTCATAGCTTTTCTTCCGAGGAGCAAGCATCTTTTAATTTCATGGCTGCAGTCACCATCTGCAGTGATTTTGGAGCCCAAGAAAATAAAGTCTCTCACTGGTTCCATTGTTTCCCCATCTGTTTGCCATGAAGTGATGATGAGACTAGCGGCCACAATTTTAGAGAGACATAGAGATATAGATATATATCTGAAATATGAAATGTTATCTTACATGCTAGTTTTCATTTATTTTCCGATCATCTGAATCTTGTTCAGCATAATAGCTTCTCCGAACTGGCATAGCTCTTGGTGAGGACAATGAATAAGTTCAGTGAAAGTGTGGTTTAAAATTATCAGTTTGTTTGAGGGTTCTGCAGCCAGATAAGCCAACTCTTATTCTGCCCCAGGAATCATTTCAACGCTCCTCATTCCAGTTTGTATTATCTAGGTGTGACAAGAGCCTCTTCCATCCATTTTGCCTGCAACAAAGTAGACAGGGGTAGCAGATGCAGTGAAGACTTTACCCTACTGCATACTCAACACCTTCTAGGAGGAAGATGCGTGAGTGTGTGCTAAATCACTTCAGTCATGTCCAACTTGTTGCAACCCCATGGACTGGTGCCTGCCAGGCTCTTCTGTCCATGAGATTCTCCAGGCAAAAATACTCTAGTGGGTTGTCATGCCCTCTTTCAGAGGAGGAAGCTATGAAGATACTATTAGGTTTAGAATTTTATTTTCAGAAATGAAAAGCTTCATGGAAAACTATGCTACCAAATTTCAAACCTCAGATGAGCCTCACATTAAACTTTGAGTTTGAAATAGAAAAAAAAATAAAATAAATAAATAAATAAATAAATAAATAAATAAGAGATTGTTTTCCCCTTTAAAGCTCAATGTAAACTGAGAAGTAATCAAAGTTTCACTGGTGAGTTTTGCTCATGGGATTCAATTGAAAAACTGAATTTTTCAGTTGAAATGTACAAATGTTGTAAAAAAGAAGTGATACGTTTCTATAATAACGTGAATGTACTTAACACAAATATATAAAATTTATTTGTCAGTTTATTAGAGATACATATATTTGTAGATGTTATCAAGTAATATTTTATTTAAAAAATCATTAAACTTCTGAAACTCACTATAAGCAGTCTTATACCTTAATAGCCTGAGACTTCAAATAATGAAGATAAATCAATAATATAGTAACTAAACTGTTTGATAATAAAATAATCCAGAAAATAAAGTTTATCATATAGACACTTCAGTGATTTAATCTTACCATCACAACCTTGCCATAGTAGTATAAAAAAGAGGACATTTCTCTCCATGTTTTCCCACCATTTAATAACTTACTATTTCCCATGATGCTACAGTCCATGGGGTAGTAAAGAGTTGGACTTGATTGAGCAACTGAACTGAAATGATTTCCCATAGAATGAACCTCCTCAGCATTAGCAAAAAAATATGCAATTTGATTCCAACTATCTCTCCCAGCTTCAGCTACCTGACTTCACTTCAACCACTCTAAATCACAGACAGGCTCTATCCATGTAACCATAATCTCTCTGTTCAATGACAATGCTATGCATTGCAATATTTATAAACTCCATTTATCAGGTTATCTCTGCCATCACAGCTTATATAAAATAACAAAGTAATAATATGATTCCATTAAATCTCCTTCAACATAAAACCATAATTAACTTTATCAATATTATGCTATTTTTAAAATACTTTCTAAAGTAAAAATGTTTTAGATATTAAAAATCAACTATTTTAGTAAAGTGTAACTCATTTTAGACTTGTTTCATAAAGAAATATAGCATTTTAGATGTCTGTGGGGTCTGCATTTAAGAATTTTTTCAAGTCTGACTGCTTTCAAAATCATCACTATAACATTTCAGTACTTTTAGGAAAAAAAAAAGGACTCCTTATTTTAAAGACAGTATGCTTTTAATTATAAGTTCATTTAGACATTTTGAAATAGGATACAAGTAATAAGTGGAATGCTCATTACTGCTTAATTATCCTAATTACCTGAATATTCTTTTGGTGAAGCTCTGTCAATACAATTATTGAAAATCTCCATTTACTCTTCCTGTCACTCCATTTCTGTGTGCTCATGTGAAAGTTCTTATTAAAACTAATTTGTTTTATGCACTGACAGTCATTTTTAAAAGTCACTAGGAAATATAAATCATCCAATTATTCCTATTGAGGAAACAGTATTGAAGTGTAGATAGATTTAGAACGATAATTTGTACAACTTTGCATCACTGTGTGATGTGAGGGGTTTTGACAGTTTGATCCAGATTTGAATCTGTTGTTAATCCCTTTGTTCTGTGGAAGATTACTTATTCCTGCACACTCCGGAATGCATGGGTTGATGGGTAGAGAATACAGGAGAAAAAAATGAAGATAAAGTATTGTGTGGACCTTCCTGTAGAAGGGCATATGTTGTTGAAAGAGATGAAGTTTATCAATCTGGAGTAATCACCAATGAATTTTAAACATCAATGTAAATTAAGCCACCTTCTGTGTCAGAACTTCTCCTAGCCAAATTTATTAGAGATGTTAGGGTACACAAAATAATAATAATCTCCTTAATTGAAACAATCAGAAACCACAAACCATACCTCTCCACCCTCTGACACAGACATCAGGGGACAAACTGCTCATTAAAAATCTGGAGAAGTGGATAAAAATTGATGCCATTCTCTGAAAAGTTGAAAACTCAATGTGGTATACAACTTAGAGACTTTTAATAAAGCACTGTTGAAGACAGAGCAGCTGTTGCTTTGAAATGCAACATTATTTTCTGTGTTGTCTTAATGTTAGTCTTTGATAATGAATAAAGAAAACAGCCAATTTAAAACTCAGCGATGTCCTTCGAGAACAGAGAAAGCTGAATGGCACACTGAGAACAAATCTGAGATAAGTAAATGTCACCGTAACACTCCAGATGGTTTAGGGAACTTTCTCAATAAAGTTGTGCAGTCCCCACTGGGAACAGGAACTAAGCTGGCCCAAAATTCCACCGAAGGAGGTGGGCACCAATACGTTTACTTCTTTAAAAAACACTATACTCTATGTTCTAGTTTTATTCAAAGCTCTTGTATAGAAGAGAAGAAAGATTCTATCCACTGACCAAATTCTGTTCTTAGGAAAGCAGAGATAAACACCAGTGTAGGTCTTACTTAAACACTTGCCAACAGACACAAGCTACATATAGACTAAGATAAGAAAATTTCCCTCTAGGAGACTTTCAGAAGAATTCACTCTAGATCTATTCTAGCCAAGATCTGTTCCACCACAAAGCTGAGCCCAACATGGAGCCAAGGGGCCATGTGCACTCAGCGCCTACAAGTCTTCACTTATTTTCCCAGATACCCAAGATCTTGCAGGTCCTGCCTAAAAGCCTTAAACTTTCTTCCAGTGATCCTGTGGGCATTTCCCACAGCTCCATCCTACCAAAGGCACATCATAAATCTGGTGGCTGTTTCCCATATATCTGGTGCACCAAGTTGTGGTGAAGTTTGGGTGCATGAGCAGGAGTATCCACATGGGTGCAAACAACACCTTACACAGTGCACAAACTCAGAAGAGTAAGAGAAGAGAGGCAGAATCTCAAGTCAGAAGACGGGGGGCAGCTCTCTGCATGACCATTTCTGTGTAGAAATTTGTCTAAAAATTGCACTGGGTATTGAGATTGTTCTTGACACATATTTGTCAGGTAAGATGAAACATGTTTTAATAGCTGACAGAAATGATATGGACCTAACAGAAGCAGAAGATGTAAAGAAGAGGTGGCAAGAATACACAGAAGAACTGTACAAAAAAAAAAAAAAAGATCTTCACGACCCAGATAATCACAATGGTGTGGTTACTTCTCTAGAGCCAGACATCCTGGAATCTGAAGTCCAGTGGGCATTAGGAAGCATCACTACGAACAAAGCTACTGGAGGTGATGGAATTTCAGTTATTTCAAATCCTAAAAGATGATGCTGTGAAAGTGCTGCACTCAATATGTTAGCAAATTTGGAAAACTCAGCAGGGGCCACAACTGGAAAAGGTCAGTTTTCATTGCAATCCCAAAGAAAGGCAATGCCAAGGAATGCTCAAACTACCACACAGTTGTACTCATCTCACATGCTAGTAAAGCAATGCTCAGAATTCTCCAAGCCAGACTTCAATAATACGTGAACTGTGAACTTCCAGATGTTCAAGCTGGTTTTAGAAAAAGCAGAGGAACCAGAGATTGAATGTCTAATATCCACTGGATCATCGAAAAAGCAAGAAAGTTCCAGAAAAAAACATCGATTTCTGTTTATTGACTATGCCAAATCCTTTGACTGTATGGATTACCACAAACTGTGGAAAATTCTGAAAGAGATGTGAATACCAGACCACCTGACCTGCCTCTTGAGAAATCTATATGCAGGTCAGGAAGCAACAGTTAGAACTGGACATGGAACAACAGACTGGTTCCAAATAGGAAAAGAAGTACATCAAGGCTGTATATTGTCACCCTGCTTATTTAACTTATATGCAGAGTACATCATGAGAAACACTGGGCTGGAAGAAGCACAAGCTGGAATCAAGTTTGCTGGGAGAAATATCAATAACCTCAGATATTAGATGTCACCACTCTTATGGCAGAAAGTGAAGAACTAAAGAGCCTCTTGATGAAAGTGAAAGAGGGATCGAAAAAGTTGGCTTAAAGCTCAACATTCAGAAAACTAAGATCATGGCGTCCAGTCCCATCACTTCATGGCAAATAGATGGAGAAACAGTGGAAACAGTGAGAGACTTCATATTTTGGGGCTCCCAAATCACACTGCAGATGGTGATTGTAGCATGAAATTAAAAGACGCTTACTCCTTGGAAGGAAAGTTATGATCAACCTAAACAGCATATTAAAAAGTAGAGCCATTACTTTGTCAACAAATGTCTGTCTAGTCAAGACTATGGTTTTTCCATATGGTTAAAGCGTCTGCCTCCAATGCGGGAGACCCCGGTTTGATCCCTGGGTCGGGAAGATCCCCTGGAGAAGGAAGTGGCAACCCACTCCAGTATTCTTGCCTGGAGAATCCCATGGACTGAGGAGCCTGGTGGGCTGCAGTCCACGGGGTCACAAAGAGTCGGACACGACTGAGTGACTTTACTTACTTACTTACTTATAGCTGTGAGAGTTGGACTATAAAGAAAGCGGAGTGCCAAAGAGTTGATGCTTTGGAACTGTGGTGTCGGAGAAAACGCTTCAGAGTTCCTTGGACTGCAAGGAGATCCAAACAGTTCATCCTAAAAGAGATCAGTCCTGGGTGTTCATTGGAAGGACTGATGTTGAAGCTGAAACTCCAATACTTTGGCCACCTGATGCGAATAATTGACTCATTTGAGAAGACCCTGATGTTGGGAAAGATTAAGGGTGGGAGGAGAAGGGGACGGCAGAGGATGAGATGGTTTGATGGCATCATCGACTCAATGTAGATGAGTTTGGATAAACTCTGGGAGTTGTTGATGGACAGGGAAGCCTGGCGTGCTATGGTTCATGGGGTCACAAAGAGTGAGACGCAACTGAGCGACTGAACTGAAAATGAAACTGAGGGAACTGGGTGTAAGTTCATGAGATGAGTTAGCAGGTATTCATATAAGACCTCTGTCCGTGAGGTTTGCCAGGACAGCCTAGATAACTCCCTCTAAATGGTTAGACTAGTAGTTCATAATAGATATGAAATAGAATATTAACAAAACAAGATATAAATAGGAGTTGAAAGAGTAAAGTTTTTCATTGCACATCTAAATGCTGAGTTACTAAAAGTTAAACATTTCTTTAATCCAGGCATTTACAGAGAGTAAAGTTAATGTACATTTTTAAGTCCCTAAGAAGTAGAGATAAAATATAAATTCTAAAAAAAATCGTATGTGTGTTCACACAGCACTTTTTTAGGATTAATTTTCTATGGGATATATTTTTTTTGCAAGTGCTGGTTTAAATCAGAGCTGACCAGCACAGTCTTTGGTTCAAATCAGAGCTGACAAGCATAATTTCTCTTATCATGCATTATACTTTAATTATCCAAGTAATTGCTTTCATTTCTTGCCAGAAATATGAAATATTTGCAGGTTTTCTTTTTTGTTTTTTTTATGAATATATACAAAAAAATTCATTTTCCTTAATTAAAAAAAACATGTATAAGAAATATTATAAGGACACTTTATTTTTTCTTCAAGTAAACAGACATTGTAGTTATTTGGTTTTTAGATATAATAATATGTAGGTCAACAATTAAATTCAAACATAATTTTATTTTTGACAAAATCTAAAAAAGAAAAACTCACAGTGCTCTATGTATAAGGTATGATTTTTTTATTTCCATATACTCTTATATTTTTATTTAAATTTGACAATTCATGATATTAAAATGAGCTGGAACAACCCACTAAAACTGAGATTCCCTGAGGTCATCTTGTTCCAAACACATAGTTATTTATTCTCATTTCACTGCAGTGATTTGACTTAGCATAATGCTGATTGGCCTCTATTTTTGACTCTGAATTTTATTGCAGGCATGTGTCAGCTTATTCCTGAAGTGGTTATACATAAGCTCCTCTCAGATATTCATTGTCCTATTTTGTTGTGTCTTTTCAGGCAATGCTTCTTCCATGGAAAGCAATGGTCCTGACTTAGCTCTTCAGGTGTCTCACCAATCAGGACTGTAAGTTACATTTCTGGTGAGACAAACTGTTTATTCCAGCAAATACATTTCCAAGAAGAGGAAAAAGCTGAAGGTTCATTAATACTCAAGTCTGCTGCAGATAAGAGGCTTCTCTTAAGTAAGCACATTAATCTTATGTTTTCTTACAAGCATATTTTACCAGTGACCCAAGACCAAGTGCTTTCATGTAGCTCTCTTTGTTTCAGGACTCAAGACATGTCAATAAGAAGACTGGAAATTGTAAATTAGACCAAAGTCACCTGTTAGTTGGTTGGTTTTAATCTTCTATTTGAATGTATAAGAATAGTATAATATTCCCAGAAATCATACTTTGAATGTTTGAAAACAGGGATCATTTGGGCCTAATAGCTACTTAGCAAATGTGTGACTGTGTTTGTGTTTCCTATGTCTAATGTTATTTTTGTAAACCATATATAATCAGGTAGATGTGTATTAGAAAAAATACATTCATAAAATTTAGAATATAGAAGTAAATCTTATAATGCAGTACAGTTTTTTCAAAGTTGTTATAATAAAATCATTGCTACAGTGATGCTAAAATTACACTACATGTTTCCAAAAAATTGAGTCAAATGCTCTTAGGTAATTAATTTTAGTCATATTCTAAAACATCAAGATTTCAACAATTTAAAAACCATTTGTTGGCATGGCAACATGAACTTAATTAAAACTAGATTAAAGCAATTAACCTAAAACATATTGTACTACTGAGTGTTTGATTTTGAATACTTTGGAAGAAAAAGAACATTTTCCATAATCATTTTAGGTCTTTCCTCTAATGGAACTGTTTAGGTTTATAATGGACCTATACACATGTGCTAATGTGTCAAAAGACTGTTTTTGTGGGAAGAAGATGGTTATGAAGATGATTTCCATTAAATGAAATACCAGTTTTCCTGTTGGAATTGAAAGAGCAGAACAATTTATGAATATTACTTATTGTCTTTGCTTGGATATTCAGGAGATTTGAAAAAATAACCACAGTGTTATCCTTTATTTCACCCTTTATTTTCCAGCCAAATGAACTGGGATTTGTGTAATATTGATGAGGGAGATCATACTATGATGACCACAAAAATAAAACATGGGTTAGAGTAAGAAAGCTAAAAAGTTTATGTTAAAGGTACTATCATTTTTGGATTTTTAAGAACCAGTGTTTTCATAGTTAACAAAAGAGGAAAGTTGGGGGAGGGAAAATTAGGAGTTTGGGGAAAAAATATATACACTACTATCTATAAAATAACCAACAAGGACCTACTGATGCATAGGGAACTATATTCAATATCTTTTAATAACCTATAATGGAAGAGAATGTAAAAAAAGATATATACATATTTATATATGTATAATTGAATCACTTTGCTTCACAATCTGAAACAATCTGAACACCATAAATCAACTATATTTCAATAATACATATATTTTTAAAGTACAAGTGTTTTTACAGCAGAGAAGTTCATAAGTACACAGATATTATTGACTGAACATTTTAGATTTTCTAGAAGTTTTCAAGTCCATGGTTGGTTTATTGGCTTTTTTATTCACTTTATCAACAGTGAGTGTTTGTCAAGTGGTGCCTGGAGAATCCCAATGGACAGAGGAGCCTGACGGGCTATATTCCATGGGGTCACAAGGAGTTGACATAGTTGAGTGACTAAGCACGACACAGCACAGCACAGGCTCAACTTCATTTAAATAGATCCACCAGGGATGCCTTGCTGTCTCCCCATTACATCCACATTGTCCATTCTTTCAGTAAAAATATAATCTCTCAGCCTCATTCTCTGTGCTTTGAGGGGGCTGATTCCCACCCTAGGTTTAAATTGTATGGGTGCTTTGTTTGCTCAGCTAGTCTGAACTATACTTCCCAGAACTTCCTTTAATGTGTGTTTCTAGTTAGTCAAGTCAAATGGAAGATTCTTGGAAGATCTAGAAAGCAGAAAAGAGGCAAAAGCCATTCTGTAGGTCATATATATTGTTGCTGGTCTGCTGACTCAAATCTTCAGGTTGAAATAGCACTGGATTTGCAACTGCTCAAACTTTTGCGGGATTCTTCCACAGTGTCTCAAACTCCTGGGCCAGGTGTGTGTGCGTGTGCATGTGTGTGTATGTGCATCTTAATGAGGAAGAAGCCTGGCTTCTACAGTATACTCATATATCAAACAGGTTGGATGGTTTGCCTGGCACACAAGAGGGCACTCTGCAGAAAGGCCTTTCCATCAGGTGCCCATCTCATGACTGGTCATCATAGGAGAAGCTGGACTACAGTTGGAAAGATAAATATTTATGCTATACAGCTACCTCTGCCTAGCTATCTATTTTACACATGGTAACACATATACATCAATATTACTCTTTCAATTAGTAGCCCCTTCTCCTTTCCTTGCTGTGTCCATAAGTCTGTTCTTTATGTCTGTGTCTCATTATTTCCCTGTAAATAGGTTCAGAAGTACCATTTTTCTAGATTCCATATATATGGAATTAGTATAATTCCATATGGAATTATTAATATGGAATGCATATATATGCATTAGTATACAGTATTTGTTTTTCTCTTTCTGACTTACTTCACCCCATAACAGACTCTAGGTTCATCCACCTCACTACAATGAACTCAAGTGATATCTAGAGGGGTGGGACGGGGTGGTAGGAGGGAGGAGCAAGAGGGAGGGGATATATATATACTTATAGCTGGTTCACGTTGTTGTACAGCAGAAAAACACACCATTGTAAAGCAATTATTCTCCAATTTAGAAAAATGAAAAACTAAATCAGTTCATTTCAGTGCAGTCGCTCAGTTGTGTCCGACTCTTTGCGACCCCATGAATCACAGCATGCCAGGCCTCCCTGTCCATCACCAGCTCCCGGAGTTCACTCAGATTCACGTCCATCGAGTCAGTGATGCCATCCAGCCATCTCATCCTCTGTTGTCCCCTTCTCCTCCTGTCTAAAAAACAACAACAACAACAAAACAGAAAAGGCAGATATTTAGTGAGGCTGGGGATGTTGTGCTTTCACTTTCCTCTGTATTCAAGATTGGACAGCACGCGGAGTTTTGTTCCTTTCACTGACAATCACAACATGTTCCTCTTAGCTCTCTTCACTTTCCCATTGGTTCCATCTCTTATTGGCCCAAGTAGGCTTTGTCACAAGTGCTCAGACCTTGAGCTGCAGCAGCGTTCTCCCTTTTAGCTTCATAAAACAGCTCCTGCATTCTTCAATGTATAATACATCCACCTTGTTTGCCAGCCTGGAAGCCGGAAGAGCAGTAAACGTCTACACATCTTTCTCTAATCACAGATCTTCAACTTTCTAATTAGAGCTTCAGCTCTAGCTGGGTGTCAGTGTCCAGCTGGCCTGCCCACCTTAAAGGCCTGCCTGACCCACAACCATGGTTTGTCCCCTTCTGTGCTGCAGTGTGTTATGGGCAATTCCTAAGACAACTTCATCATATTAACTTGTGCTTTAGGGGCATCGCTGTACTTTCATGTCAAATCAGTGCACATATAACCTATGCACCAGCCTTCCCCCACATAGAGGTTAATGTCCAACCTAGATTTTCCTGGCAGATGCCTCTTTCCCATTGCCAATTTCTTTGTTCTCTTGGTTGGCCCACAAATTGTTGGTTTGAAATCTCAGGGGCTTCTCAGGTGAAAATTGCCTCTGCATATGCAGGGCAAAAAGCGACTGAAAAAAGAAGCGCATGACTCCAGTTTGGGAGGTGGGAGGTTTAATAAACAAGACATTATACGTGACGCTTTTCTTGGGAAACCACGAGAGTAGATTTCCACACCCACCTGTCAGAGACTTAAATGTTGATATAGAAGGCGTAACTGGGCCTAGTGTTGTATATCACCCAGAAGGTCTCAACCACACATTGCTCTCACGTGGCTGCATCTCTAAAAATGGCTCCAGCTGTGATAACTGTGGGCAGAAAGTGCTTCTAAGGACAGGAATCAGGGCAAGGAGCATGATTGCCTGGGTCAGCTTGTGGTTCAAATGGCCATTATATCCTCCAGTAACCTCCTCCAACTGGAGAAGGCAATGGCACCCCACTCCGGTACTCTTGCCTGGTAAATCCCATGGATGGAGGAGCCTGGTAGGCTGCAGTCCATGGGGTCTCTAGGAGTAGGACATGACTAAGAGACTTCACTTTCACTTTTGACTTTCATGCATTGGAGAAGGAAATGGCAACCCACTCCAGTGTTCTTGCCTGGAGAATCCCAGGGACGAGGGAGCCTGTTGGGCTGCCGTCTCTGGGGTCGCACAGAGTCGAACATGACTGAAGTGACTTAGCAGCAGCAGCAGCAGCAGCAGCAACCTCCTCCAACAAGACAGCAGAACAGGGAGGACTGACACAGGACTCAGTCTCTCCCCCTGGGCTTTCAGTTTGTTTTTGTGTCTTCAAGTGTGCTCTGTAGATTCATCTTACCTTCCTAACTGCTTGTGCTCTGAGTTCAAGCTCATCATCATCAGATGTGAAAACAACAGCTTTACAGAGACTGCCTGTCTGACTCCAACAATAGTGCAAGGTCAAATCCCTAATACCTGGCATGTTATAATCCACTGGATATGAAGTTATGCTTCCATGATTGAACTCTGAATGATATAGAAGGCCATGTAACCCAGGCCACAGTCAATAAGCCCAGTCCATTTTGCTAGTTACCAGGGCAATTTGCTCAGGAATCAGTGCTTAACACAATTTGTTCAATTTCTTTCCAATAACTCTGCATTAATTAACATTCTTTTACCCTCTATACTGAAATTTTCTTTTAAAGAAACTGAAAGTTTTTAATAATACAATAGTATTATTTATATTTCCCCAAATTCACTGAGGGTGTTATTATGTTTACTCATGAGGCATGCAGGAATTGAGGCTTGGAAAAAGTATATAGTTTATCCAAGGTCACATATCCAATTCCATTGGAGTTTCATTGCAACACAGGCACATTTAATGTCAAAGACAGTTGTATTTTGCATGATTAATTGAGAAAAAGAGAGGTAATTATGATAATGATCCATTGCTTTCAGGCTCTTCTACAAATAAAATGGCAGTCATCATTATTTAAATGTAATTTGGGACTGTGTTGGACACCTTTAAAAAAAAAAACAACTGTATTCTATAGCATAATACCTCATCCTGTGACATGGTCTTGGATTGCATTAAATAATTATTAACTTAAAGACGTGGATTCTACCCAGGTTCTCTGATGTGAGACTGATCCTTTATTTCTCTCTGTATCACAGGTTATTGATACTTTGAAAGAGAAATGGTTTATTTGAATTTTCATCAGGTTCATGAATGGATCAGATGTTCCTGGCACTGGAGAGAAATCGCCTCAGACCTCCTTTAATTCACATGGGTCTTATTTATAGAATTTGATTTGTATTGCTTGTTTCATAATGTTATGTGAACACTTTTGTATTAAACTATCATTTGCACATAATTTCCTTACACCAGAGAGTCTATGTAAGTTTGTATCAAATCTTAGACTCTATGTAAAGTGTATCCCTCAGGACCTAATGGGAAGTAAGTGGAATGGTGAATCTACATATTTCACAATGGATTTAAGACAGTGGTGCTAGCGGTACACAACCTGCCTGTCAGTGCAGGAGACATAAGAGATGCAGGTTGATCCCTGGGTTGGGAAGATCCCCTGGAGAAGGACATGGCAACCTACTCCAGTTTTCTTGCCTGGAGAATCACATGAACAGAGGAGCCTAGCTGGCTACAGTCTATAGGGTCACAGAGTCTGAGGTGACTTAGCCCACAGCATAGCACACAGTAAATGTAATCATTAATTCTGTTTAATTAGTGCTGTATAATTTCAAGGACAATTAATTCTTTAATGAAAATCTATTCACAAGTAGCACTTTAGAAGATATTGCAAATGCAAAGGAAAGCAAGGCTCCATGCTTGCTGTTGAGAAGTTCATAAATTACAAATGCAACAAAACAAACAGGAACACAAATATCAGTGGCCTGTTCTTAGACCAAAAGGTTAGGTTGCTTAACTGGGCTTATGTTGGGGAGAGAGTGAGAGACAAAATATCATTTGCACTGAGTCTTGAAGGCTAGGTTGGAGTTAAGCAGGCAAAAGCAGAGAGATGAGAGAAAAGAATTCCAAGTAGAAGAAACCACACATGAAAAAGTCCAAAGGAGTAAGAATGCTAGGTAGGGAATGGAGGGGGCATACTGTGATTGAGAAGTTATTAAAAGAGAAAAGTAGAACTAAATAATAGAATTGGGCATCCTAAGACTGGAATTCTCTTAATTCAAGAGATATTCACTGAAGTACTTGGAGATTGGCGATGGCATAATCAGAGAGCTCACCTCAGAGAAAGGTAGAAAATGGATTGAAGAGGCAGAAAATAGAAGCATAGGAGACTGGTTAGGAGGCTGAGGCAATAGTCTAGTCCAGACCCAACATAACTGAATTAAGGTTGTAGTGGATGTATACTCACATTTTAGAATTTTGCAATAGGTTGGAAAGTACATATTAAAATAAGTCTCCTGGCATTGACTGGAACAGGTGTAAATAAAGCCCTAATCACAATATTTAACTACATAATAATACATGTTTATAAAATGCTTATTATAGGAAGCAATAACTATTTTAAGTGTGTGAAATGGAATATCTCCTGTTATATCATTAAACAAAGACATAACAGTCATCAATAGGAGAGGATGTGAGAAATAAAAAAGAACAGGATGCTGGCCCCAGATAGCTGAGAAGCATATGAAAGGAATGACTTTGATAATCCCAGACTCTTGCATCTTCCCACACAGAGAAGAAAGCTAACTTCCTTGAGATATCTGGTTTTCCTTAATTAACAGTAATCTTTGATGTTTAGACTGCCTGCCTTCCTTTGTTAAAAATTTCTGTATATCCTAACTTCTTCCCTTGCCTCCTCAGAGCAGGCTCTCAGGGCTACTGAGGTGCTGCCTCCTAGGCTTGAAGTCTTAAGATGTTCCCATGGAACAAAATAACTCTAACTTCAGGTTGTGAGTACTTATTTAGTCAACAAGTGTATCCTTGTATAATTCAATTCCTAGAATAACTCTATAAGATATAAACTGTTATAAATTTTACAGATAAGAATTTAATTGCCAGTGTCACTCAGCCAGCCTGACAGGGCTGTCATTTGATTATAGATCTTTTGCTCCAGAGTCTTTGCTCTCTACCCCTTGTTTTATGCTAACAGTGAAGGCTTCATGAGTCAGACACTGCAATAAGCACTTGAATTCTCACAACAATCCTCTGGGTTGATTGCTTTTATTGCCCCATTTTACACAAAAAGAAACTGTAAATTAGTGTTTCAGCAAAATAACCAAGACAACTAACTTAAAAACTAATAAAATGATTAATCACATTGACATCTGAGCAAATTAACATAAATGGGAAGTGAAGGAAAGGGGATTCAGTGACATATGTGTCTCATTCCCAAAACAGTACTCTTATCCACTACACCTCAGGGAACTGCTAGATGCTATGTCTCAAGGATATATGAAGAGCCTAAATAAAGGGCTTGGCATCAACTAGCTTATCATCTAGTAAGACAGCCAGAAGCAGGGACATTTTAGTTCACTGTGGTACATGCTATAATGTTAGAAAAGAAGAACCTTGTTACAAAGCAAAAGAAAAGTAAAAAAAGGATACAATAGAAACATTATCAAAGTCTTGCTTACACTCTTATTCAGTATTCATATATTTGTAAACATGGATTTTCTTTGTGAATTCCCTAATATAGAAGTTGAAAATATCCATCAGAGCTGGTAAAAAGCAATTTTTCTTTAAATCAATTGAAAAACTTCCCTTATATCTTGAAATAACTATTTATAATTTTCTCAGTTCAATTCAAAATATAGATTCTATTTTTAAGAAACTAAAACCTCAATTAAGTGGCTATTTTTAATATTTATATTGAAACAAGCTTTAAGAATGGTATAAATTTGAGGATTATTAAGAAGGACTACATTCTTGTTGAGAAGGTGAGTTAGGATTGAGAACACAGGCTTCAATAAGCCTCAATTATCAAGAGATTATTTCAGTAAAATTATATTGTTTTATTTCAGGAGTTCATTCTGTTTGTTGTGGAAGGGACAATATGAATAAAGATACATAGATGACAAAAACTGGATAGTGTTCAGGAAACAAGAAGCATTTACTTGACTGGTGCATTAGGAAAATAAAGAGAGTGGTGAGAGATATGTCATGACATATAAATGAGGAAGAACTAAAGAAAGCATTGTCTACAGGCTGAGTAATTTATATTTTCTTTGGTTAAAAAAAAGACTTTGGGGGATTTCATACAGGCAGTAAGTCTGGTGTGATTATTGGCAGGTTTACATTTATTATCGTTCTTATTACTAGTTCTAATAGAAACTTGTTGAGGGTCTACCTGAGTCAAGGTGATGCAAACAGGTCATGCCTGCCAAGTAATGGATAATCTAGTTTTTGAATCAAGAGAGAAATCTTTAAGACCAATAATGATATAATGATTTCAAGCCTCTCTGCACAACTGGATAGATTCTTAATGAATTATGGCAAAGCTGCTACTGAAGATAATTAATTCAGGTCTGAAATATTGGCTATTTACATCGTCAAAGCACAAACAACTGTATTTACTTCCCTTCCCTTTGGCTATGACTGTGTAATCATTAGAATTGCTTATGCCATTTTATCTTTTCAGCTGCTTCAGAAAACCAGCTTCAGGCAATTAATTACATAAGCCATGTTGTGAGGGAGAGTAGTGGCAAATATGATCAAAATTACTGAAGCGACTATATCCAGAAATTTCCACTGACATACATAATTCTGTTTCTTTACTTTCTCACACATTCTGGTTTGGTGGAATTCAGTGAAAATGATGGAAGATTATAGACTGTTTAATAATGCATTCTATCAATGTGTAGAAACAGCTTTGTAAATGCTGTTTGCAAATATATACATGTTCTGAATGTGTACAGGAATAGGTCAATGTTCCAATCTGAAGGCTGATTGGCAAGAGAAATTCTCTTACTGGGGGAAGGGCCATTGTTTTTGTTCCATTAAGCCTTCAAAGCTCTGGGTGAATCCAATCCACTTTAAGGAGGGCAGTCTAATTTATTCAATCTACCAATTTAAATGTGAATCTTGTCCAAAAAGGTCCACAGAGACAAAATACAGAATAACGTTTGACCAAATATCAAGTTAACTCATAAAATCAGTTATCTCACTATCTGCATATTTTTCTATAATGTTAGAAAATCTTAAGTGGAAGATAACCAAGCAGGAGATGGAGACTGGAAATCCTGGATCTGTTGTAGATAGCTGCATATCAGGGTATGGTTAACACAGAAAACCTTACAGAGAAAGTGCTGTCTGAGTAAAGATCAGAAAGTAGATAGTGGTAAGAGGGCAGGCCAAAAATGTATCCATTAGAACTTACAAGACACAGTAAGAGAAAAGACTCTAAAGCAGAAGTTAGCCTGGAATGTTACAGGGATATAAAGGCAACCAGTGTGTTTGCAATAGAGTCATGAAAGGAGAGTAGTATGAGACAATTTCAGAGAATTAAAGGAATCATATAGTGAGAATTAAATGAATCATATAGTGAGAGTTGGACTATAATGAAAGCTGAGCACCAAAGAATTGATGCTTTTCAACTGTAGTGTTGGAGAACTCTTGAGAGTCCCTTGGACTGCAAGATCCAACCCATCAATCCTAAAAGAAATGAGTCCTGAATATTCATTGGAAAGACTGATGCTGAAGCTGAAGCTGAAACTCCAATACTTTGGCCACCTGATATGAAGAACTGACTCCTTGGAAAATACCCAAGACAGGAGGTGAAGGGGACATAAGAGGATGAGATGGTTGGATGGCATCACCAACTTGATGAACATGAGTTTGAGCAAGCTCTGGGAGTTGGTGATGTTCAGAGGGAAGCCTAGCATGCTGCAGTCCATGGGGTTGCAAAGAATAGGACACAACTGAGTGACTGAACTGAATTGAAAGGAATCAAGATAACATAAGGTTTCAAAACCACTGTACAGTCTTTGTCGTTTACTCTGATTGAGATGGGTCATCACTGGAGATTTTTAACATGAATCTAACATATAGTCATATGTTGTTCAACTGCTCAGCCATGTCTGACTCTTGGCAACACCATGGACTGCAGCACTCCAGGCTTCATTGTCCTTCACTATCTGCTGGAGTTTGTTCAAACTCATGTTCATTGAGTTGGTGATGCCATCAAATCTTCTCATCTTCTGTTAAGTTTTAAGCCACATTGGCTCTTTGGTTCTTCTTTGCTTTCTGCCATAAGGGTGATGTCATCTACATATCTGAGATTATTGATATTTCTCCCAGCAATCTTAATTCCAGCTTGTGATCTCTTTAGTTTGGCATTTCCCACGATGTATTCTGCATATATGTTAAATAAGCAGGGTGACAATATATAGCCTTGAGGTACTCCTTTCCCAATTTTGAACCAGTCCATTGTTTCATGCCCGGTTCTAAGTGTTCTTCTTGACCTTCATACAAGTTTCTCAGGAGGCAGGTAAGATGGTCTGGCATTCCCATTTCTTTAAGAATTTTCCACAGTTTGTTGTGATCCTCACAGTCAAAGGCATTAGCATAGTCAATGAAGAAGAAGTAGATGTTTTTCTGTCATCCCCTTGCTTTTTCCGTGATCCAACTGATGTTGGCAATATCATCTCTGGTTACTCTGCCTTTACCAAATCCAGCTTGTACCTCTGAAAATTATCAGTTCACAGGGCCCTTATAGCTTCTCTATTAAAGGTACATTAAAAGGAAGCAAGAGTAAAGGCCGAGAGTCAATAGTATTTGTTGCAATAACACAGGTGACAGATGATAATGGCTTAAACAAGAGATATCAGGGCAGGTGGTTAAGATTAAATAAGGATAAGATATTAGTATTTCTTTGGAAGTCACAAATATAATAATGGCTAAAAATAATCAGTGTACTTTAAAATCTACATGACTCTTATGCCATCCTTAAGCTTCCCAGGTGTCTCAGTGGTAAATAATCCACCTGCCAAGCAGGAGATGTACATTTGATCCCTGGGTCAGGAAGATAACCTGGAGAAGGAAATGGTAACCAACTTCAATATTCTTTACAAGATATGGCAAAACCAATACAACATTGTAAAGTAATTAGCCTCCAATTAAAATAAATAAATTTAAATTAAGAGGAAAAAAAAAAAAGAAAGAAAATCCCATAGACAGAGTAGCCTGGGGGGCAACAGTCCATAGAGTCACAAAAGAGTCAGATACAACTTAGCAACTTAACAACACCAACAAATATCATCTTTAATTTGCTTACTTTAGAACCATGAATATAAAGCTATTTTTCTCATTTACTTTACTAAGTATTTTAATTCCTTACCAAAGTAATAACATATTTATCTTAGAGAGAATTGAACGCATATTTACAAAGACATGTGAACTAAAGATGGGCAGCAAACAAGCAGGATTATGCCAGGTATGCAAAGCTGGTTCAACATTTGAAAATCAGTACAATCTCTCATATCAAAAGCCTAAAAAATAAAAGTCTCATGTTCAGAATAAGCATTTGGAAAAATCCAAAATCTATTCAAGATTAATGAACTTTCAGTAGACTAGGAATAGAAGGGGACTTCCTCAATTTGATAAAGATATCTATAAGAAGTCCACACCTAATTCCATACTTAATGATGAGAAAATTAAAGCTTTCACACTAAGTTCAGATACAAGATGAAGATGGCCCTTTTTATCACTCATTTTCAACTCTGTAGTGGAATCTTGAGCTAATGCTATAGCACAAGTAATGGAAAGTGAAAGTTGCTCAGTCGTGTCTGACTCTTTGTGACCCCATGGACTGTACATGGAATTCTCCAGGCCAGAATACAGGAGTGGGTAGCCTTTCCCTTTTTCAGGGGATCTTTCCAACCCAGGGGTTGCATCCAGGTCTCTTGCCTTGCAAGAAGATTCTTTACCAACCGAGCTATCAGATAAGTAATGGAAATAAAAAATAAAAGATTGTGAAGAAATTAAAAACAAAAAAAGTGTTTGTTCATAGATGATGTAATCGTCAATGGAGAAAATCTGAAAAAAACACCAAAAAAAAAAAAAATTGCTGGAATGAAAAGCAATATGGTGAGGTTGCAGAATATATGGTTAATATCTAAAAGTCAACTGCTTTTCTGTACATCAGCAATGAACAAGTAGGGCAATACCATTTACATTAGCACCTCAAAAAGTAAAATACGTATAAATACAATAAAATATGCAGAAGATCTTTTTGAGGAAAATTACAAAATCTGAAAAACATAAGCAAAGAAGAAATAAACAAATGAAGAGATAGTCCACATTCCTAGATAAAACAAGACAATATCATCAATATGCTGATATTTCATTTCTTTACAATTTAATCCATGGATTCAATGCAGTCCCAAATAAAATCCCAGCAAGTTATACTGTGAATACTGACAAATTGATTCTAAAGTTATATAGAAAAAAAGAAAAGGCTCTGAATAGCTCATACTATATTGAAGAAGAATAAATTTAGAGGACAGACACTACCCAATTTCAAGATTTACTATAAACCTATAGAGATCAAGATAATGTGGTAATGGTGAAAGAATAAGCAAATAGGTTAATGGGATGCAATATAGAGACCATAAAAGACCCACATAACTATAGTCAACTAATCTTTAATAAAAGACAAAGGCAATACAATGGAGTAAAGACAGTCTTTTCAACAAATGATGCTGGGACAACTGAACATTCACATGCAAAAAATGACAAAGTCCTTACACCTCTCACAAAGCTTAACTCAAAATGGATCACAGATCTAAATGTAAAGTGCAAAACTATTTTAGAAGATAACACAGGAGGGAAAGTAGATGTCATGGCAGATAAAGATGACATTTTAAGATATAACACCAAAACCATGCTGATAAAAGAAATAATTGATAATTTGGACAGCATTAAAATTCAATCATTTTCTGCAAAAGACAATACCAAAAAAAAAAAAAAGGCAACAACAACAAGAAGATGATCTATGAATTCACTTCATTTCAGTTCAGTCGCTCAATCATGACTGACTCTTTGTGACCCCATAGACTAGAGCATGCCAGGCCTCCCTGTCCATCGCCAACTCCCAGAATTAACTCAAACTTATCTCCATTGAGTCAGTGACGCCATACAACCACCTCATCCTATGTCGTCCCCTTCTCCTCCCACATTCAATCTTTCCCAGCATCAGGGACTCTTAAATGAGTAAGTTCTTCGCATCAGGTGGCCAAAGTATTGGAGTTTCACCTCCAACATCAGTCCTTCCAATGAACATTCAGGACTGATTTCCTTTAGGATGGACTGGTTGGATCTCCTTGCAGTCCAAGGGACTCTCAAGAGTCTTCCCCAACACCACAGTTCAAAAGCATCAATTCTTCAGTGCTCAGCTTTCTTCACAGTCCAACTCTGACATCCATACATGACTACCGGAAAAACCATAGCCTTGACTAGACAGAACTTTGTTGGCAAAGTAATGTCTCTGCTTTTGAATATGTTGTCTAGGTTGGTCATAACTTTCCTTCCAAGGAGGAAGTGTCTTTTAATTTCATGGCTGCAATCACCATCTTCAGTGATTTTGGAGCCCAAAAAAATAAACTCTGACACTGTTTCCAGTTTTTCCCCATCTATTTCCCGTGAAGTGATGGAACCAGATGCCACAATCTTTGTTTTCTGAATGTTGAGCTTTAAGCCAACTTTTTCACTGTCCTCTTTTACTTTCACCAAGAGGCTCTTTAATTCTTCTCTTTAGTTCTATTGCTTTCTGCTACAATAGTGGTCTCATCTGCATATCTGTTATTGATATTTCTCCCAGCAATCTTGATTCCATCCTGTGCTTCATCCAGCCCAGGGTTTCTCATGATGTACTCTGCATATAAGTTAAACAAGCAGGTTGACATTATACAGCCTTGACATACTCATTTGCCTATTTGGAACCAGTCTGTTGTTCCACGTCCAGTTCTAACTGTTGCTTCTTGACCTGCATACAGATTTCTCAAGAGGCAGGTCAGGTGGTCTGGTATGCCCATCTCTTTCAGAATTTTCCACAGTTTTTGGTGATCCACACAGTCAAAGGTTTTGGCATAGTCAATAAAGCAGAAATAGATGTGTGTTTTTTTGGAACTCTCTTGCTTTTTTGCTGATCCAGCAGATTTGGCAATTTGATCTCTGGTTCCTCTGCCTTTTCTAAATCCAGCTTGAACATCTGGAAGTTTACAGTTCATGTACTGCTGAAGCCTAGCTTGGAAAATTTTGAGCATTATTTTGCTAGCATGTGAGATCAGTCCATCTGTGCGGTAGTTTAAGCATTCTTTTGCATTGTCTTTCTTTGGGTTTGGAGTGAACACTGACCTTTTCCAGTCCTGTGGCCATTGCTGAGTTTCCCAAATTTGTTGGCATATCGAATGCAGCACTTTCACAGCATCATCTTGCAAGATTTGAAATAGCTCAACTGGAATTCCATCACCTCCACTAGCTTTGTTCATAGTGATGCTTCCTAAGGCCAACTTGACTTCACATTCCAGGATGTCTGGCTCTAGGTGGGGTATCACACCATCGTGGTTATCTGAGTCATGAAGATCTTGTATAGTTCTTCTGTGTATTCTTGCCACCTCTTCTTAATATCTTCTGCTTCTGTTGGTTCCATACCATTCCTGTCCTTTATTGAGCCCATCTTTACATGAAATGTTCCCTTGTTATCTTTAATTTTCTTGAAGAGGTCTCTAGTCTTTCCCATTCTATTGTTTTCCTCTATTTCTTTGCACTGATCACCAAGGAAGGCTCTCTTATCTCTCCTTGCTATTCTTTGGAAGTCTGCATCAAATGGGTATATCTTTCCTTTCTCCTTTGCTTTTTGCTTTTCTTCTTTTCACAGCTATTTGTAAGGCCTTCTCAGACAGCCATTTTTCTTTTTTGCATTTCTTTTTCTTGGGGATAGTCTTGATCCCTGCCTCCTGTACAATGTCGTGAGCCTCCATCCATAGTTCATCAGGCACTCTGTCTGTCAAATCGAGTCCCTTAAATCTATTTCTCACTTCCACTGTATAATCCTAAGGAATCAGATTTACATCATACCTGAATGGTCCAGTTGGGGTTGCTGGAGTGAGTGGCAGCCATGTGGCACTGAAGCGGCCGTGAGGAGATACCCCACATCCAAGGTCAGAGAAACCCCAGTAAGACAGTGGGCACTGGAATGGCTGTGAGGAGATGACCCATGAACAAGGGCAAAGGAGAAGCCCCAGCAAGATGGTAAGGGGGTGAATTCATGTTTAGAATCAAACCTCATTCCTGCCAGAGACTCTGAGAGGGCTCAAACAATCCTCATGCTATCAGGACCCAGGGACTCTACAGAGACTGAGACAGAACTGTGTTTGAGCATGTCCTGTAAATGTATGGGTCAGCAGCAGACTGCCACAGGGACAGGGGCTCTGGGTACAGCAGACTTGGGTATAATAAATCCTCTTGGAGGAGGTCGCCATTAACCCCACCATAGAGCTGCTAGACTATACACAGGACTGGGAAAGAGACTGTTGGAAGGCACAAACAGAACCTTGTGTGCCCCAAGACCCAGAAGAAAGGAGCAGTGACCCCATAAGAGACTGACCCAGACTTGCTTGTGAGTGTCCAGGAGTCTCAGTGGAGGCGTGGGTTGGTGGTGGTCTGCTGTATGGTTGGAGGCAGTGAGTGTAGCTGTACATGCATGGGATCTTTTGAAGGACATCACCATTATCTTCCTTACCTCCACCATAGTATGTCCCCAGGTAAATAGCAGTGAGGGAACACAGCTCCGCCCATCAACAGAAAATTGGATTAAAGATTTACTGCGCATGGCCCCGCTTTTCAGAGTAAGACCCAGTTTCCCCTCAGTCAGTCTCTTCTACCAGAAAGCTTCCATAATTCTCTTATCCTTCTCCTTCAGAGGGCAGACAGACTGAAAACCACAATCACAGAAAGCTAACCAATCTGATCACATGGACCACAGCCTTGTCTAACTCAATGAAACTATGAGCCATGCCCTGTAGGGCCAGCCAAGATGAACTGGTCTTGGTGGAGAGTTCTGACAAAACGTGGTCCACTGGAAAGGGGAATGGCAAACCACTTCAGTATTCTTGCCTTGAGAACCCCATGAACAGTATGAAAAAAAAACAAAAAGATAGGACACTGAAAGGTGAACTCTCCAGGTGAGTAGGTGCCCAAAATGCTACTGGATATCAGTGGGAAATAACTCCAGAAAGAATGAAGAGAGGGAGCCAAAGCGAAAACAATACCCAGTTGTGGATGTGACTGGTGATGGAAGTAAAGTCCAATGCTGTAAAGAGCAATATTGCATAGGAACCTGGAATGTTAGGTCCATGAATCAAGGCAAATTGGAAGTGGTCAGACAGGAGATAGCAAGAGTGAACGTCAACATTTTAGGAATCAACGAACTAAAATGGACTGGAATGGGTGAATTTAACTCATATGACCATTATATCTACTAATGTGAGCAAGAATCCCTTAGAAGAAATGGAGTAGCCATCATAGTCAACAAAAGAGTCCAAAATGCAGTACTTGTCTGCAATCTCAACAACAACAGAATAATCTCTGTTTGTTTCCAAGGCAAACCATTCAACATCACTGTAATCCAAGTCTATCCCCCAACCAGTAATGCTAAAGAAGCTGAAGTTGAACGGTTCTATGAAGACCTACAAGACCTTCTAGAACTAACAACCCCTCACCCAGCCCACCCCACCTCACCCCCCCAAAAATTTCATTTTCCTTACAGGGAACTGGACTGCAAAAATAGGAAGTCAAGAAACACCTGGAGTAACAGGCAAATTTGGCCTTGGAGTACAGAATGAAGCAGGGCAAAGGCTAATAGAATTTTGCCATCACCAGATGGACAACACTGAAATCAGATTGATTATATTCTTCACAGCCAAAGGTGGAGAAGCTCTATACAGTCAGCAAAAACAAAACCAGGAGCTGACTGTGGCTCTGATCATGAACTCCTTATTGCCAAATTCAGACTTCAACTGAAGAAAGTAAGGGAAATCACTAGACCATACAGGTATGACCTAAATCAAATCCCTTACAATTATACAGTGGAAGATGGTCCATAATTTGGAAGAAAACATTTGCAAAAGACACATCTGATAAAAGACTATTTTCCAAAGTATAAAAATAACTCATTCAACCATAAGAAAATTAACTACATGATTTTAAAATGGTCCAAAATCTTTAACAGATGCCACACTAAAGAAATACAGATAGCAAATAATTATCTGAAAAGGTGCTCACATTATATGTCATTAAGAAAATTAAATTAAAACAACAATTAAGTAATACTACACACCTCTTAGAATGACCAAAATCCAGAGCAGTGAAAATACCAAATGCTAATGAAGATATAGAGCAACAGAAACTCATTAATTGTTGATAAGAATGTAAAATGGCATACACATTTTGGAAGATAATTTGGCCGTTTCTTACAAAATTAAATATAATCTTACCAATTGATCCAGTAGATGCTTTCCATGGTATTTACCCAAAGGAGATGAAAATTTACATTCACACAAATATGTGTACATATATGTTTATAGCAGCTTTATTCATAATTACCAAAAGATGGAAGCAACTAAGATATCTTTCAGTAGGTAAATGCATAAACAAACAGTGGTACATTCAGATAAAGGAACTATGGATGGTGAGGACTTATGATGTATCAATGTATAGCAATATATGAGAGGGAATTCTTCTTTCCCAACCCAATTTCAAGCTTGCTATTTCATCCTTAAAGTGGCATGTAATAATATATGCTATAGTTGTGCCTATCAGGGGGCATGATGGTTGTCTGTCCAGCTATGTTGTTGTACTCTGCAGGAATGTTTAAAACCATTCATACAACTCTAAATCTCTGAGAATCTTCATGCTGCCATGTAATTTCTCTTGGAATATACATATTAATGACTTTGACAGAATCAATTGAAAAATTTTATTGAAATTGTCCCTTGCTTGTAACTAAGAACTAAGCAGTAGTCTATGATATCAGAACCTTACTCACATGCTGAGCATGTTTTTTGTTTGTTTGTTTTTTTGTCTGTTTTTTATCTAAGCCTTTATTTCCAACAGGTTAGTAAACTCAAATGGTGATGATGTTGGTGGTTGGGGAAGACTGTCTATCTAGCTCACATTCATTCTTCCAGGGACTATGGGTTATCAACACCAGCTACTTTTAGAAAATATTCTTCAGTATTCTAGAAAAGTGAAAAGGCCTGAAAGCAAGCTGCTTTCTGATTGACTCACTCCACCTACACAGTCACAGGAAACAGTTAATTGGTAGGATCTTCCCACCATAAACATAGTTGTGCACCTCCTCCTCATTTTATTGTACTGCAGCTTGCTACAATAGTTCCTTCTCATTCTAAATGTAGGGTTTTAAAATTGTGAGTGCAGGCTATGATCTTCCCGACCCAGGAATTGAACTCAGGTCTCCCACAATGCAGGCAGATTCTTTACCGTCTGAATCACCAGGGAAGTCTATTTCCTTTCTTACTTATCCCATATAAAACAGCCAAGCTCTATATCCATGTGTTTATAAATGTGAATAATAAAGCTTATACTTTCCCACCACTAGTTAATTCATATTTTTATTTTTTTTTAATTTTTTTATTTAAATTTTATTTTTTTACTTTACAATACTGTATCGGTTTTGCCATACATTGACATGAATCCACCACAGGTGTACATGAGTTCCCAACCCTGAACCCCCCTCCCACCACCCTCCCCATATCATCTCTCTGGGTCATCCCAGTGCACCAGCCCCAAGCATCCTGTATCCTGTATCAAAGCTAGACTAGTGATTCATTTCTTACATGATAGTATACATGTTTCAATGCCATTCTGCCAAATCATCCCACCCTCTCCCTCTCCCACAGAGTCCAAAAGTCTGTTCTTTACATCTGTGTCTCTTTTGCTGTCTCGCATATAGGGTTATCATTACCATCTTTCTAAACTCCATATATATGTGTTAATATACTGTATTGGTGTTTTTCTTTCTGGCTACTTCACTCTGTATAATCGGCTCCAGTTTCATCCACCTCATTAGAACTGATTCTAATGTATTCTTTTTAATGGCTGAGTAATACTCCATAGTGTATATATACCACAGCTTTCTTATCCATTCGTCTCCTGATGGACATCTAGGTTGCTTCCATGTCCTGGCTATTATAAACAGTGCTGTGATAAACATTGGGGTACACGTGCCTCTTTCAATTCTGGTTTCCTCGGTGTGTATGCCCAGCAGTGGGATTGCTGGGTCATAAGGTAGTTCTATTTGTAGTTTTTTAAGGAATCTCCACACTGTTCTCCATAGTGGCTGTACTAGTTTGCATTCCCACCAACAGTATAAGAGGGTTCCCTTTTCTCCACACCCTCTCCAGCATTTATTGCTTGTGGACTTTTGGATCGCAGCCATTCTGACTGGTGTGAAATGGTACCTCATTGAGGTCTTGATTTGCACTTCTCTGATAATGAGTGATGTTGAGCATCTTTTCATGTGTTTGTTAGCCATCGGTATGTCTTCTTTAGAGAAATGTCCTTTTAGTTCTTTAGCACATTTTTTGATTGGGTCATTTATTTTTCTGGAATTGAGCTGCAGGAGATGCTTGTATATTTTTGAGATTAGTTGTTTGTCAGTTGCTTCATTTGCTATTATTTTCTCCCATTCTGAAGGCTGTCATCCATTTATGATAAAAACTCTCCAGAAAGCAGGAATAGAAGGAACATACCTCAACATAATAGAAGCTATATATGACAAACCCAAAGCAAACATTATCCTCAGTGGTGAAAAATTGAAAGCATTTCCCCTAAAATCAGGAACAAGACAAGGATATCCACTTTCACCACTACTGTTCAACATAGTTCTGGAAGTTTTGGCCACAGCAATCAGAGCAGAAAAAGAAATAAAAGGAATCCAAATTGGAAAAGAAGAAGTAAAACTCTCACTGTTTGCAGATGACATGATCCTCTACATAGAAAGCCCTAAAGACTCCACCAGAAAATTACTAGAACTAATCAATGAATATAGTAAATTTGTGGGATATAAAATCACACAGAAATCCCTTGCATTCCTATACACTAATAATGGGAAAGCAGAAAAAGAAATTAAGGAAACAATTCCATTCACCATTGCAACGAAAAGAATAAAATACTTGGAAATATATCTACCTAAAGAAACTAAAGACCTATATATAGAAAACTAAAAAACACTGATGAAAGAAATCAAAGAGGACACTAATAGATGGAGAAATATACCATGTTCATGGATTGGAAGAATCAATATAGTGAAAATGAGTATACAGCCCAAAGCAATCTATAGATTCAGTGCAATCCTTATCAAGCTACCAGCGGTATTTTTCACAGAGCTAGAACAAATAATTTCACAATTAGTATGGAAATACAAAAAACCTCGAATAGCCAAAGCAATCTTGAGAAAGAAGAATGGAACTGGAGGAATCAACTGACAAGAGAGTTCCAGAAAAAACATGTATGTCTGCTTTATTGACTATGCCAAAGCCTTTGACTGTATGGCTCACAATAAACTGTGGAAAATTCTGAAAGAGATGGGAATACCAGACCCCCTGACCTGCCTCTTGAGAAATCTGTATGCAGATCAGGAAGCAACAGTTAGTACTGGACATGGAACAACAGACTGGTTCCAAATAGGAAAAGGAGTGCATCAAGGCTGTATATTTTCACCCTGCTTATTTAACTTATATGCAGAGTACATCATGAGAAATGCTAGGCTGGAAGAAACGCTAGGCTGGAAGAAACACAAGCTGGAATCAAGATTGCTGGGAGAAATGTCAATAACCTCAGATATGCAGATGACACCACCCTTATGGCAGAAAGTGAAGAGAAGGCTTTATTTTGGGGAGCTCCAAAATCACTGCAGATGGTGATTGAAGCCATGAAATTAAAAGACGCTTACTCCTTGGAAGAAAAGTTATGACCAACCTAGATAGTATATTCAAAAGCAGAGGCATTACTTTGCCGAATAAGGTCCGTCTAGTCAAGGCTATGGTTTTTCCTGTGGTCCTGTATGGATGTGAGAGTTGGACTGTGAAGAAAGCTGAGCGCTGAAGAATTGATGCTTTTGAAGTGTGGTGTTGGAGAAGACTCTTGAGAGTCCTTTGGACTGCAAAGAGATCCAACCAGTCCATTCTGAAGGAGATCAGCCCTGGGATTTCTTTGGAAGGACTGATGCTAAAGCTGAAACTCCAGTATTTTGGCCACCTCATGCGAAGAGTTGACTCATTGGAAAAGACTCTGATGCTGTGAGGGATTGGGGGCAGGAGGAGAAGGGGACGACAGAGGATGAGATGGCTGGATGGCATCACTGACTCAATGGACGTGAGTCTGAGTGAACTCCGGGAGATGGTGATGAACAGGGAGGCCTGGCATGCTGCGATTCATGGGGTCGCAAAGAGTCGGACACGACTGAGTGACTGAACTGAACTGAACTAACTTCAGGCCATACTACAAAGCCACAGTCATCAAGACAGTATGGTACTGGCACAAAGACAGAAATATAGAACATTGGAACAAAATAGAAAGCCCAGAAATAAATCCACACACCCATGGACACCTTATCTTCAACAAAGGAGGCAAGAATATACAATAATTAAAGACAATCTCTTTAATTCATATTTTTAATTAGTTTATTTATTTTAATTGGAGGCTAATTACTTTACAATATTGTAGTGGTTTTTGCCATATGTCAATATGAATTAGCCACAGGTGCACGTGTTACCCATCCAGAACCCCTCTCCCACTTCTCTCCCCATCCCATCCTTCAGGGTCATCCCAGTGCACTAGCCCTGAGCACCCTGTCTCATACATCTAACCTGGACCAGTGATCCACTTCACATATGACAAAATACATGTTTCAATGCTATCCTCTCAAATCATCCCACCTTTGCTTTCTCCTGCAAAATCCAAAAGACTTTTTTACATCTGTGTCTCTTTTGCTGTCTCACATATAGAGTCATCATTACTACCTTTCTAAATTCTGTATATATATGTGTTAATATACTGTATTGGTGTTTTTCTTTCTGACTTACTTCATTCTGTATAAGAGGCTCTGGTTTCATCCACCTCATGAGAACTGATTCAAATGTATTCTTTTTAATGGCTGAATAATACTCCATTGTGTATATGTACCACAGCTTTCTTATCCATTCATCTGCCGATGGACATCTAGGTTGCTTCCATGTCCTGGCTATTGTAAACAGTGCTGTGATGAACATTGGGGAGCACGTGTCTCTTTCAATTCTGGTTTCCTTGGTATGTATGCCCAGCAGTGGGATTGTTGGGTTGTATGGCAGTTCTATTTCCAGTTTTTAAAGGCATCTCCACATTGTTCTCTATAGTGGCTGTACTAGTTTGCATTCCCACCAACAGTGTAAGAGGGTTCCTTTTTCTCCATACCCTCTCCAGCATTTATTATTTGTAGACTTTTTGATAGTGGCCATTTTGACTGGCGTGAGACAAAACCTCATTATGCTTTTGATCTGCATCTCTCTGATAATGAGTGATGTTGAACATCTTTTCATGTGTTTGTTATCCATCTGTATAAACTCATGAAGAAAAAAGGAGGGGAAAATTCTAGTTGCAGCTCATGATGAGTTTGGGTGTCTCACATCATTTCTCTTATCGGAATTACCTTTAAGGTCTACTGCAGCCTTATGAACAGATATTTCTTTATCCACAGTGCAAAAGCTTCAGTGGTATAATATGACAGAATTAGTCGTCACTGTTTTTAAAACAGTCATAGCACACTGGCATTTACAGAGTGATGAAAATAAAAATGTATTATAATCCTACAGAGGGTCAAAAAGAGGTGTTCTGAGTATAACTGCATAAGTATTATAAAAAATTTGAAACATCTTATTTATAATCTGAGTTTTCTATGCACACTTAGATGATAAGTAGATAGATAGGCAGAGAGGCAGCTAGTGGATAGGAGAAAGTAAATTGTTCATAAGCATTCTACTGATGGAAGACTGGATTATGTTTAGAGGCTAGTCTTTCCTTATTTTTCCATTTTTTCCCACTTTTAATTGCAGACCACATGCCAGGGTGAAGGCCTTTAAATATATACAATTTCAGAGAAGATGAACTAGGAAAAAAAGAAGGGATTAACAGAGGAAAACATTTGTTCTGACATATTAGACTTGACTATAAGGGAGGAGGAGAAAAACCTTGGATTTGATAAGAGATTAAGGTTTAAAAAATTGACTAAACTAAAATTTCAAAGCCAAAAAGAATAGAAAAGTTACTAGAACCCTCTCAAGTATGAAGAGTCTCTGTAAGTTAGTACAGATGGGAGATTCAATAAAGCAGTCAAAGGCAACCAGACAACAAAAATCTTTATACACTTATACACTAATGGACTGAGATTTTCAGCCAAACTGGGTTATGTTGTCATTATCCTTGTTCTTATTATCAATCTTATTTTCAGTTCCTTTATTCAAACCTAAGATTTTTCTTTCTTCTTGGGGATTCTTGATCCTTTTCTCCTGTACAATGTCATGAACCTCCGTCCATAGTTCATTAGGCACTGTGTCTATCAGATCTAGTACATTAAATCTATTTCTCACTTCACTGTATAATCATAAGGGATTTGATTTAGGTCATATCTGAGTGGTCTAGTGCTTTTCCCTACTGTCTTCTATTTAAGTCTGGATTTGGCAATAGGGAGTTCATTATCTGAGCCACAATCAGCTCCCAGTCTTGTTTTTGTTGACTGTATTGAGCTTCTCCATCTTTGGCTACAAAAAATATAATCAATCTAATTTGGTGTTGACCATCTGGTGATGTCCATGTGTAGAGTCTTCTCTTGTGTTGTTTGGAAGAGGGTGTTTGCTATGACCAGTGCATTCTCTTGCCAAAATTCTATTAGCCTTTGCCCTGCATCATTCCGTACTCCAAGGCCAAATTTGCTTGTTACTCCAGGTGTTTCTTGACTTCCTACTTTTGCATTCCAGCCCCCTATAATGAAAGGGACATCTTTTTGGGGTGTTAGTTAGTTCTAAAAGGTCTTGTAGGTCTTCATAGAACCGTTCAACTTCAGCTTCTTCAGTGTTACTGGTTGGGGCATAGGCTTGCATTACTGTAATATTCAAAGGTTTGCCTTGGAAATGAACAGAGATCATTCTGTCGATTTTGAGATTGCATCCAAGTACTGCATTTCAGACTCTTTTGTTGACCATGATGGCTACTTCATTTCTTCTAAGGGATTCCTGCCCACAGTAGTAGATATAATGGTCATCTGAGTTAAATTCACCCATTCCAGTCCATTTTAGTTCACTGATTCCTAGAATGTCGACATTCACTCTTGCTATCTCCTGTTTGACCACTTCCAATTTGTCTTGATTCATGGACCTAACATTCCAGGTTCCTATGCAATATTGCTCTTTATAGAATTGGACCTTGCTTCTCTCACCAGTCACATCAACAACTAGGTATTGTTTTTGCTTTGGCTGTATCCCTAAAATGGCTCTCTGAGGAGGACTTACAAATAGCTGTGAAAAGAAGAGAAGCGAAAAGCAAAGGAGAAAAGGAGGGATATAAGTATCTGAATACAGAGTTCCAGGGAATAGCAAGGAGAGATAAGAAAGCCTTCCTCAGCAATCAATGCAAAGAAATAGAGAAAAACAATAGAATAGGAAAGACTAGAGCTATCTTCAAGAAAATTAGAGATACCATGGGAACCTTTCACGCAAAGATAGGCTCGATAAAGGACAAAAATGGTATGGACCTAACAGAAGCAGAAGATTTTAAGAAGTGGCAAGAATACACAGAAGAAGTGCACAAAAAAGATATTCACGAACCAGATAATGACAATGGTGTGATCACTCACCTAGAGCCAGACATCCTGGAAGTGAAGTCAAGTGGGCCTTAGAAAGCATCACTATGAACAAAGCTAGTGGAGGTGATGGAATCCCCATTGAGCTATTTCAAATACTGAAAGATGATGCTATGAAAGTGCTGCCTTCAATATGCCAACAAATTTTGAAAACTCAGCAGTGGCCACAGGACTGGAAAAGGTCAGTCTTTATTCCAGTCCCAAAGAAAGGCAATGCCAAAGAATGCTTAAACTACTGCACAATTGCATTCATCTCACAAGCTAGTAAAGCAATGCTCAAAATTCTCCAAGCCAGGCTTAAGCAATATGTGAACTATGAACCTCTAGATGTTCAAGCTGGTTTTAGAAAAGGCAGAGGAACCAGAGATCAAATGGCCAACATCTGCTGGATCATTGAAAAAGCAAGAGAGTTCCAGAAAAACATCTATTTCTGCTTTATTGTCTTTGCCAAAGCCTTTGACTGTGTGGATCACAATAAACTGTTGAAAATTCTGAAAGAGATGGGAATGCCAGACTACCTGACCTGCCTCTTCAGAAACCTATATGCAGGTCAGGAAGCATCAGTTAGAACTGGACATGGAACAACCAAATAGGGCAAGGAGTACATCAAGGCTGTATATTGTCACCCTGCTTATTTAACTTCTATGCAGTGTACATCATGAGAAACCCTGGGCTGGAAGAAGCACAAGCTGGAATCAAGATTGCTGGGAGAAATATCAATAACCTCAGACATGAAGATGACACTACCCTCACGGCAGAAAGTGAAGAGGTACTATGAAGCCTCTTGATGAAATTGAAAGAGGAGAGTGAAAATTTGGTTTAAAGCTCAACATTCAGAAAACTAAGATCATGGCCTCTGGGCCCATCACTTCATGGAGAATAGATGGGGAACAGTGGAAACAGTGTCAGAATTAATTTGGGGAGGGCTCCAACATCATTGCAGATGGTGATTGCAGCCATGAAATTAAAAGACACTTTCTCCTTGGAAGGAAAGTTATGACCAATCTAGATAGCATATTAAAAAGCAGAGACATTACTTTGCCAACAAAGGTCCATCTAGTCAAGGCTATAGTTTTTCCAGTTGTCATGTATGGATGTGAGTGTTGGACTGTGAAGAAAGCTGAGTGCTGAAGAATTGATGCTTTCAAACTGTGGTGTTGGAGAAGACCTTGAGAGTCCCTTGGACTGCAAGGAGATCCAACCAGTCCATCATAAAGGAGATCAGTTTTGGATGTTTATTGGAAGGACTGATGCTAAAGCTGAAACTCCAATACTTTGGCCACTTCATGCGAAGAGTTGACTCATTGGAAAACACCCTGATGCTGGGAGGGATTGGGGGCTGGAGGAGAAGGGGACGACAGAGGTTGAGATGGCTGGATGGCATCACCGACTTGATGGACATGAGTTTGGGTGAACTCAGGGAGTTGGTGAAGGACAAGGAGGCCTGGTGTGGTGGGATTCATGGGGTCGCAAATAGTCAGATATGACTGAGCGACTGAACTGAACTGAACTGAACTGAAGATGTTTCTTGTAGTTCTTTTTGTTGTTTTGTTGCTGTTCTTTACTTCAAATCTGGCTATGAAAAAAAGATTTTCTACTCATTTTTTAAAGCTACCTGTAAACTTCCTAAATTAAGGATATAATATTAATCACAGCAGAAAATATATATATATGATGATTAAATAATAAACATGAAAAAATAATATGTTTAATGATACTATTAAATTTCAATAACTATAGTAAACTTTGTAGTTTCAGAATACTTCGTCAGATAGTTGTATTTGCAGAGCCACAGTCCATAATCTTGGAAAAGCCACATATCTGGTCATCTCTCCTTCCAAGCAAAATGAATAACAAGTTGTGCTGCTTGAGATTCTGCCCACTGGGAAGATTTGCCATCAGCATTGTCTTTTATAATCATCCTGGATTGGTGCAGCAATGCTTCCATTGTTCACTTTTTGGGAACCATCAGGAAACAGGGCTTCCCAGGTGGTGCTAGTGGTAAAAAACCTGCCTGCCAATACAGGAGATGTAAGAGATGTGGATTCAATCCCTTGGTAGAGAAGAGGATGGCACGGCAACCCACTCCAGTATCCTTGCCTGGAGAATGCCACGGACAGTGGAGCCTGACAGGCTACAGTCCATGGGTTCCCAAAGCATCGGACTTGACTGAAGTGACTTAGCACACATCAGAATATAAGGCTGAGTTTTAATTCTCAATTACTTTTCAACTGTTGGTTCACAAACTGGTCCCCATCCACAGGGGACAAAGAGAGAACAAAGAAAGAGGCAAGCCATACTATATTGGTATGTGTCAGGTTTACTGAGAAAGGGAAGTTACATATGTAGCTTGTCTTAGGTGGTTTCAACATGTGTATATCTCCACACCCACCCTCCAGAATCTTTAAAAGTTTATATAGAAGGTTTAACTGGATTCAGTCACATATACCATCTAGATAGTCTCAATAACACACTGATCTCTCAAGAATGTGTCCATGGGATGGCTTCTAGCTCAGGAAAGGCAAGCAGAATACAGAAAACAAGACAAGGGAGAGTACAAGAGCTTTTCATTGCCCAGATCTGGCTATAAGGTAGTTACTTCTTCTTGATGACCTCCTCCAGTATCAATACATATGTGTGGACTGAGGTAAAGAAATCAGTGTAGAAGAAGGATAGACAATGGACACATCAGCCACTTCTTGCATTTTCTCTGTGCCACCAGGATACTTTCATCTTGTGCAATGCTGCTGTGCATGCCCAACTCTATGGACTAAAGAGTCATGATGGGAAGCTTGGGTCACATGTTCTCTTGAGAGCCAATGGTAAAGCATCCAGTGTATGCTGAGGCCTGGTAACAATTCCAAAAGCTCTCTCTCAAAGAACAGTGATCTACAGAAGATAATATAGATGTACTCAAAAAATCCTAAGGATCTGCTCTGTGCCTCATCTAAAGGCCATTAAAGGCTCCATAAATGATCCCTATTTACAACTAATATTACAAGAAACATCAGAGCTTCTAACTCACAGGGCCCAAGTGGCAGATCAGCTTGCATAAAAGCTTAGATCTGCTTCAGATTCTTTTGTTTTCATGTGTGTACCTGATAAGTTGCTTCAGTCATGTACCACTCTTTGTGACCCACCAGACTCCTCATCCATGGGATTCCCTAGGCAAGAATACTAGAGTGGGTTGCCATTCCCTCCTCCAGGAGATCTTCCTAACCCAGGGATCGAACCCACATCTCTTAGATCTACCTGCATTGACAAGTGTGTTCTTTGCCACTAGTATCACCTGGGAAGTCCCTTTTGTTCTTGGGCTAGTTAAAAGAAAGTTAATTAAGTTAATCACTAATTCTGTGATTCAGAATATGACATTGAGCCAGAGAGTTGATATAATCCTAAAGTAGGAGAAGAGAGCCTAAGGATAGACCTGTCATCTGAAATGAAACTGCTTCGGATGATCTTTACTAATAGATATAGCAAAAAAAGCAATTGTTGGCTCAATTCTTGCACACCAGTTGCCAAGAAATGTGTAGATTTGCTCTGGCAATTAAAGTAGTAGCTGCAGTTAGTCTCCACTGACTATATATACAGTAATCCATTCTTATTCTCAAAGATTAGCTGTCACCTTCACAGGCCAAATAAGAGAAATGAATGGGGTTGGTAGGAAAGACCATGCATCATCTTTCAAGGTAAGTGTCCATGGCAGTAATCTCTGCAGTTTCCCAAGGACTGTAGTATTGCTTTTAGCTCATCATTTTCGTACGTAGTAATAGTTTGAGTGGCTTTTACGTGTTTTTCCTACAATAAGAGCTCCACTCCAAAGCTTCAGGAAACCTTTAGCAATGGCAGCTGCTGAGGAAGTTTATTCAAATTTTTCATTCCAAAACTAAGAAAATAACCACAGGGTGGACTTGAGGATCCAGTGGTCTCACTATGAAAACAATTCAAGCCAAAATTTGTTGATTATCTAATCTCCATAAATCTCTAATCTGAGTGGTGGACCAACAATGGTGATATGGGTCTTCAGTGGTTAGTGTTAATTCAGTGCCAAGGTCCAGTAATTTCCCCCAAATTGGAGAATTCCTTTCCCTTTCACACACACACACACACACACACACGTATATATATATATATATTGAAAGTCACTCAGTCATGTCTGACTCTACCTCTGTCCATGAATTCTCCCAGTAAGAATACTGCAGTGGGTTGTCATTTCCTACTCCAAGGGATCTTCCCTACCCAGAGATCAAACCCAGGTCTCCTGCATTGCAGGCAGATATTTTACTGCCTGAGCCACCAGGAAAGCTCGTATATTATATATAAATGCACATTAATATAGACATACATACATACATACATACATATTTCAGTATGAATTTGACCTTAAACAAATGGTTCACAGGACAGGACATTGGAGGGGAAAAAATGAACAAAAACTTGAGGACAGACAAAGTTGACAGGTTATGCCATTAAAAAATAAGTGCTTTTTAGATTTATGTTTAGCAGGTGCACTTCAGGTTGGTGAGGCAGAAAGTCTCACACTTTATCAGTACCTGAATGGCAAAAAGAACTAGCCACTTCCTGGTAGGGAAGAAATGGATGGGAGATGACCTTATAGCTATTCCTCACAAGCTTCCCATGTCCTCCTGTTCCAGGACTAACACAGAGTGTTTTGCCAAGTCTGAGGTCAGCTAAAGCTTTGCCTGAATGGTCTATGTGGAAAGAATTGAACCGAGTTCTGTGGTGGGGCTGTTTCTCTACAGCAAGAACACGCTAGAGTTCAGAAGCCAGAGCTAACTACAAGCATGAACTGTGACTCATAGGACAGACTGGAACTTATGTCATCTTTCAGTGCTCTCAATGCTGATAAAATAACTGTCTTCCAGGAGCACTTGGCATCCTTTGTCCCAAAGTTAAACAAACAATTGGTCCAAAAGTTAAAGCAGTTGAAGGAGAATCCAGGAAAGGTGTGGTATATACAAGCCTCATGTATGCCTGGCTAAACAATGAGGTGACCCAGCAGACAAATGGCAAAGTGTGTGCATTGCAAAATTGTCTGCCCTGACCTTCTGAGATTTAAAGAACAAATGGCTGCTGCTCCACTTTCATCTCACAAGGCCTATACAACTATATCTTCTGTGGCCCACCAATTTGAAATACAAAGGAAAGACTATTTTGAGAAATGTAATTCAACTGAGCCAAACTGATATTCTGTGAAGCCAGTTGCATTCGTTTCCTGGGGCTACCATGACAAAATACCACAAATTGACTGGCTTACAACAACAGAAATGTTCTGTCTCACAGTTCTGAGACTAGAAGTGAAAAATTGAGGTGCCGGAGGGTCGTGCTTCCTCTGAAATTTGTAGGGGGAATCCTTCCTTGCTTCTTCCTAGCTTCCGATGGAAGAGCTGATGGAAGAGTCCTTGGCATGTCTTGGTTTGCAGCTGCATCACTCCAATTTTTGTTTCTGCCATTACATGGCATTCTCCCTGTGTCTCTGTCTTTACATGGTGTAGGTGCCACCCTAATAACTTCATTTTAACTTGATTACATCTGCACTGACGCTATGGCAAAGAAAAAAAATTAGAATTTAAAAAACTAAATAAAATAAAGTCACATTCATAAGTACTAGGGATTGAGCTTCAATATATATTAAAAGAGGACATAATTCAACTTATAACACCACCAGAGGCACTGAACTTAAATAGAAACAAGAATATCTGTAAGCTTCATGAACAAGTAGCCCAGTTCTCCATATCATCCACATGGCTACAGATAGTGAATCCCTGACACTGAAAAATATCTCAAAGAAATCAGCCATCCATTTGGTGACGAGTGGACTCTATTAAGTCCTTTCCATTTTAGAAAGGCCAACAGTTCAGGCTTATAGCTATGTGAGTATTTAACAAATGGATTTAACTTTCCTGCCCAAAGAGCCTCAGCCAGGCTATTATCTGGAGATTTATAGTAGATTTGCAGTGACTCAGATATACCTAATTCACTAACATAAAATTGCACGTGACATAGCTTCTGGTCAGGAATGTCCTTCACAGTAAAGGAAGCATAGAAGTAGTTTGCACGACCACATAAGCCACCAAACCCCACGAAGGTAATAACTGAAGTTGAACATGTAGTTTTATAGAATATGTAAAACATATACTGTAATGAGAAATAAAAAGAGTAACAAGTGTGTTCCCAAGAACAACTGCAGTGACAGTGACTACAGTTCATCTCACTAATTTCCCTCATCTAAATTTTCCTTCAGGAGACCATGAAGTAGCTCCAGAAAATGGGTGGAGAAATGGATTTACACAGAGAAAGGGGTGAGCTATGGTGGCAATGAAGTTGTGCTGCTCTGATCTCATTCAGGAAAAATTCCAGGGAAACAGAGTAGCCAGAAACTTTCATCAGCTTCTGCCCTTGTGAATCCACTGCACTGTTTATGCTAAGTCCCAATGGTCCTCATTCTGGAGGTTTGATCCCTGGGTTGAGAAGACTCTCTGGAGGAGAGAAAGGCAACACACTCCAGTATTTTTGCCTGGACAATCCCATGGACAGAGGAGCCTGGTGGGTTACAGTCCATAGGGTCAAAAAAAGTTGGATGTGACTGTAGCAGCTTAGCATGCACACATGCATGATGGAGCTGGATGCCATGATCTTAGTTATTTGAATGTTAAGTTTTAAGCCAGCTTTATCATTCTCATCTTTCACCTTCATCTTTGAAGGCTCTTTATTTCCTCTTTGCTTTCTTCCATTAAGGTGGTATCATCTGCATATCTGAGGTTGTTGATATTTCTCCTAACAACCTTAATCCCACCAGCTTGTGAGTCATCTAGCCTGGCTTTTCACATGTACTCTGCATAAAAGTTCAATAATCAGGGTGACAATATACAGCCATGACAAGCTGTCCCAACTTTGACTCAGTCCATTTTTCCAGATCTGGTTCTAACTGTTGCTTCTTGACCTGCATATAGGTTTCTTAGGAGGCAAGTGAGGTGGTCTGGTACTCCCATCTGTTTAAGAATTTTCCACAGTTTGTTGTGATTCCACACAGTCAGAGACTTTAGTGTAGTCAATGAAGCAGATTTTTTTTTTAATTCCCTTGTTTTTTTCTATGATCTAATGAATATTGATCATTTTATTTCTGGTTCCTCTGCCTTTTCTGAATTCAGCTTGTACATCTGGAAGTTCTTGATTTATGTACTATTGAAGCCTAGCTTGAAGGATTTTGAGCATTAACTTGCTAGTATTCATTACATGTTCAGAAACATTAGTTTGCCTTATTTTGTTAATTATAATATAGTTAAAATACTACTGGGAAATTGCAACAATGAGTCAGGGCTTGTACTGGTTTCCTATTTCATTTATTAATTTATATTAAAGCTATCTTCAATTTTCAAAATGCTCATACTTCACAATGCTAGGAAAGTTATTCTGATATATGGTTTATATATGTAGTTATTTTTTAAATTTACCACTCCATTTAACATTTCCCTTTGCCTTTTTCTAATTAAACAAAAATGTTAAACTGTTCTAAGATAAGGTTGGTATATATGATCTCTATTCAGAGATTTAGCATTAAAATGGTACAAAGGAACATGGAAAATTAAATACACTTTTTGGAAATCTAAACTAAAGAATGCATAATCATTAAAATTACACTATATCAATTATCTTATAGATATCTCTCTATTATATTTAGTACATTAGACTGTTCAACTAATGCTTTTTGAGATTAAAATCATAGTTTTTTTTTTCCTTGCACATTCACTTAAGTTAAAAAGGCTAATGTCATGTGACATATCTATGTACTTCTCTTCTCTGTCCATATAAGTTGGGCACACATGCACACATACACACACACACACACACACACACCTATGTTATAAAATGCATGCATGCTCACTCATGTCAGATCCTTTGAGACCCTATGGACTGTAGTCTAGCAGGATCCTCATCCATGGGATTCTCCTAGCAACAATACTGGATTAGGACGGCATTTCCTCCTCCAAGTAATCTTTCTGACCCAGGGATCGAACTGGTGTCTCCTGCACTGCAGGCAGATTTTTTTACCACTGGGCCACCAGGGAATCTCTTGTGTCAGAAGATGATACTTACAAAAAGATTTTTCCTTTTTTAATCAGTTCAGTTCAGTTTCACAGTCATGTCTGTACTTTTGTGCGCCCATTGACTGCAGCACACCAGGCTTCTTTGTGCATCATCAACTCCCAGAGAATGCTTCAACTCATGTCTATCGAGTCGGTGATGCCATCCAACCATCTCATCCTCTGTTGTCCCCTTCTCCTCCCACCTTCAGTTTTCCCAACTTCAGGGTCTTTTCCAATCAGTCAGTTCTTTGCATCAGGTGGCCAAAGTATTGGAGCTTCAGCTTCATCATCAGTCCTTCCAATGAATATTCAGGACTGATTTCCTTTTGGATGGACTGGTTTGATCTCTTTGCCATCTAAGGGACTCTGAAGAGTCTTCTCCACTATCACAGTTCTAAAGCATCAATTCTTCAGTGCTCAGCATTCTTTATGGTCCAACCCTCACATCCATACATGACTACTGGAAAAACCATAGCGTTGACTAGATGGACCTTTGTTGGCAAAGTAAGGTCTCTGATTTTTAATATGCTTTCTAGGTTGCTCATAACTTTCCTTCCAAAGAGCAAGCGTCTTTTAATTTTATGGCTGCAGTAACCATAAGCAGTGATTTTGGAGCCCCAGTAAATAAAGTCTGTCACTGTTTCCATTGTTTCCCCATCTATTTACCATGAAGTGATGGGACCAGATGCTATGATCTTAGCTTTCTGAACGTTCCATTTTAAGCCAACATTTTCACTCTCCTCTTTCACTTTCATCAAGAGGTTCTTTAGTTCTTCTTCATTTTTTGCCATAAGGGTGGTGCCACCTGCGTATCTGACTTTACTGATATTTCACCCAGCAGTCTTGATTCCAGCTTGTAATTCATCAAGCTTGGCATTTTGTATGATGGACCCTGCATATAAATTAAATAAGCAAGGTGACAATATACAGCCTTGACATATTCCTTTCCCAATTTGGAACCAGTCTGTTGTCCCATGTCCTCTAACTGTTGCTTCTTGACCTGAATACAGATTTCTCAGGAGGCAGATAAGATAGTCTGGTATTCTCATCTCTTTCAGAATTTTCCACAGTTTGTGGTAATCCACACAGTCAAATGTTTAGCACAATCAATGAAGCAGAATTAGATGTTTTTCTGGAACTCTCTTGCTTTTTCCATGATCCAATGGATGTCGGCGATTTGATCTCTGGTTCCTCTGCTTTTTCTAAATCCAGCTTGAACATCTGGAAGTTCACAGTTCACATACTGTTAAAGCCTCTTTTGGAGAATTTTGAGCATTATTTTGCTAGCATGTGAGATGAGTGCAATTATGTGGTAGTTTGAGCATTTTTTGGCATTGCCTGTCTTTCTGTTTGGAATGAAAACTGACCTTTTCCAGTCCTGTGGCCACTGCTGAGTTTTCCAAATTTGCTGGCATATTGAGTGCAGCACTTTCACAGCATCATCTTTTAGGACTTGAAACAGCTCAACAGGAATTCCATCACCTACAGTAGCTTTGTTTGCAGTGATTCTTCCTGAGGCCCACTTGACTTCACATTCCAGGATGTCTGGTTCTCAGTGAGTGATCACAACATTTTGGTTATCTGAGTCATGAAGATCTTTCTTGTATAGTTCTTCTTTGTATTCTTGCCACCTCTTCTTTATATCGTCTGTTTCTGTTAGGTCCATAGCATTTCTGTCCTTTATTGTGCCCATCTTTGCATGAAATGTTCCTTTACTATGTCTAATTTTCTTGAAGATATCTCTAGTTTTCCCATTCTATTGTTTTCCTCTATTTCTTTGCCTTGAACATTGAGGAAGGCTTTCTTACTCTCCTTGATATTCTTTGGAACTCTGAGAGAAAGTCACAATTGTTGACCATCAAGTTTAAGCTAACCTGTGCTGAACCAGTTGGCAATCAAGTCGAAATGGACATTCTACCGTCTTTGCAGTGTTGACCCTGGATTATGACTTTAGTTATCCAGGATGAGTATTTTCAAAGGTAGTAGTAATTAAGCAACATCACTTCCAACAGAGATATAGGGCCCAATATCTTTTGCTGAAATTTGCTAGTACAGGAGCTTGTCAAGTATATACAAATTGATGATTGAAAATTCATCTATGAACCTTGCCAAGTTTTTCAGTAAAAATATGAAGTAATTTAAAGTTGTAGAAGTAGTTATTCATGTGCTAGCTTTATTGTGTGGTAAATATCCCAAAACCTCAAAAGTATTTCATTGAGTTAAAGTTTAGATTAGATTTAGAAATATATCTCTAAATTAGACATTTCCAAAGTCACAAAAATAATCTATTTATCTCAGAGTAGATAATATACTCTCTTTATTTTTGCTTTAGAGAAAAAAAATAGGAAAACATGTTTCAGAGCGGTAAGACTTCGAATTGAGTTTGGAAAGTGTTCACATATAATGTATGTCTATACTGTATGTGCACTTTTTCTTAGAAAAATGGCAAAAAATATAGAGTTTTTCTGTAAATATCTGATATTAGAAGATGAGATATCTATAGCATAATTTTATGTGTCTTGAGTAAAACAAACAAACAAAAAAAAGAGGGCAATTTAATAAACCAGGACCATGAACTTGGTATACAACATTATAAATGAAGGAATAAATGCAAACATGCATAATCAGTAAACATTCAGAAATTATCTTTCAAAAATCACCTGTTAGTTAGATGCTTGGATTTTTGCATGCATCACAAAGTCACTGAAAAAGATTTTCTGACCCAGTAAATTTATGTAACAGATGAAGAAATCAATTACCATAAAGTTTAAGAAAATTGTTTATTTTCACTCTATGAATTAAGTGCTAAACTTGAATAAAATGCTTAAGTTCATCTTATTTTCTCTGTATATGAATCTACTTTTCATTTTATTGCTCATGAATACATGTTTAGAAGCCTGACACTCGAAACAGATGATAAATATATATGGTTAATTATGAAATTTGAAAATATCTTAGGCACAGTTAGCTGCAGTATATTCTATAGAAGACAAATAATAAAAACAGCCCTTCCTAACCACACAGCAATAAAACAAGAAATTATAAGAAAACAAAAACAACCTTTTCATCCAGGAGAAAAACATGCTACTAAACAACTCATGAATCAAAGGAGAATTGAAGGTTTTTTAAATGATAATTACAGTAGTAGTTAAAAATGTAATAATATAAATAAATTACATATTTTCCTAAAAAGAACTAAGGTGATTTAAACAAAAAGAAGCTTAAGGACAATGAGTGAAGAAAAATTACATGTTGATGTTAGGAAATAAAACAGCAAGTATTTTTTCAGACACTATTTTTGAAAAATCAATAAATCAGAAGATTGATCTTAACAAAATAAAAAATTCAGATATACACATTTAGAGATAATGAATAGTAATGTTGAAACAGAGAAACTCAATTACTTTAAAGATGCTTTTGTTTTATCCTTACACATAAATTTGGAAAAGTAGATAAAGTAGATAATTTTCTAGAAAATTATAATTTAGCAAAATTAATTAGAATAGGGTCTAACTAATCAAATGCCATAAAGGAATAAGGAAAAATTACGGAAACCAGCAGAAAAAATAATACTAAACATAAACTTAAAACAATAGTTCTCATGAAACTGAAACTGTTATACAATATAAAAAGATAAAATTCTAACTTTGTCTTATGAAATTAGTATAAAACTTTAATATTGATGCTTAATAAAGGTTGCTAACAAAAGCAAAAAAAGCTATGGACCATTCTTACTATTGAGAATCAATGCAAAATCTTACTTAAAAATTTAACAAGTAGAATCCAAAGAATCTAAAAATTTTAATCCAAAAATTAAAAATATGTGCCATATACAGGTGAAGTTTATCCCAGGAATGCGAAGGTATTTAAATAATAGAAATTCCAATAATATCACATAATTATATGAATAGAAATAAAGAGAGAAATAACACTTTTTCATTTTACTAGGCATTAAGAAGACATGTCCAGAGAAGGCGATGGCACCCCACTCCAGTACTCTTGCCTGGAAAATCCTATGAATGAAGGAGCCTGGTAGGCTGCAGTCCATGGGGTCGCTAAGAGTCGGATACGACTGAGCGACTTCACTTTCACTTTTCACTTTCATGCATTGGAGAGGGAAATGGCAACCCACTCCAGTGTTCTTGCCTGGAGAATCCCAGAGACGGGGGAGCCAGGTGGGCTGCCATCTATGGGGTCGCACAGAGTCGGACATGACTGAAGTGACTTAGCAGCAGCAGTAGCAAGAAGACATGTCACAATGTCAATGCCTTATCATGTTTAAAATACTCAGTGAAACAGAACTTGATGAATACCTTCTAAACCTGATCCTGTATATAATGTGATCATTTTAATATATTCAATGCTGGCTGTCATTTAGGTTAAATGATATACTTTGAATTACAGCCAATATTTTAGTTTATGAGAAAAATATGAGACTTTTTCATAAAGGTAAAAAAATAAGACAATTATCCGTCTCTCTACACTACCATTTAACAATGTAATGAGAGTATTAGCCATTGCAATTAGACAAGATCAAGCCTTTAGAGAATAAAAACTGAAAGTGACAAATAAAATAACTCTAAAGTTAATATGATTAAATTTCTGGGAACCTAAAATAATCAATATGAAAACTATAATGTTTAATAAAATCACAATTTAATAAATAAATCTAAAAAAAATATAGGTCTCATACAAACTAACATTCACAGAAGATATAAAGTAAGTGGAAACAGTCTAAGATTTTGGTTTCAAAAAGATAACTTTAGCTATGGAATTGAAGAAGAGCTGGAGAGGGCAACATAGGATTCAAAGTGAACAACTGAGAAGCTACTCTGAGGATCCAATGGGAAAATGCTAGTGTCAGATGGATTAGGGAGAAGTGTTGAGTAGATCCAGATATATTTGAAAATCAGAGCTGGCAGAATTCCCTATTATATCTGTGATGTTAGAGACAAAAATCAATTTGCTTAAGCAAACCAGAAACAGCTTATTTTGTATCTCTTTGGGTTTGCAATTTTTCTTTTTTTTAAACAGAAGCATGCAGATTAGAGAACATAATTTCTCATCAATTGGGAGCAGGAGAAGAAATGGCCATCTGTCTCATGGCAAAAATGTATTATTCAGCTTCCTATTGCAGCTTTAACAAATTACAACAAACTCAGTAGCTTAAAAATCAAAAATATATTATCTTATAATTCTGGAGGTCAGACATCTGAAATGAGTCTCCCTGGACCCAAATCAATGTGTCAGTCAGCAGGGCAGCATTTCTTCTAGAGAGTCTTATGGAAAATCTGTTTGCCTTTTCAAACTTCTAAAGGCTGCCTGCGTTTCTTCAGTTCAGTTCAGTTGCTCAGTCGTGTCCGACTCTTTGCGAACCCATGAATCACAGCACGCCAGGCCTCCCTGTTCATCACCATCTCCCGGAGTTCACTCAGACTCACGTCCATCGGTAGTGGCAACTTCAAAGCTAGCAATGCATGGTTGAGTCTTTCTCACATTGTGTTACTCTGATTCTGCTTCAATTTTCATATCCTTTTCTCTGATGCTGAGTTTTTTGCCTCCCTGTTTCGCTTGTAAGGATACTTGGTATTACACTGTGTCTAGTCAGAAAATCCAGGTCAATTATCACATCTCAAGATCCTTAATTAGGTCTTCAAAATCCTATTGCTATGCTAGGTGACATATTCACAGGTTCTAGAAATTAGGACTTGGACATATTTGGAGGCTTGTTATTCTGTCTACCACAGATGTATAACATGCTAGTTAAGTGTTTGGTATAAAGCTAAGTTTGAGTCATTTTACCACTTACTGTGTCAGTTCAGTTCAGTTCAGACATTCAGTCATGTGCGACTCTCTGCGACCCCATGAATCGCAGCACGCCAGGCCTCCCTGTCCATCACCAACTCCCAGAGTTCACTCAGACTCGCGTCCATCGAGTAAGTGATGCCATCCAGCCATCTCATCCTCTGTCATCCCCTTCTTCTCCTGCCCCCAATCCCTCACAGCATCAAAGTATTCACCAATGAATTAACTCTTCTCATGTGGTGGCCAAAGTACTGGAGTTTCAGCTTTAGCATCATTCCTTCCAAAGAAATCCCAGGGTTGATCTCCTTCAGAATGGACTGGTTGGATCTCCTTGCAGTCCAAAGGACTCTCAAGAGTCTTCTCCAACACTACAGTTCAAAAGCATCAATTCTTCGGCACTCAGCCTTCTTCACAGTCCAACCCTCACATCCATACATGACTACTGGAAAAACCATAGCCTTGACTAGATGGACTTTAGTCAGCAAAGTAGTAAGTTTAGGCAAATATTTATCCATTTTTAAGCCTCTATTATTTCATAGATAATATGGGGATACCATCTGAATCTACCTCCGAGAGTTTGTGGGTGTTTTATTAGTAAAATAATGCCTGTAAAGCACTTTGCATAGAATGTACTCAATATGTGTTAGTTAACATAATGATACCATTAAGAGAAGCATTAGTAACATGTAGGATTGCATTTGCTAAAGCTGAAACTCCAGTAGTTTGGCCACCTCAGGAGAAGAGTTGACTCATTGGAAAAGACTCTGATGCTGGGAGGGATTAGGGGCACGAGGAGAAGGAGACGACAGAGGATGAGATGGCTGGATGGCATCACGGACTCAATGGACATGAGGCTGAGTTAACTCTGGGAATTGGTGATGGACAGGGACGCCTGGCGTGCTGCGATTCATGGGGTCACAAAGAGTCAGACATGACTGAGCGACTGAACTGAACTGAACCCCTTCATCCCGGGACCATGCCTGTGAAATGAAGAGAGGGGGTTGGGGCTGTGCCTCCATTTTGTCAGTAATGCCTAATGCAGCTCCCGACACACAAGGAAATGTTCTCACCGGCGAATCTGTGGCAAGCTTTGGAACTTCAGAGGGCAACGTAACCAGGAGGAAAAATAAATAAATAATTAAAACCCATAGATCACTTGCCTAAAGGCAGCTCCCAGCGGAGAAGCAGCACAGATGCTTGCATCCACCACTAGCAAGCGGGGACTGGACAGGGAGGCGAGGGCTGCATTGCTTAGGGTAAGGACAGAGCCTGAATGCCCCGAGGGCAATCTGAAGGAACTAACTAGAGATAGCAACCCAGACTGTGGGATAGCTATCCTGCAAAAAGCCCTAACCTAAGACACCACCAAACCCACTCCAGTACTCTTGCCTGGAAAATCCCATGGATGGAGGAGCGTGGTATGCTGCAGTCCATAGGGTCGCGAAGAACTGGACACGACCAGGCGACTTCACTTTCACTTTTCACTTTCATGCCTTGGAGAAGGAAATGGCAACCCACTCCAGTGTTCTTGCCTGGAGAATCCCAGGGACAAGAGAGTCTGGTGGGCTGCCGTCTATGGGGTCGCACAGAGTCAGACACGACTGAAGCAACTTAGCAGCAGCAGCAGCAAGACACCGCCAGGCCCACTCACAGAACAAAGGACTGAGCAGAGCTAGCCAGCTGCGGACTGGCCCATCCCATGCCAGAGACAGGCAGGCAAGGGCAGCTAGAGCCGGAAGGGGGCAATCGCGGCCCCAGAGAGGCATCATCTACCAAACTGCAGGCAGGCTTCATTGCTAACCAAGACTCCTTGGAATTTTGGATGGTCAACATCCGCCGAGAGGGTCACAGCCACATATAAGCTCCCTAGAAGAGACACACAGCACACCTGAGAGGGCACACTGGTTGTACACCCACAAAACTGAGCCGCAGGGACGGGGAGGTGACAACTAGGGGGGACTGCGCTTTCTAAGCACTTGGTCACCTGAGCTGCTGGGACCTAGGAAGGGCACAAAACGCAGGCCCAATCAAGTCTGAGCCTTTGTGGAGTACCCAAGATCCTGAACCTGAGCGGTTTAGACCTGGGAAGTGCACTCAACTGAGGGCCTGCCTCAGACAGTTCCCAGCAGAGCAACCTAGAGCCTGAGCAGTGTAGACTGGGAAAGTACACATGCCGTGAGCAGGGGCAAATGCAGTGTGGCTGAGACACTGGGAACACTCCCCACACACGCCAGTGATATTTGTTTGCAGTGTTCCTCCCTCCCCACAGCGTAACTGAAAAAGTGAACCTAAAAAAAGTGACCACCACTGCCCCCTTGTATCAGGGCAGAAATTAGACACTGAAGAGGCCAGCAAACAGAAGAAGCTAAAATAAACAGAGGGAATCACTTTGGAAGTGACAGGTACAATAGATTAAAACCCTGCAATTAGCACCAACTACATAGGAAGGGGCCTATAGATCTTGAGAATTATAAGCCAGATCAAGGAACTATCTGAAAATGAACTGACACCACACTTTCCACAACATCAGAGAAAGTCCTAGATATTTTTTACTATTATCATTTTTTAAATTTTAATTTTTTTATTTTTAAGCCCTCTATTACTCCTTTAATTTTCATTTTTATAACCTATTACTTTGCAAAAAAACCCCATATTTTTAAGCAAACTTCATATATATATATATATATATATATAAAATAATTTTTGTGACTTTGTTTTTTCCTTTAACATTTTATTTTTGAGAACCTAACCTCTACTCTAGATTTTTAATGTTTGCTTTTTGGTATTTGTTACCAATTTTGTACCTTTAAGAACCCAATCTTCAGTATCCATTCTTACTTGGGAACAAGATTTCTGGCTGGATTGCTTTCTCCCTTTGGAATCTCCATTTTCTCCACCAAGTCGCCTCTAACTGCTCCCTCCCCCTTCTCTTCTCTACCCAACTCTGTGAATCTCTTTGTGTGTTCTGGGCTGAGGAGAACACTTAGGGAACTGATTACCGGCTGGATCAGTCTCTTCTTTTGCTTCCCCCTTTTATCCTCCTGGCCACCTCGGTCTCCTTCCTCCCTCTTCTCTTCTCTGTGTAACTCCATGAACATCTCTGAGGGATCCAGACTGTGGAGAGCACATAGAGAACTGATTACTGACTAGCTTGCTTTCTTCTCTTTTGATTCCCCCTCTTCTCCTCCTGGTCACCTCTATCACCCTCCTCCCTCTTCTCTTCTCCTTGTAACTCTGTGTACCTCTCTGGGTGTCTCACTGTGGGGAAACTTTTCATCATTAACCTAGATGTTTTATCACTGGTGCTGTATAGATGGAGAAGTCTTGAGTCTACTGTAAGAATAAGACTGAAAACCAGAGGCAGGAGGCTTAAGTGCAAATCCTGAGAACACCAAAGAACTCCTGACTCCAGGGAACATTAATCGATAGGAGCTCATCAAACATCTCCAAACCTACACTGAAACCAAGTACCACCCAAGGGCCAACAAGTTCCAGAGAAAGACATACCATGCAAATTCTCCAGCAACACAGGAACATAGCACTGAGCTTCAATATACAGGCTGCCCAAAGTCACACCAAACTCACTGACATCTCAAAACTCATTACTGGACACTTAAGTGCCCTCTAGAGAGAAAAAACCCAGTTCCACCCACCAGAACACCGACACAAGCTTCCCTAACCAGGAAACATTGACAAGCCACACGTCCAAACCCACCCACAGCAAGGAACCTCCACAATAAAGAGGAACCACAAACTGCCAGAATACAGAAAGGCCACCCCAAACACAGCAATATAAACAAGATGAAAAGGCAGAGAAATACCCAGCAGGTAAAGGAACAGGATAAATGCCCACCAAACCAAACAAAAGAGGAAGAGATAGGCAATCTATCTCATAAAGAATTCTGATAATGATAGTGAAAATGATCCAAAATTTTGAAAACAAAATGGAGTTTTGGAGAGAAGATAGAGAAGGATGAGAGAAGGATAGAGAAGATGTAATAAATGTTTAACAAGGACCTAGAAGAAATGGGATTCCCTGGTGGCTCAGATGGCAAAGCATCTGCCTGCAATGTGGGAGACCCAGGTTCAATCCCTGGGTCAGGAAGATCACCTAGAGAAGGAAATAGCAACCCACACCAGTACTCTTGCCTAGAAAATTCCATGGGTTGAGGAGCCTGGTGGGCTACATTCCATGGGGTCTCAAAGAGTCAGACACGACTGAACAACCTCACTTTCACTTTAGAAGAAATAAAGAGTCACTATATAATGAATAATGCAATAAATGAGATCAAAAACACTCTGGAGGGAACCAACAGTAGAATAACAGAGGCAGAAGATAGGATTAGTGAGGTAAAACATAGAATGATAGAAATAAATAAAACAGAGAGCAAAAAGAAAAAAAGAATTAAAAGAAATGAGGACAACCTCAGAGACCTCTGGGACAATGTTAAATGCCCCAACATTCGAATCATAGGTGTCCCAGAAGAAGACAAAAAGAAAGACCATGAGAAAATACTTAAGGAAATAATAGTTGAAACTTCCCTAAAATAGGGAAGGAAATAGTCACCCAAGTCCAAGAAACCCAGAGTCTCAAACAGGGTAAACCCAAGGCGAAACACCCCAAGACACATATTAATCAAATTAACAAAGATCAAACACAAAGAATAAATATTAAAAGCAGCAAGGGAAAAACAACAAATAAAACACAAGAGGATTCCCATAAGGATAAAAGCTGATCTTTCAACAGAAACTCTTCAGGCCAGAAGGGAATACCAAGACATACTTAAGGTGAAAAAGAAAATAACCTACAGCCCAGATTACTATACCCAGCAAGGATCTCATTCAAATATGAAGGAGAAATCAAAAGCTTTACAGACAAGCAAAAGCTGAGAGAATTCAGCACCACCAAACCAGCTCTTCAACAAATGCTAAAGGATCTTCTCTAGACAGGAAACACAAAAAGGGTGTATAAACTCGAACCCAAAACAATAAAGTAAATGGCAACGGGATCATACTTATCAATAATTACCTTAAATGTAAATGGGTTGAATGCCCCAACCAAAAGACAAAGACTGGCTGAATGGATGTATGTTGTCTACAAGAGATGCACCTTGAAACAAGGGACACATACAGACTGAAAGTGAAGGACTGGAAAAAAATATTCCACACAAATAGAGACCAAAAGAAACCAGGAGTAGCAATACTCATATCAGATAAAATAGACTTTAAAACAAAGGCTGTTAAAGGAGACAAAGAAAGACACTACATAATGATCAAAGGATCAATCCAAGAAGAAGTTATAACAATTATAAATATATATGCATCCAACATAGGAGCACCACAATATGTAAGACAAATGCTAAGTATGAAAGGGGAAATTAATAATAACACAATAATACTGGGAGACTTTAATACCCCTTTCACACCTATGGACAGATCAACTAAACAGAAAATTACAAAGAAACACAAACTTTAAGGGATGCAATAGACCAGTTAAACCTAATTGATATGTATAGGACATTTTACCCCAAAACAATGAATTTCACCTTTTTCTCAAGAGCACATGGAACCTTCTCCAGGATAGATCTCATCCTGGGCCATAAATCTAGCCTCGGTAAATTCAAAAAATTTGAAATCATTCCAAGTATCTTTTCTGACCACAGTGCAATATCAATTATGGGAGAAAAACTATTAAAAAATCCAACATATGGAGGCTGAACAACACGCTGCTGAATAACCAACAAATCACAGAAGAAATCATAATATTCATAGAAATGAATGAAAATAAAAACACAACAACCCAAAACCTATGGGACACTATAAAAGCAGTGCTAAGGGGAAGGTTCATAGCAATACAGGCATACCTCAAGAAACAAGAAAAAAGTCAAATAAATAACCTAACTCTACACCTAAAGCAACTAGAAAAGGAAGAAATGAAGAAGCCCAGGGTTAGTAGAAGGAAAGAAATCTTAAAAATTAGGGCAGAAGAGAATGCAAAAGGAAAAAAAAAAAAAAAGACCATAGCAAAAAGCAGCAAAGCCAAAAGCTGGTTCTTTGAGAAGTTAAATAAAATTGACAAACCATTAGCCAGACTCATCAAGAAACAAAGCGGGGAAAACCAAATAAATAAAATTAGAAATGAGAATGGAGAGATCACAACAGACCACACGGAAATACAAAGGATCATAAGAGACTACTATCAGCAACTATATGCCAATAAAATGTACAACTTGGAAGAAATGGACAAATTCTTAGAAAAGTACAACTTTCCAAAACTGAGCCAGGAAGAAAGAAAATCTTAACAGACCAGTCACAAGTACAGAAATTGAAACTGTAATCAGAAATCTTCCAGCAAATAAAAGCCCAGGACCAGACGGCTTCACAGCTGACTTCTACCAAAAATTTAGAGAAGAGCTAACACCTATCCTACTCAAACTATTCCAGAAAATTGCAGAGGAAGGTAACCTTCCAGACTCATTCTATGAGGCCAGCATCATCCTAATACCAAAACCTGACAAAGATGCCACAAAAAGAAAACTATAGGCCAATATCACTGATGAACATAGATGCAAAAATCCTTAACAAAATTCTAGCAAACAGAATCCAACAACATATTAAAAAGATCATGACCAAGTGGGTTTATCCCATGGATGCAAGGATTCTTCAATATCTGCAAATCAATCAACATAATACACCACATTAAAAAATTGAAAAATAAAACCATATGATTATCTCAATAAATGCAGAGCAAGCCTTTGACAAGATTCAACATCCATTTATGATAAAAACCCTCCAGAAAGTAGGAATAGAAGGAACATACCTCAACTTAATAAAAGCCATATATGAAAAACCCACAGCAAACGTTATCCTCAATGGTGAAAAATTCAAAGCATTTCCCCTAAAGTCAGGAACAAGACAAGGATGCCCACTTTCACCACTACTATTCAACATAGTTTTGAAAGTTTTGGCCACAACAATCAGAGCAAAAAAAGAAATAAAAGTATCCAAAGTGGAAAAGAAGAAGTAAAACTCCCACTGTTTGCAGATGATTTGATCCTCTACATAAAAAACCCTAAAGACTCTATCAGAAAATTACTAGAGCTAATCAATGAATATAGTAAAGTTGCAGGATATAAAGTCAACACACAGAAATCCCTTGCATGCCTACACACTAACAATGAGAAAACAGAAAGAGAAATTAAGGATACAATTCCATTCACCATTGCAACGAAAAGAATAAAACACTTAGGAATATATCTACCTAAAAAAAAAAAAAGATGTATATAGAGAAAACTATAAAACACTGGTGAGAGAAATCAAAGAGGACACAGATAGATGGAGACATATACCGTGTTCATGGATCAGAAGAATCAATATAGTGAAAATGAGTAAACTACCCAAAGCAATCTATAGATTCAATGCAATCCCTATCAGGCTACCAGGGGTATTTTTCACAGAGCTAGAACAAAGAATTTCAAAATTTGTATGGAAATACAAAAAAACCTCGAATAGTCAAAGCAGTCTTGAGAAAGAAGAATGGAACTGGAGGAATCAATCTGCCTGACTTCAGTCTCTACTACAAAGCCACAGTCATCGAGACAGTATGGTACTGGCACAAAGACAGAAATATAGATCAATGGAACAAAATAGAAAGCCCAGAGATAAATCCATGCATCTATGGACACCTTATCTTTGACAAAGGAGGCAAGAATATACAATGGAGAAAAGGCAATCTCTTTAACAAGTGGTGCTGGGAAAACTGGTCCACCACTTGTAAAAGAATGAAACTAGAACACTTTCTAACACCATACACAAAAATAAATAAAAATGGATTAAAGATCTAAATGTAAGACCACAAACTATAAAACTAGAGGAGAACATAAGCAAAACACTCTCCGACATAAATCACAGCAGGATCCTCTATGACCCACCTCCCAGAATATTGGAAATAAAATGAAAAATAAACAAATGGGACTTAATTAAAATTAAAAGCTTCTGCACAACAAAGGAAACTATAAGCAAGGTGAAAAGACAGCATTCAGAATGGGAGAAAATAATAGCAAATGATACAACTGACAAACAATTAATCTCAAAAATATGCAAACAACTCCCGCAGCTCAATTCCAGAAAAATAAACGACCCAATCAAAAAATGGGCCAAAGAACTAAATAGACATTTCTCCAAAGAAGACATACAGATGGCTAACAAACACATGAAAAGATGCTCAATATCACTCAGTATTAGAGAAATGCAAATCAAAACCACAATGAGGTACCATTTCAGCCATTCAGAATGACTGTGAGTGTGGAGAAAAGGGAACCCTCTTACACTGTTGGTGGGAATGCAAACTAGTACAGCCACTATGGAGAACACTGTGGAGATCCCTTAAAAAAACTGGAAATAGAACTGCCATATGACCCAGAAATCTCACTGTTGGGCATATACACCGAGGAAACCAGAATTGAAAGAGACATGTGTACCCCAATGTTCATCGCAGCACTGTTTATAACAGCCAGGACATGGAAGCAACCTGGATGTCCATCAACAGATGAATGGATAAGAAAGCTGTGGTACATATACAGAATGGAGTATTACTCAGCCATTAAAAAGAATACATTTGAATCAGTTCTAATGAGGTGGATGAAACTGGAGCCAATTATACAGAGTGAAGTAAGCCAGAAAGAAAAACACCAATACAGTATGCTGCTGCTGCTGCTAAGTCGCTTCAGTAATGTCCAACTCTGCGCGACCTCATAGATGGCAGCCCACCAGGCTCCCCCATCCCTGGGATTCTCCAGGCAAGAACACTGGAGTAGGTTGCCATTTCCTTCTCCAATGCATGAAAGTGAAAAGTGAAAGTGAAGTCGCTTGGTCAAGTCTGACTCTAAGCGACCCCATGGACTGCAGCCTACCAGGCTCCTCTGTCCATGGTATTTTCCAGGCGAGAGTACTGGAGTGGGTTGTCATTGCCTTCTCCGCCAATACAGTATACTAATGCATACATATGGGATTTAGAAAGATGGTAATGATAACCCTGTATGTGAGACAGCAAAAGAGACACGGATATATAGAACAGTCTTTTGGGGCTCTTTGGGAGAGAAAGAGGGTGGTATCGTTGGGGAGAATGGCATTGAAACATGTATATTATCATATGTGAAACTGATCTCCAGTCCATGTTCAATGCATGATACAGGGTGCTCGGGGCTGGTGCACTGGGATGACCCAGAGGGATGAGATGGGGAGGGAGGTGGGAGGGGGGTTCTGGATGGGGAACACATGTACACCCGTGGTGGATTCATGTCAATGTATGCCAAAACCAATACAATATTATAAAATATTTAGCCTCCAAAAAAAAACTAATTAAAAAAAATTTAAAAACAAAACAAAGAATGCAATATTTATTGCCAGTCCTTCCAGACTATGATTGGTATATTAGTCATTTCCGTAAGCTGAGTCTTCAAGACCAACAGATCTGAGTTGATTTTAAGCAACCAGAGACTTACCTATAATCTCACAAATCATGGATTTTAATTCCCTAATACTGATTTTTTTTTTTTTTCTGTTCTTGTAGTGTAGTGTAATTAAAGTTGCTCAGTCAAGTCCGACTCTTTGCAAGCCCTGGAATGTAGCTGTCAGGCTCCTCTGTCCATGGAATTCTCCAAGTCAGAATACTGAGGTGGGCAGCCGTTCCCTTCTCCAGGGGATCTTCACAACTCAAGAATCGATCCAGCATCTCCTGTATTGCAGACAGATTCTTCACCAGCTGAGCTACCAGGGAAGCCCTCTTTCTGTTCTTACTAGTTAAAAATCTCCTCTTAAAAAAGAAGAATCAAAATAGGTTGGGTATTTATGGTTTTAAAGAATGTCTGGCTTTAGCAACCTGATTTATTGTTGTTTTCTTAAGTATCTGTAATTATACATACACTTATACTTAAGATCAGAGAAGGCGATGGCACCCCACTCCAGTACTCTTGCCTGGAAAATCCCATGGACGGAGGAGCCTGGTATGCTGCAGTCCATGGGGTCGCAAAGAGTCAGACATGACTGAGCGACTTCCCTTTCACTTTTCACTTTCATGCACTGGAGAAGGAAATGGCAACCCACTCCAGTGTTCTTGCCTAGAGAATCCCAGGGACGGGGGAGCCTGGTGGGCTGCCGTCTATGGGGTTGCACAGGGTCGGACACGACTGAAGCGATTTAGCAGCAGCAGCAGCAGCATACTTAAGATAATTTAGAAAATGTAATATCTATGTTATCACTTTAATGACCACACTAAACTAATGTATTTGTCTGCTGCTGCTGCTAAGTCGCATCAGTCGTGTCCAACTCTGTGTGACCCCATAGATGGAAGCCCACCAGGCTCCCCTGTCCCTGAGATTCTCCAGGCAAGAACACTGGAGTGAGTTGCCATTTCCTTCTCCAGTGCATGAAAGTGAAAAGTGAAAGGGAAGTCGCTCATTCATGTCTATTTAATAAAAAGAATGCATCTATTAGGCTTTTAATTATGTATTTGAAGAGTTTGTTTCTGATTATAACTCAAAGTTGGGTTTCCTATGGGATTTTATTGCCAGTCTCAGTGTGTTTCTAATGTTTAACACTAATATTTAATGTCTATTTAAATCAGTGTTTGCATTGGGGCTGAAATCCAAATCAGGCTTTCCTTTATAGTGTGCCATCCATCCTGGGAAAATTCTACCCACTTCAGGAAGATCTAATTATATCAAGCAAAGTATAAGTCAGAATGATATTAATGTATTCAACCTTTTGTATACTTAAACTATGCCTAAAGAAAATTTGGGAAAAATTTTAATTCATTTGAGAGAATAGTGTTGATGCAGAAGAGAGGTATTTAATTCAGGGAATATATTGCTGTTGTTCAATCACTCAGCTGTGTCTGACTCTCTGTGACCCCATGGACTGCAGCACATCAGGCTTCCTTGTCCTTCACCAACTCCCAGAGCTTGCTCAAATTCATGTCCATTGAGTCAGTGATGCCATCCAACCGTCTCATTCTCTGTTGTCCCCTTCTCCTCTTGCCTTCAATCTTTCCCAGCATCATGATCTTTTCTAATGAATTGGCTTTTTGCAACAGATGATCAAAGTACTGGAGCTTCAGCATCAGTCCTTCCAATGAATATTTAGGACTGATTTCCTTTAGGATTGACTGGCTTGATCTCCTTGTAGTCCAAGGCACTCTCAAGAGTCTTCTCCAACACTACAGTTCAAAAGCATCAATTCTTTGGTGTTCAGCCTTCTTTATGGTCCAACTCTCACATCCATACATGACTACTGAAAAAGCATAGCTTTGACTAGATGGAACTTTGTTAATAATGTAATGTCTCTGCTTTTTAATATGCTGTGTAGGTTTGTCATAGCTTTTCTTCCAAGGAGCAAGCATCTTTTAAATTCATGGCTACAGGGAATATATAGATACTGGCAAAAATAAGCAAGAGACCATGGTGGTAGAGAATATGGATTCTGGATAAAAGTAAAAAATTGAGTTAAAGTGCTTAATGTAACTCAAAATGTGTTACTTTGGGCAATTTATTTAGTCCCTCTGAAATGACAATAAGTATGATGTCTATAACTGACATAGAAAACAGGATAGAAATAGTATAATGGCAGGTGGAATATTATTAACGTTACTTTTTAAATGCCTGTATTATAGAAGTCATTTTGAATTTAAAACTGGATCTGTGCCAGCAAGTTGAAAACAAACAAACAAACAAACAAACAAACAAAAAGTGGTTTTACATGGTTTTACAATAATGATTATCTTGATTCAGAGTTCAAAGAAACATGGGCAAAGAGGAATGGTGTCCTTCAACTGAATATACATCTATAATACCTTACAAAGCTCGTAAGTTATAAAAGTTTGCAATATCTATGGAACACATATAGTAGTCCAGGAATGATATAATAACAACACAGCATGCCTCTAATTTAAAAAAAAAAAAAAAAGAACACAACTGTTATTTCCATACATATCAAACCATAGACTGTTAAGTCATGTAGCTCACCTAAACTGACTAACGGCTGTGTGTGTGTGTGTGTGTGTGTGTGTGTGTGTGTGTGTGTGTGCTCAGCTGACTCTTTGTGAGCCCCTGGAATGCAGCCCACCAGACTCCTCTGTCCATGGAATTTTCCAGGCAAGAATACTTGAGTGGGTTGTCATTTCCTCCTCCAAGGGATCTTCCCAACCCAGGGATCAAACTATTGTCTCTTGTGTCTCCTGCATTGGCTGGCAGATTCTTATCCACTGAGCCACCAGGGATATCAAGAAGAGTGTTGCTAATATTTATATTCAGACTTTTCAAATGCCAGTGTCTTCATTTAAACATTATATACTAGGACCTATATATGCAGTGGAATCACTTATTGAATCATTTATTGAAAGGGATTGTTGAGATAATGAAGTTCATGGTTGAGTAGGGATAACTGACATTGTTTCTGAATTCACATAAGGATTATGCCCACAAATTAAAATTTTAAAAAAATTCTAGGAAAGACTTGGATCAGCCTAGCTTAGATCCTATGATTTTCCTGGAGAAGCATATATGGCTGAGAGAATAGACCACCATATTAGGATCGTCCTGTATCACAGGCCCAACCAAGTGTTCAGGGAGGTCTGGGCCAGAGGTTGCAATCCTCGACTAAACCCTGAAAAACATTTCTTAGAAGATGTTTTTCTTGCTGTTCAAGGAAAGAAGTAACTTTCATCTACTTGTAGGGCCTCTCCTTACCTATTACATGTTTTGTGGATCAGAAAATAGTACCTTTCCTTAGAGGTCATTGTGTTAAATGGTATGGTTTGAAAATTCAAGCAAGGGATGGATTTGGTACCACTATTTCCCCTCTCAATTAATTGTCTTCTGCAGTAACCCAGTCTACTAGCAGCATTCTGAAACAGATGGAATGCTGGAAGGAGAGTACAATTTGAGAAAATTGAAGGGGAAAAAATCAGGTAAAGACCTGAGGACACAGACAATTTCCTCCATGTCCATCTTGGAATTTGGCACAGCACCTATTGAAAGTTTTCTAATTCTTTCTACATGAGAAATACTAACTCATGCACACTATGATTTGTCCTTTGGGTAATTGTAGTAGTCTGTCAAACTACTGTAGGGCATTTTAAACCTGGAAGCTACATTTTATTAAAGGAAGACTTCTGGGGCAGGAGGGGAATACTTGGGGAAAACTGCCAGTTTCAGTCTTGTTCTGTACCTTTGTTAAGTAACTATATAACATAGCTATCTCACAGTCATAGTAATGTACCAGGGCAATTAATCATATATTACATGGATTGCCTATTTCTTTCAATCTCTTGTAACTGCACAGACCATTGAGATGCATAAGCATATAATTGGAATCATTAGTCATGACTTTCCAAACTAGCTATTTTCATAGGTAGATGAATCCTTTGGGATCTAGTCAAAGATCTTTTCCAGTAGTCATATATGGATATGAGAGTTGGACTATAAAGAAAGCTGAGCGCCAAAGAATTGATGCTTTTGAACTGTGGTGTTGGAGAAGATTCTTGAGTGTCCTTTGGACTACAAGGAGGTCAAACCAGTCAATCCTAAAGGAAATCAGTCTTGAATATTCATTGGAGGACTGATGTTGAACGTGAAATTCCAATACTTTGGCCATTGAATGTGAATAACTGACTCCTTTGAAAAGACCCTGATGCTGGAAAAGATCGAAGGCAGGAGGAGAAAGGGATGACAGAGGATGAGATGGTTGGATGGCATCACCAACTCAATGGACATGAGTTCAAGCAAGCTCTGGGAGTTGGTGATGGACAGGAAGTCTGGCATGCTGCAGTCCATGGGGTCACAAAGAGTCAGACATGACTGAGCAACTGCACTGAGCTGAACTGGTCTCCCTTAAAGTCCATAAAGTGGAGTTTAAATAAATATCTCAGTTTAAATAAAATTTGATAGTTAACTATGAAAATCAGAATACTGGACCAATAATAGCTAATATTAGGAAGAAATGGCAACCCACTACAGTATTCTTGCCTGGAGAATCCCATGGACAGAGGAGCCTGGTGGGCTTCTGTCTATGGGGCCACACAGAGTCGGACACGACTGAAGAGACTTAGCATGCATGCATGCATTGGAGAAGGAAATGGCAACCCACTCCAGTATTCTTCTCTGGAGAATCACAGGGACAGAGGACCCTGGTGGACTGCCGTCTATGGGATCACACAGAGTTAAATATGACTGATGCAACTGAGCAGCAGCAGCGTAGTTAATATTTAGTTTAGGAGGTTGAATAACAGAGACTCAATTCTCTTTGAGATTATCATGATTTATTTTATGTGTTTAAAATATAGATATTCTTGATGGACTTTGGGTTTTTTCTTACCATAAAATAGCAGATGAAGAAATGGCTTAGGGTATAAACTAACAAAGGAGATTCCATCTAATATGTCTACTGCTAAGACATCTTGAGCTGGTGATGGGAGGTGGAGGTGATGGTTCAGTTCAGTCACTCAGTAGTGTCTGACTCTTTGTGACCGCATGAACCATGGCACGCCAGGCCTCCCTGTCCATCACCAACTCCCAGAGTCGGCCCAAACCTATGTCCATTGAGCTGATGATGCCATCCAACCATCTCAGCCTCTGTCGTCCCTTCTCCTCCTGCCCTCAATCTTTCCCAGCATCAGGGTCTTTTCTAATGAGTCACCTCTTTGCATCAGGTGGCCAAAGCATTGGAGTTTCAGCCTCAACATCAGTCCTTCCAATGAACACCCAGGACTGATCTCCTTTAGGATGGACTGGTTGGATTTCCTTGCAGTCCAAGGGACTCTCAAGAGTCTTCTCCAACACCACAGTTCAAAAGCATCTATTCTTCAGCACTCAGCTTTCTTTATAGTCCAACTCCCACATCCATACATGACCACTGGAAAAACCATAGCCTTGACTAGACAGGCATTTGTTGGCAAAGTAATGTCTCTGCTTTTTAATATACTGTCTAGCTTGGTCATAAGTTTCCTTCCAAGGAGTAAGTGTCTTTTAATGTCATTGCTGCAATTGCCACTGGTCATAGCAAACACACTCTTCCAACAACACAAGAGAAGACTCTACACATGGACATCACCAGATGATCAACATCAAAATCAGATTGATTATATTCTTTGCAGCCAAAGATGGAGAAGCTCTATACAGTCAGGAAAATCAAGACTGGGAGCTGACTGTGGCTCGGATCATGAACTCCTTATTGCCAAATTCAGACTGAATTTGAGGAAAGTGGAGAAAACCATTAGACCATTCAGGTATGACTTAAATCCCTTATGACTATACAGTGGAAGTGAGAAATAGATTTAAGGGACTAGATCTGATAGACAGAATGCCTGATGAACTATGGATGGAGGTTTGTGACATTGTATAGGAGACAGGAATCAAGACCATCCCCAAGAAAAAGAAATGCAAAAAAGCAAAATGGCTGTCTGAGGAGGCCTTACAAATAGCTGTGAAAAGACGGGAAGTGAAAAGCAAAGGAGAAAATGTAAGATATACCCATTTGAATGCAGAGTTCCAAAGAATAGCAAGGAGAGATAAGAAAGCCTTCCTCAGCGATCAATGCCAAGAAATAGAGGAAAACAATACAATGGGAAAGACTAGAGATCTCTTCATGAAAATTAGAGATACTAAGGGAACATTTCATGCAAGTTCAGTTCAGTCAGTTCAGTCGCTCAGTTGTGTCCTACTCTTTGCGACCCCATGAATCGCAGCACGCCAGCCCTCCCTGTCCATCACCAGCTTCCAGAGTTCACTCAAACTCGTGTCCTTCGAGCTGATGATGCCATCCAACCATTTCATCCTCTGCCGTCCCTTCTCCTCCTCCCCTCAATCTTTCCCAGCATCAGGGTCTTTTCCAATGAGTCAGCTCTTCACATCAGGTGGCCAAAGCATTGGAGTTTCAGCCTCAACATCAGTCCTCCCAATGAGCACCCAGGACTAATCTCCTCTAGAATGGACTGGTTGGATTTCCTTTCAGTCCAAGGGACTGTCAAGAGTCTTCTCCAACACCACAGTTCAAAAGCATCAATTCTTCAATGCTCAGCTTTCTTCACAGTCCAACTCTCACATCCCTACATGACTACTGGAAAACCATAGTCTTGACTAGATGGACCTTTGTTGGCAAAATAATATCTCTGCTTTTGAATATGCTATTTAGGTTGGTCATACTTTCCTTGCAAGGAGTAAGCGTCTTTTAATTTCACGGCTGCAATTACCAGCTGCTGTGATTTTGGAGCCCCCAAAAATAAAGTCTGACACTGTTTCCAGTGTTTCCCCATCTATTTCCCATGAAGTGATGGGACCAGATCCCATGATCTTAGTTTTCTGAAAGATGAACTCAATAAAGGACAGAAATGGTATGGACCTAACAGAAGCAGAAGATATTAAGAAGAGGTGGCAAGAATACACAGAAGAACTGTACAAAAAAGATCTTTACGACCCTGATAATCACGATGGTGTGATCACTCACCTAGAGTCAGACATCCTGGAATGTGAAGTCAAGTGGCCTTAGGAAGTATCACTATGAACACAGCTAGTGGAGGTGATGCAAAATAATTTATGTATAAAAATCACTGGATAAACCTGAGTGCTGTTATGGTTTGAATAGCTGAAGTCTTGCTGAATCAGACACTTTGAAGCAAATGGTTTCTGTGGGAATTTACACTGTCATCTTCAGTGCTTGGGTAAATTAATTCAAATAATCAACTTCTTCAAATCATCCACCATTACTTGAGATTTCTACCTGCATCACTCATATATTACAAGAAGAATAATGTCATTCTTATTTTTGTCCTTCCTGTATAGAAATGCAGGAGCTCACTCTCTATGATAATACATCAGTCACAGACTCTCTTAGTCACTGCAGAATGATTCTGTAGTCAGCATGAATTGCTCTTATTCTGAGATTTTGTACAATGACTTTTGCTATCATATCTTAAGAATAAGAAGAGCTATTGCCAAGTTCATTATCTCAGCAGGGAATGTTTGTGATCATGAAACTGCCAAGCTTCATCAAGTTTTTCATGCTTTTCTCATTTTATTAACATGACCCAATTCAACTTCTCTTTGATGGTAATTCATTTTGATTCTAACTCACTTTAAAAATTAGCCAATTTTATTTTTAAAACCTTGTTGATTTAAACTTATTTTAACACTTCCAAATATGTAATCTTGTATTTTAGCCAAAAAAAAAAAAAATTAAGAACCTCTTGACTCAGCAGTCTAAGGGGAAAATATAAGAAAGTAGACTGATGAATGTAAAAGTAGCACTAGTTCATTCTTCTCTACTCTTCCAACTATTAACTTTCTTCTGCCATTCTTCAAAATCACTTATAATTAATTTCTAAATTGCAATCTTGGCCTAATATAAACTACTTTTAATCCATTTACTTGACTATGTCTTGACAGCATGCTATCATACTTAGTACAAGTAAAAGTGCACAGTATGGTAAGTTAAGAAATAGATAATCCCTGCAAAACTGTCAGCTTTCATGGAACATGATTTATTCCTTCCATTTCTATGACATTGCTCCTTGCTAACATGGCCAGTTACTACTACCTTATTCCATTCTCATTTTGCTTTTTCTAAGGCTTACTACAATGTCTTCTGACACATACAGAATGCTAGTGGCAATATCTTGGCAAAAATTTAAAGTATAAGTCTGAAATATGTAATTTTGCTTGCTGGGAACCCACAAATAAAAAATAAATAAATAAAAGTACTGCCTTCAAGGTAACTTTCAAATTTCACATTTTGAAATTCTGAATAAGTTTTTATCTGATAAGCAGGAATATTATCAGCAGCTAAGTTCCCAGGCTACCCCCAAAATACACCTAAAATACTATGCATGGCATCCAGTTCCATCATTTCATGGCAAATAGATGGGGAAACAATGGTACCACTGACAGACTTTATTTTCTTGGGCTCCAGAATCACTGTGGATGGTGAGTGCAGCCATGAAGTTAAAAGACACCCTCTCCTGACAAAGGTCCATATAGTCAAATCTGCTTCTTTCAGTAGTCATATATGGATATGAGAGTTGGACTATAAAGAAGGTTGAGCACCAAAGAATTGATGCTTTTGAACTGTGGTGTTGGAGAAGACACTTGAGAGTGCCTTGGACTACAAGGAGATCAAACCAGTCAATACTAAAGGAAATCAGTCCTGAACTGGAAGGACTGATGCTAAAGCTCCAGTACTTTGGCCACCTGATGCATAGAGCCAATTCATTAGAAAAGACCCTGATGTGGGAAAGATGGAGGCAGGAGGAGAAGGGGAAGACAGAGGATGAGATGGTTGAATGGCATCACTAACTCAATGGACATGAGTTAGAGCAAATGCTGGGAGATGGTGATGGACAGAGAAGCCTGGAGTGCTACAGTCCATGGGGTCACAAAGAATCAGACATGACTGAGCGACTGAACACCAACAACAGCTATGCCTTTGCACCCAAAAAGTGATGATGATTAGAAGCTTTGAAACACTAATCAAAAGATTAAAAATAAATTGAGGTTGATTTTTCCACATGTTTTAAATACTTATCCTAGAAAGAAGTTTAGTTTATAGATAAGCCATGTAGTGGATGTATCAAAATTGAGACAGAGTTTCTGGACATTTAAAATTACACAGCCATAGCATATAAGAGTTATATAGAAACCTTAAATCTTCTGCACAAATTCAGGTATTGCTATAGCATCTTAATTCAGTGGAATTTTGAATAAAACAGTATGGAGGACCAAATATAAAACTGAAACTTTGTATAGTACAGGAAGCTCCTAATTGGCTAGTAAGTTCCAGGGACCTATCACTTTTAGGATGGTCTTGGTAAATCCTGCTATACTTTAAACATCTCTATCCTTCTTATTGACTATTCATTTTTAGTCTGTTTAAAAATTCCACTCAAAACCCTGACAAGACTTCTAAGCCCTGCAAGACAAAAAACTTGATTTCAGTCTCAAATCATTTGGACAGTTGAAGGGGATGGAGCTCTGATTTCACCTTTAATGGATCCCTCTGATGCCAAACACCAGGCAGTGTGAAGAGTATTCTTGCCTTATCTCATGTTTTGTTCTGCCCAGCTACTCTAACTTCCAGATGGGTTAACCTTGGACATTCAGTTGTTCACTGCTTTCCTGCTCATAAAAATGTATCAATTCAAGAGCTTATTAATGATCCAAATTGAACCCTCTTCTGACCTTATCTCCAACTTATTAATTGTACTATCTGTCCTGCCTAATGGATTGATTCTGTACTAAGTTCTGTCTGTTTTCCATTGTACTATAGCTGAGTAAATTTATCATGCAAAGCTGATTCTTTAACACTAAAAATATGCAGTGCAGAACTTATTTATTCTACTTGATGAAATGCATCTATGAAAATACAATATCAAAATAGTAACTATTTTTAGAGTCTGTTTCTGAACACCCCCTGTCTTTACTGCTGGTGAGTCTTACAGTATCCCTTACTTTAAGATATTCTATGCATGCTCATTTCATTTGTTTATGTTTAATTTTAGGAGAAATTATTAGGGGACACATGATATTTGTATTAAGATTACAAACAATTAAGTCTTAACTTTGCCACCTTCTGACCTTGTGGATTTCAGTGAATAATGTAATCTTTACAACTACTGACTAGGTTGGTATTATTATCTCAATTAAAAGACAAGGAAACTAAAACTCATGAGTCTTTCTGAAATGCTTCTGTGAAATTTCTTCACAGTCTTTAATATATGGATCACTCAATAGATAAGCACTCTGTCGTTGTCCCCTTAAAATTCATATTTAGAAACCCTTATCCTTAATGTGATGATATTTGAAAACGGGGCCTTTAAGAGGTAATTAGCTCATGAATATGAGTCCTCATTGTGGAGGCAGTGTCATTATAAGAAGAAATGAGAGCACTTGCCCACCCTGTCTGCTCTCTGCCATGTTGGGATACAATGAGAACCAGGCCATCTGCATACCGGGAAGTGGGCTCTCACTAGACACAAGAATCTGCTGGCATGTTGATCTTTTATTTTCCAGCCTACAGAATGGTGAGAATTAAGTATTTGCTTCGATAGCAGGCAAAATGATTAAGATATACTCATTAACTAAGTATTAACTGACCAATTAACTCTTATTCAACTGACCAAGTGTTTTGTGAGTATTTATATGTGAGTCTCTCATGGTTTAATTTTTGGATCACAGAACCCGTCAGAGTCCCCGCTTCAGGAAAATGCATGTATTCAAACAAACACATTTGGTGGTAGACCATTAAATGGATACAAATTTAAAAGTTCAAAGAATTGGAGTGTAACAGTTTCCTCAGCATTAATAGTGTAATTAAAATAAACTACCTAATTTGAATTCTTTCTGGGATCAAAATCAAATTTAACCAAATACCACAAATCAATGATTATATACTATGAAAAAAAGTAAGCATTCTCTCATATTCAGGTTTGTTTTTTTTTTAATCTATTGCCATTCACATAACCTTAGCTGCGTCGTCGGACTAAATAACCCTATAATGACATAATCTCAAGAAATAAAATACAAAATTAATTCAAGATAAATAATTCTCAAACATTTTGGTTTCAGCATCCATTTGCTCTCTATATATGTCCTAAGGACGTAAAAAGCTTTAACTTAAGTCAATTACATGTTATAATATATTTTAAAACTGAGAAATGAGTTAATATTTATTAATACATTTAAAATGAGAAAATAAAAATATGTTATTTAACATACAAGCTCCTTTTTTATGAAAATAAGTATATTTTCCAAAACAAAAATATTATGAAAATGTCATTTTTTTCTCTTTTCATAAATCTTTTTAATACCTGACTAAAAGGCAAAAGCTTATTTGCATACTTGTTTCTGCATTTGATCTGTTCTGCTATTACATAACACTAACCTCTAAAAAATACTACTTTACACTCATGAGGGAATGGGAATGAAAAATACCAATAACACTGTAATAATATCACAAAATGGTTTTGACCTTGTAGATTGCTTGAAATTGTCTCAGATTCTCCAGGACTCCCCAGAGCACAGTTTAAGGTGAGCTGATATAGATTGCTTTCTCCCAACATTAAAATATTGGATTTAGTCTTCTATCTACATAACTGGAGAAGGCATGGCACCCCACTCCAGTACTCTTGCCTGGAAAATCCCATGGACAGAGGAGCCTGGTAGGCTGCAGTCCGTGGGGTCGCAAAGAGTTGGACATGATTAAGCGACTTCACTTTCACTTTTCACTTTCATGCATTGGAGAAGGAAATGGTAACCTACTCTAGTGTTCTTGCCTGAAGAATCCCTAGGTTTTCAGATAAATTCTTTCTCTACTGCAGAAAAGAGACTGACCCTGTTTCATTCCTTTGTAAAGAAGGAGAGGTAGTTAAAAATCTCCCTTAAAGTATGAGGGCAGAGCCAGGGCTAACATCTACATCCCAGTGCATCTTTCTGCTTTGGTGATTGAGTGGAACAGAAAGAAAGAGAAGTGGATAGTACTGAGCAAGATGTAGTATCATTATGAAACATCATTTGGAGTAAAAGGAAGGTAAAAGTTAAGAAAAAACATGTTCTAGGCCTGTTCACTCCAGATAAATCCAAGTATTGGAAGTGAAAAGTCAAATTGGCCACAACTCTCTGGATTATAAAGCACAAGCCTCTAAATTATAAGATAGAGGAGGTGCAAACTTGTCTCCATCTGCTCTCAACTTCAATTCATGTCTGTCTTCAGGGAACAGTTTATTTTCAAGAATATCAGAATTTTATGGACCCCTGATATGAAGTAACAGGATAACATTTAAAAACATCTGTCTTGAACAAGTACCCCAAACTAACTGGCACCAATAATTCTATTCAGAAAATTGAGATATAAATAAAATTAGCATTAATAGAAAAAAATCTATTTACCAAAATAATTCCATTTTCTGGAACAACGGCTGCATGGCGCTGAAGTGGCTGTGAGGAGATACCCCATGTCCAAGGGTAGAGAAGGCCCAGGAAGATGCTAAGTACTGGAGAAGTGGCTGTGTGGTGCTGGAGTGACTTTGAGGAGATACCTCACATCCAAGGCAAAGGAGAAGCCCCAGCAAGATGGTAGGAGGGGCAAAATTAATTTTAGAATCAAATCCCATAGCCACCAGAGACACTCAGAGGGATCAAACAAACCTTGTGCACACCAGGACCCAGAGACCCCACAGAGACTTGGAACTGTGTTTGAATGTCTTCTATGGAGATATGGGTCAGCAGTAAACTGCCACAGGGGCAGTGGCTCTGGGTGCAGCAGACTTGGTATGGTATAAGCCTCTTGGAGGTGGTAGCCATTAACTCCACCATAGAGCCACCAGAACTTACACAGGAATGGGGAAACAGACTCTTGGAGGGCACAAACAGAACCTGTGTGCACCCAGGAAAAAGGAGCAGTGACCCCACAAGAGACTGACCCAGACTTATCGATGTGTCCAGGAGTCTCCAGCAGAGGTGTGGGTCGGCAGTGGCCTGATGCAAGATTGGGGGCACTGAATGTAGCAGTGCCCTTTTGAAGAAGGTCGACACTATCTTCATTACCTCCACCATAGTATGGCCACAGTTAAATAACAGGGAGGGAACACAACCCTATCCATGAACAGAAAATTGGATTAAATGTACTGAGCATGGCTCTGCTTATTAGAGCAAGACCTAGTTTCCCCCTCTGTCAGTCTCTCACATCAGGAAGCTTCCATAAGCCTCTTATACTTCTCCATCAGAGGGCAGACAGACTGAAAACCACAATCACAGAAAACTAACCAGTCTGATCACATGGACCGCAGACTTGTCTAACTCAATAAAACAATGAGCCATGGCATGTAGGGCCACCCAAGATGGAAAGGACATGATGGAGAATTCTGACAAAATGTGGTCCACTGGAGAAGGGAATGGCAAACCACTTCGGTATTCTTGCCTTGAGAACTCCATGAACAGTATGAAAAGGCAAAAAGATGAGACACTGAAAGGTGAACTCCACAGGTCAGTAAGTGCCCAAAATGCTATTGGAGATCAGGGGGAAAATAATTCCAGAAAGAATGAAGAGAGGGAGCCAAAGCAAAAACACCCAGTTGTGGATGTGACTGGTGATGGAAGTAAAGTCCAATGCTGTAAAGAGCAATGTTGCATAGGAACCTGGAATTTGAGGTCCATGAATCAAGGCAAATTGGAAGTGGTAGAACAGGAGAGGGCAAGACTGAACATCATCATTTTAGGTATCAGCAAACTAAAATGGACTGGAACAGGTGAATTTAAATCAGATGACCATTATATCTACTACTGTGAGCAAGAATCCTTAGAAGAAATGGAGTAGCCATCATAATCAACAAAAGAGTCCAAAATGCAGTACTTGTATGCAGTCTCAACAATACAGAATAATCTCTGTTTCTTTCCAAGAAAAACCATTCAATATCACAGTAATCCAAGTCTATGCACCGACCAATAATACTGAAAAAGCTGAAGTTGAACGGTTCTATGAAGACCTAAGAGATCTTCTAGAACTAACACCCCCAAAAGATATCCTTTTTATTATAGAGGACTGGAATGAAAAAGTAGGAAGTCAATAAATACCTGGAGTAACAGGCAAATATGGCCTTGGAGTACCAGATGAAGCAGGGCAAATGTTAATAGAGTTTTGCCAAGATAATGCACTGGTCATAGCAATCACCATCTTCCAACAACACAAGAGAAGACTCTACACATGGACGTCACCAAATGGTCAACACCGAAATCAGATTGATTATGTTCTTTGCAGCCAAAGATAGAGAAGCTCTATACAGTTAGCAAAAACAAGAATGGGAGCTGACTGTGGCACAAATCACGAACCTCCTTATGGCCAAATTCAGACTCAAATTGAAGAAATAGGGGAAACCACTAGACCATTCAGGTATGACCTAAATCAAATCCTTTATGATTATACAATAGAAGTGAGAAATAGATTCAAGGGATTAGATCTGGTAGACAGAGTGCCTGAAGAACTATGGACAGAGGTTCATGACATTGTACAGGAGGCAGAGATCAAGATGATCCCAAAGAAAAAGAAATGCAAAAAGGCAAAATGGTTGTCTGTGGAGGCCTTACAAACAGCTGTGAAGAGAGCAAAAGGCAAAGGAGAAAAGGAAATAAATACCCATTTGAACATAGAGTTCCAAAGAATAGCAAGGAAAGATAAGAAAGACTTCCTCAGTGATCAATGCAAATAAATAGAGGAAAAGAATAGAATGGGAAAGACTAGAGATCTCTTCAAGAAAATTAGAGATATCAAGGGAACATTTCATGCAAAGATGGGCTCGATAAAGGACAGAAATGGTATGGACCTAACAGAAGCAGAAGATATTAAGAAGAGGTAGCAAGAACACACAGGAGAATTATACAAAAAAGATCTTCATGACCCAGATAACCATAATGATGTGATCACTCACCCAGACATCCTGGAATGCTAAGTCAATTGTGCCTTAAGAAGCATCACTATGAACAAAGCTAGTCCAGGTATTGCAATTCTAGTTGAGCTATTTCAAATCCTAAAAGATGATGCTGTGAAAGTGCTGCACTCAATATGCCAGCAAGTTTGGGAAACTCAGCAGTGGCCACAGGACTGGAAAAGGTCAGTATTCATTCCAATTTCAAAGAAAGGCAATGCCAAAGAATGCACCAATGACCACACAATTGTACTCATCTCACACGCTAGCAAAGTAATGCTCAAAATTTTCCAAGCTAGGCTTCAACAGTACATGAAGCATAAACTTCTAGATGTTCAAGCTGGATTTTAAAAAGGCAAAGAAACCAGAGATCAAATTGCCAAAATCTGTTGGAACATCAAAAAAGCAAGAGTTCTACAAAAACATCTATTTCTCCTTTATTGACTATGCTAAATCTTTGACTGTGTGGATCACTACAAGCTGTGGAAAATTTTGAAAGAGATGGAAATACCAGACCACCCAACCTGCCTCTTGAGACATCTGTATGCTAGTCATCAAGCAACAGTTAGAACTGGACATGGAGTAACAGATTGGTACCAAATAGGAAAAGGAGTACATCAAGGCTGTATGCTGTCACCCTGCTTATTTAACTTCTATGCTGAGTACATCATGAGAAACCCTGGGCTGGAGGAATCAAGATTGCCAGGAGAAATATCAATAACGTCAGATATGCAGGTGACACCACCCTCATGGAAGAAAGTGAAGAAAAACTAAAGAGCCTCATGATGAAAATGAAAGAGGAGAGTGAAAAAGTTGGCTTAAAACTCAACATTCAGAAAACTAAGATCATGGCATCTGGTCCTATCACTTCATGGCATATAAATGGGGAAACAGTGGAAACTGTGGCAGACTTTATTTTGGGGGTTCCTAAATCACTGCAAATGGTGACTGCAGCTATGAAATTAAAAGATGTTTACTCCTTGGAAGGGAAGTTATGACCAACTTAGACAACATATTAAACAGCAGACATTACTTTGCTAACAAAGGTCTGTCTAGTTAAGGCTATGGCCTTTCCAGTAGTCATGTATGGATGTGAGGGTTGGATTATAAAGAAAGCTGAGTGCCGAAAAAAATGATTTTTTTAAACTGTGTTGTTGGAGAAGACTCCAGAGTCCCTTGGTCTCTGAGGAAATCCAACCAGTCCATCCTAAAGGTAATCAGTCCTGTATATTTATAGGAAGGACAGTTGTTGAAGCTGAAACTCCAATACTTTGGCCATCTGATGTGAGACTCCTTTGAAAAGACCCTGATGCTGGGAATGATTGAAGGTGGGAGGAGAGGGGGATAACAGAGGGTGAGATGGTTGGGTGGCATCACCGACTCGATGGACATGAGTTTGAGTAGGCTCTGGAGTTCGTGATTGACACGGAAGCCTGTCTTACTGATGTCCATGTGATCACAAATAGTTGGACACGACTGAAAGACTGAATTGAACTGAACTGAACAACCAGTAACAGGAGATTAAGAGGCAGAAAATATATTGTTACAAAATCAAGCTCTGAGAACAAGATTTTTAGAAATTACAGAGATGGTCAGGAAGGTAAAAGTAGACTGTTGCATCCTCTGACCATAAACTTGGTGACTACTTCAAGGTCATCAATGCCACCTCTGTTTACCGAAGTAGTCTCTTTTTGAAAGAAATGGGTAAGAAGGTAAATGAAGAGTGCACACCTTTCTAAGAATCAAAAGTACTTTGGGAGAGAGTTTTGGCTGAAGTCAGTATGAAAATAGGAATTCTAATTGTTAGATTGCAGCACCTGCATTTTCAATATTGCATACATAATCAAAAAAAGGCATTTTGTTTTCATAGAATTGGGGTAGTGTCAAATAACTTTGTTCATGATGAAATGAGAAAGGCTGATGTGGTCATTCACAAAGGGAAAGTAAGAAGTATCTTTCTAGAGGATTCAATTTTAGAGATGACATTTTTTTAAATGTAGTGAAAAATTGCTTTGGAAAACATGAAGCTGCTTTAAAAATGTAGAAGGGCATGTTATGAGAAAGTGATATACAAACAAACAAGAATAACAAACTAGGTAAGTGAAGTGAAGTCGCTCAGTCGTGTCCGACTCTCTGCGACCCATGGACCACAGCCCACCAAGCTCCTCCATCCATAGGATTCTCCAGGCAAGAATACTGGAGTGGGTTGCCATTTCCTTCTTCAGGGGATCTTCCTGACCCAGGGATCAAACCCAGTTCTCTCATATTGCAGGCAAACGCTTTAACCTCTGCACCACCAGGGAAGCCCCATCCTACCCAGAACTATTGCAACCTGAGAGCCAGGTGTCCCCGGGTCTGGGTGCAGATCTCCAGGCAGGCTGAGGAGTGACAGCCGCCTAGAGATCAAATCCCCAAGCAGGCCGAGGCATGGCGGCCTCCCGAGAATTGGGTCCCCGGGCAGGTCGAGGCGTGAAGACCTCCTGGGACCCCTAGACTGGAGTTGGGCATCCCCAAGATCTCCAGTGTGACCACTACTGGGTAGGATTAGGGGGTTGGATATTATAGAGTATTTCTCTCTCAAGGCCAGCTATTTTCTGGTTGTCTCTCCAGAAGATTGTAGAGGCAACCTTGTGGGGTTCAGGAAAAGATGGGGCTCAGGAAAAGATCATGAAACAGTAGGGAAGAGGGCAGAACACAACCTTTGAAAGAATGACATAGCACAAGGGTATAACGTAAACCAATTAAAATCAATTGGGTCCAAGATGACAAGTCAAATTCAAGTAAACCTTAATCTCCAATCTATAAGCCAACAGACACATGCAGAGGTGGCAGGACAGCTCCAAGGCACTGTGAAAAAGATGGAGGAGTGGGTGGTTCCCCAAAGGCTGGGATGATCCTCCCACTCGGTAAGTGTAGTACAAATGCATTCTTGAAAATAGGCAGTAAAGAAAAACAAAGCAATACTACAGTGACCAAGTAATAGCTTCTGTTTCCAGCCTTTTAACATAACTAAAGGAAATGCTTTTTGTACTGAGATATTGGTATTAGCAGATTTAATAATAATAAAACAATACCATTTTGTGAGCTTATTTTTCTAACATACTTTAAAAAACATTTTTTATTTCTATCATAAAATATATACCATATAACATATCAATAAAGTACATTATAATATCCAGATGCACCTTATGAAAATATTATCAATATTTTAAACATTTCAAATTTTATTATTTGAAATTTTGAATTATCAATATTTGAATCTCCACAGTAAATTCACTTGCTTTTCTTTATTTTCACCAAAAAAAAAGCATTCACAAAAATAGTCTTCAGTATGTTATGTTTCTAAACTGTATATAAATGGACTATGCATTTATGTATCTTAAATAATTATTTTTCCTCAAAATTTTTAAAGATTAATAAGTATTTATGTATACGGATGGGCTTCCCAGGTGGCATTACTGGTAAAGATCCTGCTTGCCAATGCAGGAGAGGTAAGAGATGCCGGTTCTGTCCCTGGGTTGGGAAGATCCCCTGGAGGAGGGCATGGCAACCCACCTCAGTGTTCTTGCCTATAGAATCCCATGGACAGAGGAGACTGGCAGTCTATAGTTCATAGGGGCACAAAGAGTTGGACATGCCTGAAGCAACTTAACACATGCACATTTGTATTGATATATTTCATTCAATTTCAATGATGGTTAATAGTCAATTGTGTAAACAGATGATAATTCATTTTTTTATTTCCCTATTAGTTAATATTTGATTATTTCTGTATTTTTAAACTTTTGCTGACTGTTTTGTACCATTCTTGTGCATAAGCACAATTTTCTCTTGAGTATGTACTGAGGATCCTAACCTATGGTTAACAAAATTTATACGTTTCCAGTTTCACTAGGTAATGTTCCTCTCTTTCCCAAAGTGCTTGAATTAATTTCTTTCTCATCATTAAAGGATGGGAGAGTAGAGTTTCCATGTCTCCACATTTGCCAACACATAGGACTTTTAAGCAGAGTATCTTATTTTGCCAATCTATTGGATGTTTAAAGTGGTAACTTTTAATTTTAATGTGCATTTCCCCAATTAGTAATAATTTCAGCATTTTTCTACACATAAATTAGTAATTTGGATATTTACCTATGTGAGGTGACTGTTTAAATAGTGCACCCAGTATTTTTGTTTAGAATTTTTTGACATCCCCTGTTAATTTGTTGTATGTTTATATCTAATATGTTTCATACACAATCTCTTCAAGACAGTTGGCCTTAATAAACAAATCTATAAAATTTTTTAACAACTAGATACTCTCAATTTTAATGTACTTGGTTTTATTAACTGGCAGCATATTTTATGTTTTAAGAAAATTTTCCTTAGCTTGAGGTCTCAAAGATATTCCCATATATTACCTTCTAATACTTTATATATTCCCTTTCTTAATTAAGTAGTTAGTTTATCTGGGATGCATCTGAGTAGGAATCAAATGTCTTGTTTTTCCCCTTCTGGATGCCCAATTATTGCAGCATTAATTATTGAAAACACTCTAGTTTTCTAGCTGCTCTTCAGTGATCCTTGTTAAAGGATACCTTATATATATTATATATATATATATATTATTTCCAGGTTTTCTATGGTCTATACTTGCACCAATACTACTTGTAGAATTTATATAGCTTTATACTATATCATGATATTTTGTAGAACAAATCCTCCATCCATATTCTTCCTCTTTAAGACTATTTTGGCAAGTATTGACTTTTGCAATTGATTTCATATAAATTTGAGAATCAGCTTTCTCATAAAACAAGTGTTGCAATTGGGTTGGGATTATATTAAAACTATAAATCAAATTGAAGAGACTGGATATATTTATAATATTCTCTTACTATCCATATGTGGTATATCACTAGATTTATTCAAATCTATAATGCATCTCCTTTAAGTATAATAATGTTCTAGGGGTTCTTGCTCATTATATATTTACTACTACATATGTTTTATTTTTGTAATATACTAACATTTATAAAAAACTGTTTCTACTGGGTTTTTGGTTGACATGTATATATATATATATATATATATATATATATATATATAATTGAATGATGATTTTGTATTTTTTTAATATTTAGCAAGCCTGCAAAATAATTATAACATTTGTAATATGTGTTGAATGTAATATGTGTTTGAATCTTCTATATAAAATATAATGTGAATATTATAGCAAATTTGATTCTTCATCAGTCCCTATAAATTTATTTACTTTTGCCACCTTATTGAGAAGGTCAAGGCGTCCAGTACAAAGAAAAATAGAAGCAGAAGTATGGGACAACTTTTTCTTACCGGTAAATTTAAAGAGAAACCTTTCAACATTTCAAAATTGAGTGTAAGGTTGGTTGTAGTTTCAAAATATATATATTTATCAGACTAAGAAGTTTCTTTCTAATATCAATTTGCTAAAAATTTTCATGATGAGTGATTACTGAAGTTTATCAAAAATATCTGTTGAAATAGTCACATAATTAAAAACTAAACTGCTAATAAGGTGCATTACTTTGGTTGGTAGTATAGTAACTTTGGGGGTTTCTCTAGTGGCTCAGTTGCGATGCAGGAGACTAGAATTCAGTCTCTGGGTTAGGAAGACCCCCTGTAGAAGGAAATGACAACAGACTCCAATATTCTTGCCTGGGAAATCAACTGGGGTCACAACAGTGGGGACATGACTTAGCAACTAAAACACCACCACTCGGTAACTTTGGGGCTTCCCCTTTAGTTTGGAAGTAAAGAATCACCCCATTAAAAGAAAGACAGGAGACCTGGGTCGATCCTTGGGTCAGGAATCAGCAACCCACTCCTATATTCTTGTTGGGAAAATCCCATAAACAGAGGAGCCTGGGAGGTTACAGTCTACAGGGTCACAAAGAGTTGGACATGACTGAGCTACTGAGAGCATGCAGTAACTTTTGCAAAAATAATTCTAATATATTTTTTTAATCTTAAAAAAAATAAAATAAAAAACTCTTAAGTCTTAAAGTAAATATCATAAGGCCCAAATGGACATTCCTTGCTGTAGTCTCAGCTTTCTATTCTTAAATCCACCCATAAACACAATGCCTTTTCTTTGTGTTGTATAATGGAAGTACTCTATTCATTTTACTAAAGAGATATTTCAATTTTTCACAGACTTTCTAAGACATTTCTTCTGAATTATAAATTCAGTTGGTCACACACAAGCAATATGTTACATTATGATATTTGTTATATTGGTATTACTAAGATATGTGTTTACTTTTAAAATGAGCAGCTTATGTATGAGCACATAGCATTTGAATATATATGTTGGAAAGCCATTCTGTAAACCACATATGGTTTCCTGTTACATTTTGAGTTGGAAATAGGTGGTCTTTCAACTTGTCAAAGCACAAAGTCTACTACCCTGTAAAAATCTTATTAGTGCAAAATAAATTAAAAACATACATGAGTGCTGCATTTAATATGCTTATGGTACATTTTTAAAAAGCAAGAGAGTTCCAGAAAAACATCTATTTCTGCTTTATTGACTATGCCAAAGCCTTTGACTGTGTGGATCACAATAAACTGTGGAAAATTCTGAAAGAGATGGAAATACCAGGCCACCTGACCTGCCTCTTGAGAAACCTATATGCAGGTCAGGAAGCAACAGTTAGAACTGGACATGGAACAACAGACTGGTTCCAAATAGGAAAAGGAGTGCATCAAGGCTGTATATTGTCACCCTGCTTATTTAACTTATATGCAGAGGACATCATGAAAAATGCTGGACTGGAAGAAGCACAAGCTGGAATCAAGATTGCTGGGAGAAATATCAATAACCTCAGATCTGCAGGTGACACCACCCCTATGGCAGAAAGTGAAGAGGAACCAAAAAGCCTCTTAAGGAAAGTAAAAGAGGAGAGTGGAAAAGTTGGCTTAAAGCTCAACATTCAGAAAATGAAGATCATGGCATCCGGCCCCATCATTTCATGGGAAATAGATGGGGAAACAGTGGAAACAGTGTCAGACTTTATTTTGGGGGGCTCCAAAATCACTGCAGATGGTGACTGCAGCCATGAAATTAAAAGATGCTTACTCCTTGGAAGAAAAGTTATGACCAACCTAGATAGCTGATTCAAAAGCAGAGACATTACTTTGCCGACAAAGGTCCATCTAGTCAAGGCTATGGTTTTTCCTGTGGTCATGTATGGATGTGAGAGTTGGACTGTGAAGAAGGCTGAGCGCCAAAGAATTGATGCTTTTGAACTGTGGTGTTGGAGAAGACTCTTGAGAGTCCCTTGGACTGCAAGGAGATCCAACCAGTCCATTCTGAAGGAGATCAGCCCTGGGATTTCTTTGGGAGGAATGATGCTAAAGCTGAAACTCCAGTATTTTGGCCACCTCATGCGAAGAGTTGACTCATTGGAAAAGACTCTGATGCTGGGAGGGATTGGGGACAGGAAAAGAAGGGGACAGCAGAGGATGAGATGGCTGGATGGCATCACGGACTCGATGGACACGAATCTGAGTGAACTCTGGGAGTTGATGATGGACAGTGAGGCCTGGTGTGCTGCGATTCATGGGGTCACAAAGAGTCAGACACAACTGAGCGACTGAAATGAACTGAACTGAACTGAACTGATGGTACATTTTTTAAAATATACAACTAGAACAAAGAGAGAAAGAAAGAAAGAAATGTTTTTTTCAGCGTCCAAAAATTAAAGCAGGAATCCAGATAGGTAAGCTGGACGAACATCTAAGGACATGTGCTGAAATCTGGGACAGGAGACGAACATTTTTTAGTGAATTGTAAATGCCTCACCCCATGTCATCATATGTCTTAGAGTATTAGCCTCTGAAAGCAGCTTTTACAACTGTTGTGTTCTGTACTGCACCTACTGGCCGTCAATACAACTTACATCTAACGGTTCAGACTGGTACAAGAATGGTCTAAAGATGTGCTGAAAGAATAACCAAGAAGCATGATATGTAAAGCTCATAAAATATATTCCTGCATGTGTGTAACTATTTTTCATTAAATTACCTGTTAAATTTAGAGAAGATATTTAATCAAATGAACAGTATGATTCTGCTGCTGCTGCTGCTGCTAAGTCGCTTCAGTCGTGTCCAACTCTGTGCAACCCCAATAGATGGAAGCCCACCAGGCTCCCCTGTCCCTGGGACTCACCAGGCAAGAACTAGTCTCAACCAATTTCCTACACACTCAGAATAAAACAGAAATAATCTTAGAGCACATCTTCATTACTGCAATTTCATATTGTGTGCTTCTGAATAATACTATATATTTGATATAGTAAAAAATACACATTGACACTCTTTTAGTTAATTTAGCTATAATTTTTAGCATAGATATTGGTGACTACAGCCAAGAAATTAAAAGATGCTTGATCCTTGGAAGAAAAGCTATGACAAACCTAGAAAGCATAATAGAAGCAGAGACATTACTTTGTCAATAAAGGTCAAAAGCTGTGGTTTTTCCAGTAGTCATGTATGGATGTGAGAGTTGGACTATGAAGAATAAGTGCCAAACAATTGATTCTTTTGAACTGTGGTGTTGGAGAAGACTCTTGAGAGTCCCTTGGACAGCAAGGAGATCAAGCCAGTCAATTCTAAAGGAAATCAGTCCTGAATGTTCAATTAAAGGACTGATGCTGAAGCTGAAATGTTAATACTTCAGCCACCTAATGCGAAGAGTCAACTTATTAGAAAAGACCCTGATGCTGGAAAAGATTGAAGACATGAGGAGAAGGAGATGACAGAGGACAAGATGGTTGGATGACATCACCGACTTGATGGACATGAGTTTGAACAAGCTCCAGGAGTTGGTGATGGACAGGGAAGCCTGGCATGCTGCAGTCCATGGGTGTCACAAAAGAGTCAGACACAACTGAGTGACTGAACTGAACTAAACTGATTGGTATCAGTCCTTGTAGATAATAATCCATCAATTGTAATCAGAGCTCAGATTTGTTGCTTTATGAAGGATGGACTAATCTGATCTTTGTCTTTTGTTGGTGCCTCATTTCTAAAAAGACTGCATCAGTTTCTTATCACACATAGAGAAGCTCAAATTTAACTCTCCCCACATAGCCTCACACTTCTGAAAATAATAAGCTTTGTTGCCATGCCAATAATCCCTGTACAAATATAAAGAATTATACAAACCAAGGTGCTGCCACACTGTTTGTTGGGCAAAGAATGTTCTGTCTCAGAAGTACCTACTGATGAAATCAGATACATCCATTAAGTGGCACGAATGAGCAGATGTAGGCCTGAGGCCCCTCAAGATGTAGAACTTGAATTTTTATGCTCCAAATGGGACTCTGTCAGATGCAAAATGCCCAGTGACAGAGTCTCTGAGTCTCCACTTTGCTTAGTTTCAAGTGCTGCTATGAAATATCATAAGATAATTAGTTCCAGAACAGTTATAAGCTTTTATTTTTAAATGGCCTACATGTTTAATTTACTCAATAAACTGAAATATATCTGATCTTTTACCAGCCTGTGTCACAATAACAGCTGTTTTTTAAAGTCTCAACTGGGACAGTAGTTAAAAGTCCTTGAAAAGTAAATGGTGCATATTCAATTAAGCTAAAAAAAATAGCTAAAACAAGTATTATTTAGTGGGTTTTTAATTAGATGACTTCTATTAAATTGGTGCTCTAAAAGGGATTTCACAACCTCCCAAGATTAGGCTAGTTAGAAATGAAACCATATAAATCCCATTTAACTCTGTCTTGTGAGAGTTCTCTTACAGGTAGGGCATTTCTGTGTCATCAGCATCCATATGCCCATAGTTGCACCATTCATTCCCTAAATGATACTCAAGAGGTAAAACAAGGTAGCTGAATTTCAGTTGGTAAATCAAAGAGACAGACTTTCTGCTCATGAGGCACAACAAATATCTAACCTTGCACACCTGCAATTTTCCAACATCAAAGACACAGTGGCTTGAGTCCATGAGTAAGACTCTTCTTGTTTGAAAATTTTATGAAGCAGACAGAAAGAAAATGTACCGCTTTCTCCACTGGGAATATTCACACCCTCAGTGGATCTTAACTTGTGTTTCAGTAAATGGCCTTTCAAGTTCTATCCCCTGCTAGTCTCGCAAGTTTTAGCCCTTTTTACCATTGCTGCCAAATTTTAAGGTTTCAGTATTAGTGCTATTGGGCTTCTTATTATTCTCTAAATCATTGTGTTCCTCTATTTCTTGGTAATTTTTTCCCACTATCTGGGATGAGCCTTCATGTGGTAAATCTGTTCATCCTTTAAACATTGCTTTAGCATCACCTTCCTCATGACACTTCTCAGAATACGCATACTCCTCCCAACTACTTCTCTCCTGACAGAACAAACCTCTTGTTTCTATTTGCCAAGTCTGTCAGGGGCATACATACTGTGCTTATTAATCTATGCTATAAATATCTATTTCTTACAGTGGACTATGGGATTTTTTTCAGTCAAGGATTTTATGTGATTCAATTATTTATTCCATTCCTTATACTAGGCACTCAATAAAAGTTGAACCGAATGAAATTACTAATATATTTCCCTCCTTTATTCTTCTCAGTAAGCCTCAATGATTACTGATTCTCTGCTTCAGGGACAGAAAGCAAACAACACACACACACACACACACACACACACACACACACACAAGTTGGTATTAAAGTAGAAAAATCATGGGATCTTGATTTTTATACCTGATTCCTGTTTTGGCTATGTCCTATAAATAAGACCAATAATAAGAAAAACTTTTCTAAACCTCAGATTCCTGTTCTTTAAATAGAGATATGAGCTATTTTTGCTGCAAAAGTGAAAATGAAAGTGTTAGTCCCTTAGTCATGGCTAGCTCTTTGCAATCTCATGGACTATAGCCCACTAGGCTCCTCTGTCCATGGAATTCTTCACGCAAGAATACTGGAGTGTGTAGCCATTCCATTCTCCAAGGGATCTTCCTGACCCCATTCTCCTGCATTTCAGGCAGATTCTTTACCATCTGAGCTACCAGTAAAGCCCATTTACATCAAAGGATTGTTAATTAATGATCGATATAAATCTCATAGGACACATGGCCAAAAATTATTTATGTGCTGAATACTAGACACTGTACACACATTTCTTAGTTAGATTGTTACTACAGACCGATGCAATGATGCTTTTATCATTTTTGTTTACTAATGAGCGAAGTGCTATTTAGACAGGTCAAGTACATTGCTTAATGGCTAATTAGGAGACTAACTCTTGAAATCACACTTCTAATCATCATAATAGGAAAAAACTTACTGACATAAAGAGATTCTCTTTCATTGTATACTGATACCAATCCCTATTGTATTCATTATCACTCTGATTTGTTATTAATAACTGTTACAATTAAAATAACATGAGGCTGGAAAACTGCAGGCCTGCTTGAATTACTTCATCCAAAGTATAATTTAGTGCTTAAGAACAAAAATGAGTGGCAATGTTTTTTTCTTTTTAAGTGAATTTAACATAATAAAATTCTCTTACAATATATCCAGGAGAGAAAAAATAATTGGTAAAATAATCTGAGAAATATAATCACGATTGGTGTTTTAAGCTAACAAAAAATTGCACTAAAGGTCATCATTCAATTTCAGTCTTCCCACCAGGGTAACTTAGTATTAATAACTGAGAAAAGACATGTCTGCCTTATATAAAACACATCTGTTTAGCTACATTAAAGCATGTCTGTTTAGCTCTTTTCAGAGTCCATGAACTGCATCAGTTCAGTTCAGTTCAGTCGCTCAGTCGTGTCTGACTCTTTGCAACTCCATGAATTGCAGCACGCCAGGCCTCCCTGTCCATCACCAACTCCTGGAGTTCACTCAAACTCACATCCATCGAGTCACTGATGCCATCCAGCCATCTCATCCTCTGTCGTCCCCTTCTCCTCCTGGCCCCCAATTCCTCCCAGCATCAGAGTCTTTTCCAACGAGTCAACTCTTCACCTGAGGTGGCCAAAGTATGGGAGTTTCAGCTTTAGCATCATTCCTTCCAAAGAATACCCAGGACTGATCTCCTTTAGAATGGATTGGTTGGATCTCCTTTCAGTCCAAGGGACTCTCAAGAGTCTTCTCCAACACCACACTTCAAAAGCATCAATTCTTTGGCGCTCAGCCTTCTTCACAGTCCAACTCTCACATCCATACATGACCACTGGAAAAACCATAGCCTTGACTAGACGGACCTTTGTTGGCAAAGTAATGTCTCTGCTTTTCCATACTATGTCCCAATAACTAAATCAATTCCAAACCTCCTGCTCCTGTTACCAATGTGTCTTGGTTCTCTCTTTTCACTTTTTCTTTCCAATATGCTCCCTCTCCTCACTGAAATTCCCAGTGTATACAGTACTTGACTAGTTTATCTTCCTCATCTTTCAAGTCTTACTTTCTAATTCCTTGCATTATACTAACATCTAAAAACCAATAATAGCAGAGTGAAAAATAATAGTTTATCATTAATTTCTACTTATTATATGCCACTTATATCAATAAGCATTTAAAAAAATTTTTCTATTTTAATTCACTTTTAATCCTAAGAATCAGGTATTATTGTCATCTTATAAAAAAAAAAGTTTAATTTTCCATGGTTAAGAAACTGGAAAATGAGCCCTGGCCTGTCCCATTCCACAGCAGAACTGTTACACTTTTGCCTCTCCTTATGATCCAGTTTTACTGCATTCAGGAAACATGCATTGAGCATTTCTGTGATAGTATGTATGGTATTTATGTCGTTGGTGATTAAAAATATATATATATTAATACAATGATTTGGAGAAAGAACTCTAGACAACCAAGTAAGGGAGAAAAAAGGAAAGAACTAAACTATGTCAGACATTCATGAATAATAATCCAAAACCTCCACTACTGAGAATTCTGAAATATTTTCCAACTTACAAAAGGACAATTGGCATAGACACTGGTGGCTGTTTTTCTCCTCACCTTTCATAGTTTTGCAAAGAGTCAGTATTGAGTTAATTCATTAAAGGAACAGATTGAAAACAAATAACAATGGGCTCTGAAGGCTCCCTATTTCTAAAAAGGGTGCTTTCTTGGCTAAGAGGCTCCCGTTGTTGTATAGTTGTCTAGATTATTCCTCACCTCCCATAGTATTTATAGAGTTTTCCACTAACACCTTCTCCATGGTGTTTTCAGTTCATCCTGAGCACTCCTCTTCAAGACAAAAATAGATCAGGGAGTTACCACATTCTGCTATATCTCTCCTTGTAAATTTTCCCCCAAATAAAATATATCTTAAATTGTACTACAGAAGGTCAATCATGTTTATATTTGTGTACCTTTTGTATGACCTCATCTATTTCAACAGAACAAAAATAACTTACTCTTTTAAAATGCAATGTACTTTATACTATTATCATTAATAATAATAATTACTTATCATTAATAGTGATAGCTGCATTTTTTGACAGCTACTCACATCACTTCCAATATAAAAACAATCTTGCAAGCTGGTACTAACACTCGTTTTTTCCAGTGAGGTTTATAAATTTCAAGGAATTGTGTTATTCTGTATTCTATATTGAGAGCCTATTGTACACCAGAAACTGGTGATACAGCTGCAATATAAATAGACATAACCCAGAAGGAAATGGCAACCCACTCCAGTACTCTTGCCTGGAGAATCCCATGGAGGGAGGAGCCTGGTAGGCTATAGTCCATGGGGTCGCAAAGAGTCGGACACGATTGAGCGACTTCACTTTCACTTTTGCTTTATGGAGTGAGCAAAAGAGAAAAACAAATACTCATTCAAGCAATATGTAATTACATATTGTGATATAAAGCAAAATAAATAGTGTTATGAGAAATCAAGACAATGTTCAACAATTTAGGGAAGTGAAGAAGGTATAACTTAGAAAATGACAGTTAAGAAGAGATTTTGAATATAAGTTAAAGTCAGAAAGATGAACTACATGGAGGGAAAATAACCCAGGTAGAGCAATGGAGTCTGGGGAATGATGGGAAAATGGTATAGATGGAATTAAAGACACAGGACAGATCCACCTCAAACAGAGCTTTACCTACAATCTAAGGATTATTGATTGTATTATAAGGGTAGTATAAAAAGAATTAAAAGTTCTAGTGGACAAATGAAAAGATCAGCATTGCATTTTAACGATTTCATTTCAAATGTTTCATGGGAAAATAATTGAGAAACAAGAATTCAAGATCAAATCTATCTAGCTCTAGTTCTTTTCATTATGATTCACTGCCTCCTGAATCTATTATTGTATTTGCTTTTCAAAGGAAATCTATGGAATGGAATAAGCAGAAATTATTATTCCTTTTTTTTCACACCTTAAAACTAGGATTATAAGAGAAATTGGTGCAGGTGGCCAAAACGTCCAGTTACAAAATGGAAAAGTTTGGTAGATTATGTACAGCATGGTGAATATAGTTAACAATTGTTGTTTAGTCGCTAAGTCATGTCTGCCCTTTCTGTGACCCCATGGACTATAGCCTGCCCAAGCTCCTCTGTCCAGGGAATTTCCCAGACAAGAATATTGGAGTGGGTCGCCATTTCCTGTGTCCCATAGTTAACACTTTATTGCATATTTCAAAGTTGCTAAGAGAGTAAATCTTAAAAGCTCTCAACACAAGAAAAAAATTATAACTGTGTTGCATGGATATGAATCAAACTTCTTTTGCTGGTCATCTTACTATATACTTACAGCAAATCATTATGTTGTACATCTGACTTCAATACAACTTTATGTGTTAATTACAGCTCAATAAAATTTTTAAGAATTAAGGGAAAATGTCAAGATCTTCTTAATGCAGTGACAAGATGATATAATTAATGAACTAACAAGTAATGGCTTAAAGTTACCTTGGGCCTGCTCAGTGCAAGGGTTTGTGTTCAGTATATCATGTTTGTTACCTCTTTTATTACCATGTTTATTACTGAGTAATGAAAGTAATTACTCTTACAAAAAAAGTAATGAAAAGTAATGAAAGAGTAAGTGTGGGGGAGGGATAAATCAGGAGCATGGGATGAACACACATACGCTATTACATATAAGATAGATGAATGATGGGATCTATATAGCACAGAGAATTCCATTCAATATTCTGTGTTAGCCTATATGAGATAAGAATCTAAAAAAGAATGAAAAAAATATATATATATATAAATGAATCACTTTGATGTATACCTGAAACTAACAAAACAGTAGACATCAACTATACTCCAATAAAATTAAAATATTTTTAAAAAGGGTAATGAGGATTTATTCCCAATTATATGAAGAGGAAGCTGTAGCACAGAAAAGTTAATTCCCCAAATTCCAACAGCAAGTACAGAGCTGTTTGATTCTAGATCTTAAATTCGTGATCACTGCTCTTTTCTGGATTGGACACCCGATACTGGATATTTCCTCAGCAATACAGCATTTCTATCAGTTTCTCTTGCCTATAGAGAAACTGACTGGCAAGGTTTATTCTTCCTTGTGCAACAGTATGATATTAGAGACATGATCAACGTTTACAGCAACCACCGTTATGTGAACATTCTAAAACATAAGTTATTGGATGTGTATTATGACACATGGGATTTTTCATTCAGAAATTGAAGTTTTTAATCATAGACAATAAATGAATATTCACATAAAGTGAAATAATATTATGGCTGAGCATAATATCCATAAAGGTCTTTGAATACAAACAGTGTATGCTCAGTTGCTCAGTTATGTCTGACTCTTGCGGCCCAATGGACCGTAGACTGCCAGGCTCCTCTGTCCATGGGATTTTCCAGGCAAGAATACTGGAATGGCTTGCTATTTTCTACTCCAAGGGATCTTCTCAACCCATGGATCAAACTCTCCTCTCTTGTATCCCCTGCATTGGCAGGCAGAGTCTTTACCACTAGAGCCACCTAGGAAGCCCACAAATGGTAGACAAAATATAAATATTCTTACTAAACCTCTGAGACAAAAAAGCAAAGCAATCTTCCTTAACTACTTTCTATTTTCATAGTAACTATGTACTACGAAGTTAGAGGCCCCACTGTTTATTAGTTTGAATTAGCATATACTGTTTGGTTACATTCAATGAGAAATAAGGGTTTCTTGCCTATATATTTGAATACTAGTTGTTCAATAAATGTTCCTCAATTTTAAAAAAATGTAGATCTATAATATTGCTTCAGTGCATACTATATTACATAACTGAATTTTTGAATCAGCTTAAAATTTATCAGAGCAATAATTGCTATAAACAGTTGTAAGTATATACATAGTTGTTGTTCAGCCACTAAATATTCAATTCTTTGTGACCCCATGAACTGCAGTATGCCAGGTTTCTCTCTCACTGTCTTCAGGAGTTTGCTCAAAGTCATGTCCATTGAGGTGGAGATGCCATCCAACCATTTTATCCTCTGTCACCAATAAAGTCTATAAACAATTGTTCAGTTCAGTTCAGTTAATATACATTAATTTTAATTTGATTAAAATGTGTTCAAAGTTTTTAATTTTATTCAAATATTGAATGATTAGATGCTGAGACAATGGTATCTCCTTTTACAGTCATCATCCTTCCTGGTCTGGTATGGCCATCCTATGACCAGGGGATGACACATCTAAGGAAAAGAAGTCCATATGATGAATATGGAGGAGCAATTCTGTGAGAAGTTCGCAGACTGATGATATCTTTAAGCTCTTGAACTCTGAAATCACATTCCTCAGGACTTTTAATGACTAAAATTAAAAGCACTTACTCTTTCACTATTAATCAGGTTTTCTCTTACCGATTTTTGCTTTTTAATTAGCAGAGATACTGTGCCAAAAAAAAGGGGGGATACTGAAATTTTAGAATCTTCAAACCAGAGGACACTAGTATAGCTATTGAAAGAGACAATTCTTTGTGTAAAAATGAAAAAAAAAATAGTAGGGAGAATGTCACCTGAAGATAGCTACTTCCAGCTTTCCTACCTTCTTCCTCACATAGTGTCTTATCTGACATGTGCTATTTGGAAAAATGTTTTAATTTTTTTTAGAAAAAATATTTAATGGGTAGGTGAGGAGATCTAGAAACTGGTAGACATTCATGCTGGACCAGTTCCATCTCCGGGCTCAAGACTCTCCACTATTATGAAAGCACAGGTCTACACTGAGTATTTCCTCTTTACTGACAAAATTATAGATCCTGGCACCAGCTATAGAAACCGGGAATCATTCTTGGTGTCACAAGTGGCTTACCAATTGAAGCATGATGTATACCTTCATTAACAAAATTGGGGCATGGTATTCAATAAGCATTCCCAACCACTGGTTTATTGTCTGTCAATTTCAATTTAGCCAGAGCTATTTTTAGCTAGGGAGTAGATTGTTTCATACTGGCAGTCAGCTTGGTGTGGTGGGTATGCCAAAAGTCTTAATTAAGCAACAAAGAGCAGTATTATTTATATAAGTTTTTTAAAAAATGTAGTCTGGGCTTCAGGCAAGCAACACTATGAATTTTCTTTAAGATCTTCGGCATTATTACAAAATAAAAAGTCCCCTGACTTGGAAAATAATCCTTCATTGTTTTCTTTTTAAAATTATATTTTTCTTGATTGCAAGATCATGATGTATGAACTGATTCATTAATACTTGGAGTCAATGGTTGATTTATTCTTTAAGAGAAATATCCAACAGAGATGAGTTCATCACAGAAAATATTTTCAGTCAAAATTGACATCAGTGTTTTTAATGGTTTAACGAGTAGCTTCCCTGATGGTTTTATTACTATTTCTCTTCTTTCTTCAGGCAACTCAAGAGTTTCTTAACCTAGGGCCAATGAATACTCTTAAAGGAAAATGAATCCCCTGATGATAAATGCCAAATTCAAGGTGTAGGAGTCATAGATTTACTCCGATTCTCAAAGCAGTTATCTGTACTAACAATAAAAAATTAATATACAGTGCTCTAAATCCTCTTCTGGAATAGTTTAGTGCTTCTGTGGTTTTAATGAATATACTCAAACCTTCTAAATATGTACCCCACATACAGCACTCTAACCTGATTAACAGTTTTATAGACTCTCAAAGGAAAATACTGAAAACATTTATAAAGGAATAAGTGGAATGATTTTTAATTCTATTAAACTCACTATTCCTATTATGTTTGTTACCTTATCTTCTACCCAGTTGCTAAATTCACAAACCAAGAAAAATATATCCTCAAATCTTTCTCCTTCATCTATCTTTCTGTCACAAACACACACACACACACACACACACACACACATGAAGTTCTGTGTTTGATAACCACTACACACATGACAAATTTATCTTTTTCTGTCATTGTCACTCCTCTAATTCAAATCCTAGCATTATCCTGCAAGGACCCGTGCAGTAGCCTCCAGATTAGTCTCTGCTCCTGGTACTGTGTTCTCTATTAAATTCAATCTCCATACAGCTATATGTAGTTCCATACAGGTGTATACAGTCTGAGGTAAGCAGCAGCAGCTGCACTTTGCTGGAGAAGCCATGAAGAGAGACCCCATGTCCAAGGTAAGAGAAACCCAGGTAAGACAGTAGGCACTGAGAGAGGGGATCAGGGTGCAGACAGACTGAAACTACAGTCACGGACAACTAGCCAATCTGATCACATGGACCACAGACCGGTCTAACTCAGTGAAACTAAGCCATGCCCTGGGGGGCCACCCAAGATGGATAGATCATGGTGGAGAGGTCTGACAAAATGTGGTCCACTGGAGAAGGAAATAGCAAACCACTTCAGTATTCTTGCCTTGAGAACCCCATGAATAGTATGAAAAGGCAAAATGATAGGATACTGAAAGATAAACTCCACAGGTCAGTAGGTGCCCAATATGCTACTAAAGATGAGTGGAGAAATAACTCCAGAAAGAATGAAGGGATAGAGCCGAAACAAAAACAATACCAGTTGGGAATGGGACTGGTGATAGAAGCAAGGTCTGATGCTGTAAAGAGCAATATTGCATAGAAACCTGGAATGTTAGGTCCATGAATCAAGGCAAATTGGAAGAGGTCAAACAGGAAATGGCAAGAGTGAACATCGACATTCTAGGAATCAACAAACTAAAATGGGCTGGAATGGGAGAATTTATCTCAGATGACCATTATATCTACTACTGTCAGCAGGAATCCCTTAGAAGAAATGGAGTAGTCATCATGGTCAACAAAAGAGTCCGAAATGCAGTACTTGGATGCAATCTCAAAAATGACTGAATGATCTCTGTTCTTTTCCAAGGCAAACCACTGGTCATAGCAAACACCCTCTTCCAACAACACAAGAGAAGACTCTACACATGGACATTACCAGATGATCAACACTAAAATCAGATTGATTATATTATTTGCAGCCAAAGATGGAGAAGCTCTATACAGTCAGCAAAAACAAGACTGGGAGCTGACTGTGGCTCGGATCATGAACTCCTTATTGCCAAATTCAGACTGAAATAGAAGAAAGTGGAGAAAACCACTAGACCATTCAGGTATGACCTAAATCAAATTCCATATGACTGACTATACACTGGAAGTGAGAAAGAGATTTAAGGGACTAGATCTGATAGACAGAGTGCCTGATGAACTATGAATGGAGGTTTGTGACATTGTACAGAGACAAGAATCAAGACCATCCCCAATAAAAAGAAATGCAAAAAAGCAAAATGGTTGTCTGAGGAGGCCTTACAAATAGCTGTGAAAAGACAGGAAGTGAAAAGCAAAGGAGAAAAGGTAAGATATACCCATTTGAATGCAGAGTTCCAAAGAATAACAAGGAGAGATAAGAAAGCCTTCCTCAATGATCAATGCAAAGAAATAAAGGAAAACAATATAATGGGAAAGACTAGAGATCTCTTCAAGAAGATTAGAGATACCAAGGGAACATTTCATGCAAAGATGGGCTCAGTAAAGGACAGAAATGGTATGGACCTAACAGAAGCAGAAGATATTAAGAAGAGGTGGCAAGAATACATAGAAGAACTGTACAAAAAAGATCTTCACGACCCTGATAGTCATGACGGTGTGATCACTCACCTAGAGCCAGTCATCCTGGAATGTGAAATCAAGTGGGCCTTAGGAAGCATCACCAAGAACAAAGCTAGTGGAAGTGATGGAATTCCAGTTGAGCTATTTCAAATCCTGAACGATGACACTGTGAAAATTCTGCATTCAATATGCCAGCACATTTGGAAAATTCAGCAGTGGCCACAGGACTGGGAAAGGCCAGTTTTCATTTGAATCCCAAAGAAAGGCAATGCCAAAGAATGCTCAAACTACCAAAAATTGCACTCATCACACACGCTAATAAAATAATGCTTAAAATTCTCTAAGCCAGGCTTTAGCAATATATGAACCATGAATTTCCAGATGTTCAAGCTGATTTTAGAAAAGGCAGAGGAACCAGAGATCAAATTGCCAACATCTGATGGACCATCGAAAAAGCAAGAGAGTTCCAGAAAAACATCTATTTCTGCTTTATTGACTATGCCAAAGCCCTTGACTGTGTGGATCACAATAAACTGTGGAAAACTCTGAAAGAGATGGGTATACCAGACCACCTGACCTGCCTCTTGAGAAACCTGTATGCAGGTCAGGAAGCAACAGTTAGAACTTGACTAGGAACAACAGACTGGTTCCAAATAGGAAAAGGAGTACCTCAAGGCTGTATATGTCACCCTGCTTATTTAACTTATATGCAGAGTACATCATAAGAAATGCTAGGCTGGAAGAAGCACAGCTGGAATCAAGATTGCCGGGGGCAATATCAATAACCTCACATATGCAGATGACACCATCCCCATGGCAGAAAGTGAAGAGGAACTAAAAAGCCTCTTGATGAAAGTGAAAGAGGAGAGTGAAAAAGTTGGCTTAAAGCTCAACATTCAAAAAACGAAGATCATGGCCTCTGGTCCTGTCACTTCATGGCATATTGATGGGAAAACAGTGGAAACAGTGGCTGACTTAATATTTTGGGGGCTCCAAAATCACTGCAGATGTTGATTGCAGCCATGAAATTAAAAGACGCTTACTCCTTGGAAGGAAAGTTATGACCAACCTAGATAGCATATTAAAAAGCAGAGACATCACTTTGCCAACAAAGGTCTGTCCAGTCAAGGCTATGGTTTTTCCAGTGGTCACGTATGGATGTGAGAGTTGGACTATAAAGAAATGTGAGCACCAAAGAACTGATGCTTTTGAACTGCAGTGTTGGAAAAGACTCTTGAGAGTCCCATGGACTGCAAGGAAATCCAACCAGTTTATCCTAAAGGAGATCACTCCTGGGTGTTCATTGGAAGGACTGATGTTGAGGCTGAAACTCTAATACTTTGGTCACCTGATGCCAAGAGCGGACTCATTTGAAAAGACCCTAATGCTGGGAAAGATTGAGGGCTGGGGGAGAGGGGGACAATAGAGCATGAGATGGTTGGATAGTATCATTGACTCCATGGACATTAGTTTGGGTGGACTCCGGGAGTTGGTGATGGACAGGGAGGCCTGGCATGCTATGGTACATGGGGTTGCAGAGTCGGAGATAACTGAGTGGCTGAACTGACTGACTGACTGAACTGACTGATACAGCTATATGCATGATATTGCCAAAATATAAACTTGGTTATCCCATTCCTTAACTAACTATGCATTCATGACTATCGTCATTTATAAGATAACTTGAAAGCAGTTGCCATGGTTGTGCAAAGCTTTCATGATGTGACCCCTGACTTAGGATTACTTCCTCTACCACTAGCCCCAGTGCCTACTACACTGCCTATCTAAATAGCATCCTTTACCTAACTAGTTTCAATTCTATCTCTGTCTTCTATCACATTCCTATATACACTAGATTTTTCTCCAATTTCAAACTAAAAGGGATTTCCTGAGCAACTTAATATTTCTCTACTACATATCTTTCTATATGACACAGACTCCCTTTACAATGACTTTGCTTGAGTAGCCTGGATCAAGAAATAACCATCACTTTCCTGCTCTGATATCCATGATAACAGCATCTGAGATCACCCTTAACTACCTTTTCCCTATCTTTTCATATGATCTGGTTCAAATCTTTACTGTACTATTTATAAAGTACCTGCTATCTTCCCCAATAAACAGAAGATTTTATGAGTGGCCCTGATTTTTACTTATCCTTTTTTCAATCTTGTGTAGTCCATAGAAATGACTCAATAAAGGTTCTGGAATAATAGAAAAAAAAATACAGGGGCAAGAAACATGTATGTATGATGGAACCTCAATTTTATCCTTTGCCAAAAGATCACCTAAGCCATCATCACTTAGGTTTGGATTTCTTCCCAAATAAGTCAATTTAAAATAGAAAGAGACATGAATTAACAAACTCAAAATTCATATTTTTTAGCAAGCTTGTAAACATACCACAAAATTAGAATAATCTGCATTTCATAAGCTACCTTCTATCTCAGTTCATTTTTTAAAGATACTGAAACACACACACATGCACACACACATACACACATACGTAAATATGAAGAGAGAAAAATAGGGAAAATCGCTATATTTGTTTTTGCTTTTCTTATTTTAGGAATTTCACTAATTTTGTTCAGGGACAAGGAAATCAATCAGTTAAATTTTGCAAAGCCAAACATTATGAGAAACAAATTTTGAGTAATGCATTTTAGTTATTTTTAAAATATCCAAGCAATTTACTGCTCTATAAAATTTACTCAAAATGCAGGCTTATCAGGAGAAACTATTTTCTGACCTCTTTATTTCTTATCAGACACTTTCTGAACTTTTAAATAGCATTTTCATTTTCTATGGGCTCAGCAGTAATTCTAAGAGTAAAGCATTTCACATTTAAAGCTTGCCTTTCATTCTTGTTCTTATTTTTGAGAGGACACATGGCTTTAAATTAGAAAATACAACCTATTGATACTGAGAAAAAAAAAAAAAAAAAAGAGAAAGTTGGTTTTCCCACCTATCATGTTTGAATGCAATCCAGTTGGAAGAATTTTCTTTTCTTAAGGGCAACTAACCAGCAGGTTTTATACTGATACATTCTGGAAACATAAATTTAAGTTTGGCACTTATACTCTACAAAGTGCCTAATTCCTCTAGGATCCAGGACAAAGCTTCATTTGAGATTTGCATAATCCATCACTAATAAAAGATCACTCAGAAGCAGAAGCTGTAGGAACCCAATGTGAAGGCATTTCTTATTCACTGTGAATTGTGAACTTGGCATTTGCTTAGATTTAATAATAAAGTGGCATTAAACCTTTATTACTACATCTAGAAACATCCTGAAATTACCATATTTATGAAATTCTGTCATATATGCTGATTTGAGTTAGCCAATATTTATTAATTTGGTTTATTTAATAGCCATTTCCTGAGCTCCTGTTAGGAGAAGGCAATGGCACCCCACTCCAGTACTCTTGCCTGGAAAATCCCATGGGCAGAGGAGCCTGGTAGGCTGCAGTCCATGGGGTCGTAAAGAGTCGGACACGACTGAGCGACTTCCCTTTCACTTTCATACACTGGAGAAGGAAATGGCAATCCACTCCAGTGTTCTTCCCTGGAGAATCCCAGGGACGGGGGAGCCTGGTGGGCTGCCATCTATGGGGTCGCACAGAGTCGGACATGACTGATGCAACTGAGCAGCAGGGCTCCTGTTAGATGCCAAGCACCTCAGTTATGTCCTGATATCAGTGGTTACTATGAGACAGGCCTTAAGCTCTAGAATCTCATATGCTAATAAATAAGAATGTTATATATCCCTATATCTCTATCTCCATCTACAGCAAAGTCTACTAGCAGAACAAGTGAAGTGCAAAATAGTCCTGCATGAAGGTGCTGGAATCAGAGTGGAAGTAACATATGGATTTGGGGGAATAATGACACACAATATTTACCAAAAACTCTCTGAGAACCAGCTGATGTGATAAACATTATATTGTACAGTTTCATCCTCTGGGATTTCTTCTGCTTTTTTAGAAGAACACAGAGATTTATGGGCATGAGATTCTGCTAGTGCACAGGTAAGCTAAAGGGACTGTGTTTTAGCTTTTATATGAAATGAGAGATAACAGAATAAGTAGAATTAGGGTCCTGGCTATTTCTGCTTTATTGACTATGCCAAAGCTTCTAACTGTGTGGATCACAACAAAATGTGGAAAATTCTTAAAGAGATGGGAATACCAGACCACCCAACCTACCTCCTGAGAAATCTGTATGCAGGCCAAGAAGCAACAGTCAGAACTGGACATGGAAAAACTGACTGGTTCCACACTGGGAAAGGAGTACGTCAAGGCTGTATATTATCACCCTGCTGATTTAACTTACATGCAGAATTCAGTTCAGTTCAGTCGCTCAGTCGTGTCTGACTCTTTGTGACCCCATGAATCACAGCACGCCAGGCCTCCCTGTCCATCACCAACTCCTGGAGTTTACCCAAACTCATGTCCATCCAGTCGGTAATGCCATTCAGCCATTTCATCCTCTGTTGTCCCCTTCTCCTCCTTCCCCCAATCCCTCCCAGCATCTGGGTATTTTCCAATAAGTCAACTCTTCACATGAGGTGGCCAAAGTATTGGAGTTTCAGCTTCAGCATCATTCCTTCCAATGAACACCCAGGACAGATCTCCTTTAGAATGGACTGGTTGGATCTTGCAGTCCAAGGGACTCTCAAGAGTCTTCTCCAACACCACAGTTCAAAAGTATCAATTCTTCAGTGCTCAGCTTTCTTCACAGTCCAACTTTCACACCCATACACGACCACTGGAAAAACCATAGCCTTGACTAGACAGACCTTTCTTGGCAAAGTAATGTCTCTGCTTTTGAATATGCTATCTAGGTTGGTCATAACTTTCCTTCACAACACACAGAAAAGGTGTTTGATTCTGAATTATCTTTCCTTCAGGCAGCAATTGCTTGAAAGCAAAGAGACTATCTTACCAAGTAAGTGGACAGAAATAATGTATTCTCTGGTCTACGCTGTTTTATTACTTAAAGTTTTCAAAGACATAACATAAGTATCTTGTAATCTCTTTTCATCTCTATTAAAATACATTAATAAGATACTTGAAGAATTATTTGCCCTGCTAAAGTGTCCTAATTATTCCCCACCTTCTAACTTGGAATGATTTATGATTGCTCAAGACAATCTTCTGGAGAAGGCAATGGCACCCCACTCCAGTACTCTTGCCTGAGAAGCCCCATGAATGGAGGAGCCTGGTAGGCTGCAGTCCATGGGGTTGCTAAGAGTCGGCACAACTGAGCGACTTCACTTTCGCTTTTCACTTTCATGCCTTGGAGAAGGCAATGGCACCCCACTCCAGTATTCTTGCCTGGAGAATCCCAGAGACAGAGGAGCCTAGTGGGCTTCCGTCTATGGGGTCGCACAGAGTCGGACATGATTGAAGCAACTTAGCAGCAGCAAGACAATCTTCAGAGTTCAGTTCAGTTGCTCAGTCGTATCTGACTCTTTGTGACCCCATGGACCTCAGCATGCCATGTGTCCCTGTCCATCACCAACTCCTGGAGCTTACCCAAACTCATGTCCATTGAGTCACTTATGCCATCCAACCATCTCATCCTCTGTCAACCCCTTCTTCTCCTGACTTCAATCTTTCCTAGCATCAGGGTATTTTCCAATAAGTCAGTTCTTCGCATCAGGTGGCCAAAGTATTGGAGTTTTACCTTCAACATCAGTCCTTCCAATGAATATTCAGGACTGATTTCCTTTAGGATGGACTGATTTGATTTCCTTGCTGTCCAAGGGACTCTCAAGAGTTTTCTCCAACACCACAGTTCAAAAGCATCAGTTCTTCAGTGCTCAGCTTTCTTTATAGTCCAACTCTCACATCCATACATGACTACTGGAAAAACCATAGTTTTGACTAGACAGGCCTTTGTTGGCAATGTCTCTGCTTTTTAATATGCTGTCTAGGTTGATCATAGCTGTTCTTCCAAGGAGCAAACATCTTTTATTTTCATGCGTGTAGTCACTATCTGCAGTGATTTTGGAGCCCAAGATAATAAAGCTTCTCACTGTTTCCATTGTTTCCCCATTATCTTCATTCCTTCCACCATAGTTTGGCCTCAGTTCAAACAACAGGGAAGGAACACAACCCTGTCCATCAGAACAAGACCCAATCCCCCCCTCAGTTAGTCTCTCCCATCAAGACACTTTCATAACCCTCTTGTCCTTATCCATCAGAGGGCAAACAGAATGAAAACCACAATCACAGAAAACTAACCAAACTGATCACATGGACCACAGCCTTGTAAACTCGATGAAACTATGAGCCACCCCATGTAGGGCTATCCAAGATGGACGGGTCATGGTAGAGAATTCTGACAAAATGTGGTCCACTGGAAAAGGGAATGGCAAACCACTTCATTATTCTTGCCTTGAGAACCCCATGAACAGCATGAAAAGACAACCTTGAGAAGTCAAGGGAAAATGAGCATAGTTCAACAGAACTCTATCAGAACTGAAATGGCTCTGGCTATTCTAAATCATAGAATTACTGTGTCCTTTTAGGATGTCAAAAGTCATCTAAGATATTGATACCATACATCTACCCTAGCTTCCAATGCTATAAGAACAATGTATTATTCAGTCATCCAAGATTTATGCTAAGTAATAAGGAAACAAACGTTAAAAAAAAAAAAAAGCAATGATAACAAAACCAGCCTAAAGAAGAGGTAGTCCAAGATACCTCCCCCTGCCATATGGTTACACCAGTGGCCTTTAAATATAATTCCTTCCTTTTTTTTAAATTATCACATAGTAATAACAAAAAACACTGGAGGCCAAGTCTTGTTTCCAATGTCTCCTTTGCTCTTATACAATATGACTGCAGGCAAATCTTGCTCTTATTTTACACTTTTATTTTCTTTTTGGCAGAATTTGATGGATTTCAGAGACAAGTTTTGTATCATGAGCAAGGATTACATATTTTCCAGATCTGTAATCAACAAGATGATTTTAAATCAAAGTTTATACTTAAAAAAACAAGCCAGATAAAGTAAAAATAACTGTTCTTTAAGTATAAATAAATATATATATATATATATATATATATATATGAGAGAGAGAGAAGAAAGATAAACTTTCAGGACTCAGGAGACCTTTTACTTAAACTCCATGACTAAGATACTTTCATACTTCTTACTGGTATTTGGAATTTTCATTCCCAGAGTTTTCTCCCACTACTAAATGGTAGTACCAATTCTTGCCATTTACTTGTCATAAAAGTGGATAGGATCAATGGGGTAATATTTATCAAGTACTTTGAGCTCCCTGGAAGGTAGGGTTATATAAATATCATATACTCTACTGAAGTACATAAAAGAGAACTTCCCCAGACTTTAAATTCTTCAAGGAGTAACTCACATAATGGAACCTGTCTCAGTGAAATTGAGATTAATGAAAAATAAGTGCTATTGTTAAGTTTGTAGTGTGTCATCCCAAGGTTCTATTTGTACCATTAAAACATGGCTTTCATATTCACATTCTTTTTATAAGCAGAAGTTAATAGAAGTGACTTTGGTAAGTTTGTCTTTTGACATTAGGTCACTAGTACATCAATTTTTAATAGAATGAACAAAATTAAAATAAGGTTATTTATGTACAATTTTGAGTAAAACAATGTGATCAGTAACCAGTCCAACTGGGCTGTCTCCTTTTAAATAAACAAAAATTAATCAATTTTACCCATTCCAAAGTCTCACAGGATGCTATGTATTACAGACATCAATTAATTAAGTTAAGATAAACTGAGTATACAAAGGCAAAATTAATTGAGTATAGGTTCCTGTTATTTACTAAGTATTCCTTGCTAAACAAGGAAATAGATGGCCTTGCCCACACTGAATTCTTAAACTACATTACATGTAGTCAAATGTGAAATGAGAATAGCTTTTCTTTCCTCATAGTCTGAGCACCTTAAGGGGTAGACATATAATAGGAATGAGTCTACCAGGATCTTGGAAGGAAGGAATAGGTTCTCCTAAACTTTAAAACCCATGCAAGAAAAATGTACACCAAGAGACATTAAAGAATCTAAAAACTTGGGATTCCTTATTAATTTTCTATTTTATTGATCTGTCCATTGGTGTGAGTGAGGTGTTAAAGTCTCCTACTGTTATTGTGTTACTGTTAATTTCTCCTTTTATGTCTATTAGTGTTTGTCTTATATATTGAGGTGCTCCTATATTGTGTCCTTCCTTATCTCTTGTAATAGTCTTTATTTTAAGGTCTATTTTGTCTGATATGAGGATTGCTACTCCAGCTTTCTTTTGCTTCCTATTTGCATGGAATATATTTTTCATCCTCTCACTTTCAGTCTATATGTATCTTTAGGTCTGAAGTGGTCTTCTTGTAGACAGCATATATTGGGTCTTGTTTTTGTATCCATTCAGCTAGTCTGGGTCTTTTGGTTGGAGAATTTAATCCATTTACATTTAAAGCAATTATTGATATATATGTTCCTATAATAATCCTTAAATGATACATTAGATTAGACGGATCTCATTGATATCTTCAGGATATTTCATCCAAATGCAGAAGAATAACCCTTTTCTCAAGTGTACAAGGAACATTCTCCAGGATAGACCACATCTTGTGTCACAAATCAAACCTCAGTAAATTTAAGAAAATTGAAATCATATTAAGCCATCTTCTCTGACCACAATGCTATGAGACTAAATACCAACCACAAGAAAAAAACTGTAAGAAACACAAACACAGAGAGATTAAACAACACTTTTCTAAACAATCAACAGGTTACTGAAGAAATCAAACGGGAAATAAAAAGATTTCTAGAAACAAATGAAAATGAAAACATGGCAACTCAAAACTTATGAGATGCAGCAAAACAGTTCTAAAAGGGAAGTTTATAGCAATACAATCTTACCTCAAGCAACAACAACAACAACAACAACAAAAAAAAAAATCAATTAGACAGCCTAACGTTACACCTAAAACAACTGGAAAAAGAAGAACAAAAATTACCCAAAATTAGTATAAGGAAAGAAATCATAAACATCTGAACAGAAATAAATGAAAAAGAAATGAAAGAAACAATAGTAAAGATTAATAAAATTAAATCTGGTTCTTTGAGAAGATAAACAAAACTGACAAGCCTTTAGCCAAACTAATCAAGATAAAAAGAGAGAAGAATCAAACAAACAAAATTAGAAATGAAAAAGGAGAGGTTACAACAGACAATGCAGAAATACAAAGGATCATAAGAGCCTATTATGAACAACTGTATGGCAGTAAACTGGATAACCTGAAAGAAATGGACAGATTGTTAGAAAAGTTGAATCTTCCAAGACTGAACCAGGGAGAAATAGAAATTAAATTGAAGCTGTGATCAAAATCTCCCAAAAAAACAAGAGTCCAGGACCAGATGGCTTTACAGGAGAATTCTATCAAAGATTTAGAGAAGAGTTAATGCCTATCCTTCTAAAACTCTTTCAAAAAATTGCAGAGGAAGGAACTCTTCCAAACTCACTCTATGAGGCCACCATCACCCTGATATCAAAGCCAGACAAAGATAACACAAAGAAATAAAAATAAAGGCCAATATCACTAATGAACATAGATGCAAAAATCCTCAATAAAATTTAATAAACAGAATTCAGCAACACATCAAAAAGCTCATACACCATGATCAAGTTGGGTTTATTTTAGGAATGCAAGGATTCTTCAACATATTCAAACCAATCAATGTGATCAACCATATTAACAAATTGAAAGATAAAAACCATATGATAATCTCAATAGATGCAGAAAAAGCCTTTGACAAAATTCATGACCCATTTATGATTAAAATTCCTCAAAAATTGGGCACAGAAGGAACCTACCTCAGCATAGTAAAGGCCATATATGATAAGTCTACAGCAAAACATTCTCAATGATGAAAAACTGAAAGCATTTCCCCTAAGATCAGGAGCAAGACAATGATGTCTACTTTCACCATTATTCAACATAGCTAAGCAAGAAGAAATAAAAGAAATTCAGATGGGAAAAGAAGTAAAGCTCTCACTGTTTGCAGATGACATGATACTGTACATAGAAAACCCTAAATACAGTATCAGAAAATTACTAGAGCTAATCAGTGAATTTAGCAAAGTTTCAGGATACAAAATCAATACACAGAAATCACTTGTATTTCTATATACTAACAGTGAAAAATCAGAAAGAGAAATTAAGGAATCAATCCTATTCGCCATTGCAACAAAAAGAATTAAATATCTAAGAATAAACTTACTTAAGCAGACAAAAGAACTGTACACAGAAAATTATCAGACATTATTGAAAGATATCAAAGGTGACATAAACATCAGATGGAGAGATATTCCATGTTCCTGGGTAGGAAGAATCATTATTGTGCAAATGACTATACTACCAAATGCAATCTACAGATTCAATGTGATTCCTATCAAATTACCAATGACATTTTTCACAGAACTAGAATAGAAAATGTCAAAATTTATAAGGAAACACTAAAGATCCTGAATAGCAAAAGCAGTCTTGAGAAAGAATGGAGCTGGAGGAAACAACCTTCTTGAGTTCAGATTATACTACAAAGCTACGGTCATCAAGACAGTATGGCACTGGCACAAAAACAGAAATAACAACCAATGGGACAAGATAGAAAGCCCAGAAATAAACTCATGCACCTATGGGTACTTTATTTTTTACAAAAGAGGTAAGAATATACAATGGGCAAAGACAGCCCCTTCAATAAATGGTGCTGGGAAAACTAGACAGCTACATGTGAAAGAATGAAATTAGAACACTTCCTAACACCAGAAACAAAGATAAACTCAAAATGGATTAAAGACCTAAATGTAAGACCAGAAACTATAAAACTCTTAAAAGAAAACAAGCAGAATACTTGATGACAAAAATCAAAGCAAGATCCTCTATAACCCACCCCCTAGAATAACGGAAATAAAAACAAAAGTAAGCAAATGGGACCTGATTAAACTTAAAGGCTTTTGCACAGTAGGATAAAAAGACAACCCTCAGAATGGGAGAAAATAATCTCAACTGAAACAACTGACAAAGGATTAATTTCCAAAATATATAAGCAGCTCATACCATTCAATGCCAGGAAAAAAAAAAAAAACAACCAAAAAGTGGGAAAAAGACTTAGACATTTCTCCAAAGAAGACATATAGATCATTAACAAACACATGAAAACATGCTCAACAAATGCAGATCAAACCTACCATGAGATTTCACCTCACACCAGAATGGCCATCATCAAAGTCTACAAACAATAAATGTTGGAGAGGGTGTGGAGAAAATGGAATGCTCTTGCACTGTTGGAGGGAATATAAATTGATACAGCCACTATAGAAGATGGTAAGGACATTCCTTAAAAAAATCTAGGAATAAAACCACCATATGACACAGAAATCCCAGTCCTGGGCATATACCACAAGAAAACCAAAACTGAAAAAGACACATGAATCCAATTGTTCACTGCAACACTATTTACAATAGCTAGAACATGGAAACAACCTAGATGTCCACTGACAGATGAATGGATAAAGAAGTTGTGGTACATATACACAATGGAATATTACTCAGCCATGAAAAAGAATGCATTTAAGTCAGTTCTAATGAGGTGGATGAACCTAGAAACTATTCACAAAATGAAGTAAGTCAGAAAGAGAAAGATAAATATTGTATTTTAACACATATACAGAATCTAGAAAAATGGTACTATAGAATTTATTCACAGGGCTGCAATGGAGAAAAAGACTTAGAGAATAGACTTATGGGCATGGGAAGAAGAGAGGAGAGATTGAGATGTAAGGAAAAAGCAACATGGAAACTTACATGATCATATGTAAAATAGATAGCCAACAGGAATTTGCCGTATGGGGTCAGGAAACTCAAACAGGGGATCTGTAGGAAACTAGAGTGGTGGGATGGGGAGGAAGATGGGAGGGAGGTTCAAATCCCACCCCTCTAGGTTGATAGCTGACTCATGTTGAGGTTTGACAGAAAACAAAAAAATTCTGTAAAGCAATTTTCCTTCAATAAAAAAATAAATCAACAATAATAATAATAAAAAAGAATCTTAAAACTGATCAGAACAGATCCTGAAGTGGAAAAGTCAAGCTTTTCAAAGATGCTCTAATAAAGCTAACACTGTAGCTTTTGCCTCAGATTTATCTGGAACAGTATTTGATTGACTATGTTTCCAAGTGTGCAGTTAAACAGCACAAGTAAGAATCTGCATGAAATGCAAGTAAGAATGGGAGATGCAAATTATGCAACTGAAGGCAAGGCACAGAGTGACCTTCATATTTCATTTAGATTACAGAACCTCATAGCAAATTCTCTTGTTTTCTAAATTAATGTAATTCCCTAGTCCATTCCTCTCAGAGCAGCTAATTTTTCATTTCCCAGAACATGAGATGAAAAGGGGATTAAGGAACTGCAGAATAAAGACAACTTTGTTGTGAGCTAAAAATGTCCTCAGAGGAATGATGCAGAGTACCCAAGAGGGAGCAAGGAATTGAAGGTTTCTTCCTTTTGAAATAATGGCTAGCTCTGTGTGTGGAGATGGAAACTAGACTGACAAGTTATTTTCCTGCTGAAAGAAAAAAATAAAAATAAATAACTGGTTTGGTGACATTCATTTAAAATTTATTCATGAAATTATTGAATCATTTATTCAACAAATACATATATTGAGAACTTGCAAGCAAGGCAAACTGTAAATTCTGAAGATAAACTTGTTAAAACAGCAGACAAGACTCTTATTCACATGTGTTTTTCTTTCTGGAGATTAAAAAGGATTTACATGCATGCTGTTTAATCATGTCTGACTCTTTGTGACCACATGGACCAGGCCCCTCTGTCCATGGAATTCTCTAGGCAAGAATGCTGGAGTGGGTTGCCATTTCCTGCTCCAGGGGATCTTCCCGACCCAGGGATCGAATCCATGTCTCCTGTGTCTTCCACATTGGCAGGAAGATTCTTTACCACTGCACCACCTTACATGGAACAACAAATGAATAAGGCAATTTCAGTTTGTGGTAAACTCTATAAAAGGAATAAATTAAGAGTGTAAGATTTGGAACTATGTTATTGGGAGAATCAGAAGAGCCTTTCTGAGGAGACAGCCTAAGAATAACAAGAATGAGCCAATGAACATCTGGAGATAGAACTTTTCTTGCAAAGGAACAGCACATGCAAAGGTCCTAAGCCAAGTGATATTTGGCTAGAGCAAGAGTCCACTCAAGGCCAATGAGACAGATCCATTGAGCAGAGGAGATGGCTGTCTGAATTGGAGACTGAGAGTTGAGTAGGGGCCTAGCAATAGGGGGATTTAGAACTTGGAAAGTGGTTTGTATGTTTTTAAGTGTTATTTTATTAGCCTGTGGTAGGCAGAATAATGCCTGTGGATATCTATGACTTAATCCCTTGCATGTGTGAATGTGTGAATTTATAGAATAAAGAATTAAGGTTACTAATCAGCTGACCTTGAGTTAGGGAGCTGAATCTGTATTATTCAGATGGGCCCAAGTAATTACAAGGGACCTTAAAAGTAGAAGGGAGAAGAGTAAGTGTCAGAGTGATGGAACTTGACAAAGACAGGATATTCCACTGCTGATTCTGAAGATGGAAAGAGCCCAAGACCCAGGGAGTGTAGGCAACCTCCAGAAGCTAGAAAAAGCAAAGAAACAGACGGTCCCTCAGAATTTCTAGAAAAAGTACAGTTTGGTTGACACCTGGGTTTTAGCCCAGTGAGACTCATTTTAAACTTTTGATATCCAGAATCATAATATATTTGTGTTACTTTAAGTCATCAGTTCTATTACAGAAGCAGTATGAAGCTAATATAAAGCCAATGGAAATTTTTACATCAAGGAGAAGTTTAATTTTACTTAAATGTTAACATATCATTCTGATTGCTCCTGGAAAAATAAACTATAAGGATGCAAAAGTAGAAAGGACAATTAAAAAGCTATTGCAGCAGACCAGATATAAGATAATATAGATATAATGGGGTAGAACCACTGGAGAAAAAAATAAAAAACCTCAGATATTTGAAATACATCTCAAAACTTTTTGAGGAAATGGAATTTGGCGAGGAGAAAATGAGATATTGACACTACACTTTGGAATGAAACATTTGGAGGAATGAGGGAGCTATTTTCTGAATCTAAGACAAGAGAAAGAGAATTTTAGGTATATTAACTTTTAGATGTGTATTACGGTATACTTATTTTGAATTTAGGAGAGATTACAACAATGTGCTAGTAATCTTCCTAATGATACCTTTGTGACATGGTGCTGAATTAAATCATATATGGGAGAGACTATTGAGACTCTTCATTGGATTTCTGAGTAGTAACCTATCTTCAGTTATTGAACCAATGAGATAGGATTAACATTCCATTGTCTAGATTTCCAAAGCTTGTAATACTGTGTTTTTGTTTTTGTTTTGTTTTTTCATATTCTCTTCTGAGTTCAAGTCTCTTAAATACTCACTGATTATTTCTTCTGGAATATGTAAAGATAAATTGAGAGGTTTAATAGTGTATACAATTAAACCTTTGCTTTTCTTTCTTAGTGGAAATTCTACAATTTAAAGGTGGAATCATGACAGTCTTGAAGTAGACATGGTCTGAGACCTTGTTCTAGACAATGGAGTTGGTATTCTAGTTACAGATTTGGGAGTCTTAATTGAATGTATTGTATGAAATGAAGTGTTGTGTGACAGAATCTTTAATGGGTGCTCGAGAAACCTATAAAATGCATTAATTCAACAACAGTAAGAAAACTGAAACACGAAAAATAGGCAGAGAACTGGGGAAATAAGGTCTGATTCAAATACAATCAACAGATTATAGAGCTATCACTTGAAACACTGCACTAGGACTCTCAGCTTCTTTACTGTTAAGATTACTTCCCTATATGGTAATATATAATGGCCTAAGATATAAAATAATGAAACTCCCAACCAAGAGAAGATGCCTGATCTTAAGATTTTGCCATGGATCAACCTTGTCTGTGCATTATTCTGTTATCATGGTCTTGGTTTCTGGGATTGTCTCTGAATTCCTGAATATGACATTTTGCATCCAGAACACAGACTCTGTTTCACCCTCACCTGATTTATTTCAAATCCATAAAGTACTTACAAAATTCATTTGCATTTTTAATCATAATGTAATATATATATTATATATATAACATATATTTTATTGAACTATAATTGACTGGATTGAAATTTTTTAGGTATTATAATCCCTATAAAGTTATTATAAAATATTCCCCATATTCCTTACATTATATCCTTGTTTCTTATTTATTTTGCACTTAGTACTTTGTGTCTTTTAATCCCCATTCATCTATTTTGCCCTTGCTCTAATCCCTCTCTGCATTGGTAACATCTAGGAAACAATTTTTTTTTCTACTTATAAGTCTGTTTCTGTCATTCATTTGTTTTATATTTTGGATTTCACATATAAGTGATAACATACAGCATTTATCTTTCTCTGACTTATTTAACTAAGTGTCATACCCTCCAGGTCCATCTATGTTGTTGAAACTGGCAAATTTCATTCTTTTCTATGACTGAGAAATATTCTATTATATATTTACTCCATATCTTCTTTATCCATTCATCTATTATTGATGGACATTTAGGCTGATTCCATATTTTGGCTATTGTAAATAATGTTGCTATGAACATTGGGGTTTATACATTTTTTCAAATTAGTGTTTTCATTTTCTTAAGAAATATACCCAGGAATGGAATTGCTATATTATAATGTAGTTATATTATTAGTTGTTTGAGGAACTTCCCTCCATTTTCTCCATAGTGGTTGTACCAGTTGTGCATTCCCACCAGCACTGTACTAATGTTCCTTTTTCTCCATATTCTTGCCTACACTTATTATTTCTTGTCTTTTTGAGGATGACCATTCTGACAGATGTGAGCTTCTATTTTATTGTGGTTTTGATTTTCATGTCCCTGGTAATTATTTATGGAGTCACAAAAGACTGAATAGCCAAAGTAATCTTGAGAAGAAAAAAAAAAAAAGAATAAAGCTGCAAATAGCATGCTTCTGGATTTCAGATTATACTATTAATACAAAGCTACAGTAATCAAAACAGTATGGCAACAGCACAATAACACACATACAGATCAATGGACCCAAATAGTCCAGAAATGAGGGGAAAAAAAGTCCAGAAATAAACTCACACACATATAGTCAATTGATCTATAGCAAAGGAGGCAGGAATACACAATGGGGAAAGAATCTCTTCAGTAAGTGGCATTAGGAAAACTAGACAGCTGAATATAAAAGGATGAAATTAGAATATTTTCTCACACCATATACAAAAGAAACTAAATTGATTAAAAACCTAAACAAAAGAAACAATTAAACTCCTATAAGAAAATAAAACAGCATACCCTTTGACATGAAAGTGAAAGTGAATAGGTCTTAGCTTTTTTTTTTTTTTTTTTGCTTCTGTCTCCTCAAGCAAAGGAAACAGGAACAAAAATTAACAAATTGGACTCAATAAAGCTTAAAGGTTTTTTGCACATTGAAGGAAACCATCAACAAAATGAAAATACAACCTACTGAATGGGAGAAAAATATTTGTGAATGATATTATTGTCAAGATTTAATACCAAAAATATAAAGAACTTACACAACTCAATATCAGTAAAATAAACAATCTGATTTTAAAAAATGGACAGAGGACTCAAATAGGTATTTTTCCAAAGAAGACATACAGATGACCAATAAGCACTCAAAATTCCTTGGAGTCATAATAATGTTTCCAAATAATATAGAAAGGTTAGCAGTGTTACTGTGATTAAGATCCTAGATCATCTGGCATTAAATATATAAATTGTGGTCCTCCAGAGAAATAAAATCAATATGAGAAAATACACACACAGATTTATTACAAGAAATTGGCTAATGCAAATATGGAAGCTTGACACTCTCAAGATTTGTACAATAAATCAGCAAACCAGATACCCATGAAAACTGAGGATTTAATTCAAGTTTGAGTTCCATAAAGGCCTGAGAAATGGTGTAGTTCCAGTCCAAATGGCAGTAGCTTGGGACTCAAGAAGAGAAAATGCTTCAGTTTGAGTCCAAAGGCAAGAAAAAATCCAATGACCAAGTTCAAAGGCAATCAGACAGAAAGAATTCTCTTACTTGGGGAAAGGTCATCATTTTTGTTTAATTCAGGCTTTCATCTGATTGGATTGGATGAGGGCCATCTACTTTAAAGAGGGAAATCTGCTTTTCTCAGTCTACCAATTTAAATGTTAGTCTCACCCAAAAAACTCTCACAGACACACCCAAAATAATGTTGACTCGATATCTGGGTATCCTATGGCTTAGTAAAGCTGACACAAAAAATTAATCATCACACACGAAGAGTGTGGAAAAACCAGCTGAGAGAATAGAAAACAGTAACGAAAGAGAATTTTGGCAGATTTTAGTCCAGATAAATTCTGAGACAATAGCCTATGCCCAGAGTGCAACTTTCACCCGTTTGCCGTTTGCAGAGCAGAATTAATATTTAAGACTGTAGTGGTAGGATCAGGCAGATATGATTTTAAATGTTAGTTCAGTTCAGTTCAGTAGCTCAGTCGTGTCCGACTCTTTGCGACCCCATGAATCGCAGCACGCCTCCCTGTCCATCACCAACTCCTGGAGTTCACTCAGACTCACGTCCATCGAGTCAGTGATGCCATCCAGCCATCTCATCCTCTTCGTCCCCTTCTCCTCCTGCCCCTAATCCCTCCCAACATCAAAGTCTTTTCCAATGAGTCAACTCTTCACATAAGGTGGACAAAGTACTGGAGTTTCAGCTTCAGCATCATTCCTTCCAAAGAAATCCCAGGGCTGATCTCGTTCAGAATGGACTGGTTGGATCTCCTTGCAGTCCAAGGGACTCTCAAGAGTCTTCTCCAACACTGCAGTTCAAAAGCATCAATTCTTCGGCACTCAGCTTTGTTCACAGTCCAACTTTCACATCCATACATGACTACTGGAAAAACCATAGCCTTGACTAGACGGACCTTAGTTGGTAAAGAAATGTCTCTGCTTTTGAATATGCTATCTAGGTTGGTCATAACTTTTCTTCCAAAGAGTAAGCGTCTTTTAAATGTTAGTAGATTTACCTAATAGGGCATTTAGTAAACAACGCTGAAGCATGTTTTCCTTATACATAAAATGGGAAATGTAATAATATCTGCCTCATGAGATTTCTAAAATAAATATAATATACATAAAACACTCAGAACATTGATAACATAAATCTGACAAATGAATTTTCAGTGTTGTTAACATATGTATCATTATCATTATTTGAATGAACAGGTTGGATCTCTTAGAAATACTCAAGATGAAGGAGAAATCCACTTCATTGAATACCTTCTCAGGAATGCACTTATTTTCATTTTAATGGATTTGCTCACATATTTCTTTTCCTTTTAGAAATTGTACTTTTTTTTTTTGCTAGAAATCAACAGTCTACAAAAAACAGATATCTCTAAAACACTACAGCTCACATATTCCTGCAAAGCTTAGCTGATCCTCCCAGCATTTATTATGTATCTGATTGAGTGAAGTAAGTAATCCTCCTGTTACATTTAAAAATAAAATAACAGCTTTGGTCTGATAATGTCACAAAAGATTTTACAGCACAAGAAAGGCATGAGCTGCTTTTGATGGAAACTGATATCACAGAATGGAAGAGAATTAGAAGTGATATTTCCCATGTCTTTGCTCATTGTCTACTAAGTAATGATTTTTCTTATATCATAGGGTATCCATTTCTCTTTCTCCTAAATGAAAAATCTAGCAGAAATACAAAATGAGGATTTTAAAAAATCAATTGCGAACAGTACTATACATGTTCACTGACTTTATTCTTATCTGCAAATAATGGCATTTTTTGAATTCTTACTGGCATAGAGGTGGTAAAGTAGGTGTACTACAAGGCTAAGCACCTCCAGAGTTGGCATGTGGATGCTACAGTCCAAAGATCCACAAGCCAAAAGAAGTCTGGGGAGCACTGAGTCATTATCTGATTGCTTCACGAGAGTACTTGCTTTGGCAAATCAGTAGTGAGTTATCTAGGTGGGAGTTGGCAAAAAATAAATTTTCTGAGCAGTGCAGTAGAATGTAGAGTTAGGAGACAGACTCCGGAAACATACAGCTTAAGGTTTCCATCCTGGATCCAGCATGGAACAGTTATCGAACAATTTGTGTATTATTCTCACAGTTAAATTTCCTTATAGGTGTACTTCCCATATTTCCGATCACTTCAAGAAGATAATATATGTAAAATTCCTGACAATTATTGTTTAACTTTTTTATTTTATAGAACCCACCTACACAAACATTTTCATTAGGGAGTAGAAACTCACATCTTAGATTGTAGAACAGACAGGCTTGTTCATGATGTCATCATCATTTTCTTTGACTTCAGGACACAAGGCAGTAAGTTGAATTTGGAATAACCCAACTAAAGGGATTCAGTAGCCATTTGTTTTTTTTATATTGCTAAAAGTTTATCATAAACCACGTGAGCATGGAATAAGCCTCAGAGACAGAGACCATGACTATGACTCATGGAAAATACCACACTGGTATCCTGATATCTTGCCAATCTTATTCTGTCTTCTTGGAATCTGCTTCACCTCCTGGAGGAAGCTATTGGATCTCCAAGGGGGCAAAATCCCAAGCCAAGTTCATACTCAGCAATACTCGTCACCTGCTTCAGAGCAGGTAAAGGGCTAACTGTAGCTGATTAAGTGTTGGAAGACGTCACATCAGGTTTAACTTTATTTTCCTGAAGTCTTCATAAGGATAGCCAGAACAAAAAAATGCTAAATCTTGTCTTGGAATTCAAAAGACACAACATACAGGTGTAATACAAAAGGAATGGGAAATACAAAAGGAAAAATAGCACAGATACTATGAACTATAGAGATGAAATGTAGCATGTCGACCAGTAGTGTTTCTGCTTCCTGCACCCCCACCTCCAATAACCATGAGACCAATAGGATGTGCAGTGACCTCCTCTGGATGTTTGAGGTAATGTTGGAAAGGACAATGGTCTGAACCTTCACCCAAGTGTGGCCCATCCAGAAATCCAGTTGGAAATATTAGGATGATTTCTGCTTCCAAAAATGAAGGTGAGGAAGCAAAGAATGATGTGGAAATCCCATGTTTCCATGAATTCAGGTAAAGTCACACCATTTTGACAAAGAGACCGTTTTCACTCATCTCAAGGAGGTAACCTCTCTCAAGCAGAATCACTAACAATGTTATGGAATATGAATTATTTAGAAATTAGACCAATTCAGGGAAGAAATGGGGAAGTGAAAGTCTAAAAGTGTGAGGGAGTGGTAGGGGTTAGAAGATGAAGGAAAAGAATGACTAATTAGTATTAAGTAATGCTAATTAATTAATTAGTTATAACCAAGCATTTCCAGAGCCAGAAGAAAGATCATGAATGGGGCAACTTGTGCAAAGGTCTATAGGAACATATTTCCTCATACACCAGCCTCTGTGGGTCCATAGCTGAAAGTGTGTGGTGGTGGGGTCAATGATGCTCTTTGTCAACAAAGCCAGAAGCTGGGAAGAAAAACTGCATATAGAGCAGAAGAAAGTGAAAACAAACTGAAATCCACTTATTACCTCTAGGTCTCCTTTACTGCATCTGACTGCAAAAATACCTTCAGAAGCAGTGGTTACTGATTCACTTTTGTCTTACAAACTATGCATACATTTTTCTTGTGGCGAATTCTAGTTGGTAACATACACGGATGCAGTTCTAGGTATAAGAAAAGTGACACAACACAGTTAACAGGCCAAGCCAGGATTGAATGGCAGACTAAAAATATAACAGTAGAGGAATGTGGATGACATTTGTTTTTTGAGTGAAAGACTTATAGCTGCCCAGGTCTCCAATGTCATGGAAATTTGTTGATGTTCAGTCACTAAGTCATGTCTGAATCTTTGGGACCCCATGGGCTGCAGTTCGCAAGGCTTCCCTGTCCTTCTTTATCTCCTGGAATTTGCTCAAACTCATGTCCATTGGGTCAGTGATGCTAGCCAACCATATTATCTTCTGTTGCCCCCTTCTTTGACCTTCAATTTTTCCCAGCATCAGAGTCTTTCCCAATGAGTTGGCTTTTTGCATCAGGTAGCCAAAGTATTGGAGATTCATGAAAATGGAAAGACTCTGGGAGACAAATCCCAGAGAGCCAACAAGAATGACCAAGGCTAAAAGAGCCAATTTTTTGAAGTCACCTGCTTTTGGTATCATTACTGGGTTAATAATCAAATGAGACCAAGTTCAAAAATATTCTCAAAACTCACACACACACACATACACAAACCCTCTGGCTCTATAATACCAGAGAAAACTTTTGTTGCAGTAGAGTCGCCTAAGGGACTTCCTTGAGGCTGTCATAAATACTAAATGTATGTGACCTTTTCCCTTGGGTGTACAGCCATCCATGATTTTGTCAAGCTCTTTTTGGAGTAAAGTCTTTTGCAATAAAGTCCACCCAAGGATGGAGGAAGCTTGGTGATGAAAATATAAATTGGACTACTAGGGTTGAATATAAATCACAAATTTAAATGACAAAATTATAACTAGAACTGCATTGAACTAAGCTAACTTGAATTAGCAAGATCAATTTTCCCAATACTAAGAAACAGAGCCTCCTGAGGTAATGTGAATCTAAAGAAAGTGAGAATTTTAAACAAGTCTATGACTTTAACACTGTTGCAGTCACCATGCAGACCTCCTTGAGGCCATGTCATAAATGCTAAATGGATGTGACTTCTTTCTCTTGAGTACACTGCTAAGCATGAGCTTGCCAAGTTCATCAGCCCCCTGCTTTAGGCTTCTAAGCTGCTCTCATAAGGACCAGCCTCTGAAACTAAGTCTGTTTCCCTAGCCCCAATCAATCAGGTACACACCTAGTCCTTTTTATCATCAAAGCCTGGTGATGCTGTAGCCCCAGCCTGCTTTGCCGCAGAGTCTGCTCCCAATATGACATTTATAGAAGCCAAAAGAACATTTTCCTTCAATGGTTTACATTCCAATGACTGACACTAAGTCTTAAATATCTGCTCAGTTTGGAGACTTTCCATTGGCTTAAAACTTCTCTTATACAAATGGAAAGTGATTTCTTCTTAAATATGGATAAAATCCTGTGCCATGTTCAGAGAGATTAAGAAGCTTAGAAAAGCATTTTGTCACAAGAATTCTGCAAAGGAAGTTATCTAACTGTGCAATTCTAATACTTTACAGAGGGGGCTCTTTAAAAAATTTCTCCACCTGTTCAGGTCAAAGGGTATACTATGAAGCATAATTTGAGTTTATATAAGAAATGGACACCAAGAGTAAAAAAAATAGAAATACTCTGATCAAACAAGCCTGCTGATTTGCTTCCATAGATCCCAAAAAATCACTTGTGCATGCTTCCAGTAGATTATTAAAGAAACCAAAATAGAACCACTCACTATCTTTATTAACTTGGAATATCATAATTCTAAACAACACTAGAAATGAATCTAAACTCTAGAAATAGGCCAGATCTCCAGTTACAATGTCTATTTTTATAAAATAATAATGAGATAAAATATGAAAGAATTTAAATCAGCTGGACAAAATTACATCACATATCTTTTAAAATCTAGATATAATTAAATTGATAAAGGTTGCAATGCTTCTTTAACAACTAATTTTGTGTATTATATTGCTAGATGTTTCCCTCTCAAAATATAATCCAACAAAAATGAAAGAAAACATAAACTGTAGTGGCAAATAGGGAAAATATATTGATATATTTCCTTTAGGTAACACTATCCAAATTGCTAGATAAGATCAGTCTAGGGAAAATAGAAATTATAAGAAGTGAGATTATTGATTTTCAAGAAAGTTGTGAAAATAATTTGGATGAAAATGAATTCAGATGATCCTGATTCTAAACCAATAAAGTCCAGTTGTGAATCATTCTTTATCAGGCCCATTCATAGCTCTTGGGAAAAAGTATTTTGTTGTTTATATTGTGTAATTTGAAGGATGATTAGAAAGTCACTCCTTTCCAAAATACTTCTTATCAACACCTACCACTATATTTTAAATATCATCATAAATTTATTCTTTTGGTAGAAACATCACTTCCTCTTTGCAAGGAAATCAATATTTATAATAACATGACTAATTACATTTTGCTGAGCATTTCTTATGTGCCAGAAAATCTGTTAAATGTCAAGTGAATCATTTCAAATAACCATTGGAATAAATCTATGAGGAAAGTATTATCTTCATCTGACAAAAGAAAAAAAAAAGAGCATGAAGAAGTCAAATAACTTACCAGATGTCACACAGCTGAACAGTGGTGGAACTTCATGTTCTAAGTCTTTGAGACTAACTTGATGCTTTGTATGTATCTTTGTCTTTTGAAGCACACTTCATGTTTTGGGTGTCAAAACTGTATTTATCCCTCAATATGAAGCCTTCTGGGCTTCCTAGGTAGCTCAGTGGGTAAAGAATCTGCCTGCAGTGCAGGAGCTACAGGCAAACACAAGTTCAATCCCCAGGTCAGGAAGATCCCATGGAGGAGGGCATGGCAACCCACTCCAGTATTCTTGCCTAGAAAATGCCATGGACAGAGGATCCTGGTGGACTACAGTCCATAAGGTTGCAAAGAGGCAGACACCACTGCAGCAACTGAGCACACACACATGCATGATGCCTTCTATGATTACCACATGCAGATCTATTCCCTAGACCAGCTGTTCTATAATAGCTCATGTTATATTATTTGAAATGGCTTTCCATTTCCATATCCCTTACTAGATTGTCTTTTGTGTGGGCAGTGAACATATCTTTTTTTATAGTTGTTGCTGTTACTGTCATTATTATTACAATCATCGTTATTACTGCTATTCTTAGTGTTCTCAGAACTGAATGCAATATCACCTGCATATTTAATGTTTCACACATGTTCTCTGAATGAAAGTTTGTAAAATTAAATTAATGTTGGCATTTCTTATAAGGGTTCATGTTGCTTTTCATCATGATTAGTGAAACTTCAAGTAATATGAAAAACCTGAATGCCTAAGATATTAACAGATATTCCATATTTAGTCATAAACAGAAAAGATCAAAAGGGTATCAGAATCCTCTTTGGCTTTACATTGGAACAGACGTGCTTTTTGCTGGATAGATCACAATGTCCTAATCACATGGTGTAGGCAGTGATGACAAAGAAGAGTAGTTGAAATTTCCAACTATTCGAGAAATGCAATTTAAAACTACAATGAAATATCACCTCACATCGGTCAGAATGACCCCATTCAAAAGTCTCCAAATGACAAATGCTGAAGAAGATGTGAAGAAAAGAGAGACCTCTTCCAGTGTTGGTAGAAGTGTAAATTGGTGCAGCCACTATGCAAAACATGGAGCTTCCTCAAAAAACTTACAAATGAGTTGCCATATGACCCAGCAATCCCACTCCTGGGCATGTATCTGAATAAAACTCTAAATCAAAAAGATATATGCACCCCAATGTTCATAGTATCACTATTTACAATAGCCAACACAGAGAAAACACCTAAATGACCACTGAAAGATGAATTCATAAAGAAGACATATACATATACACACTATATAGATAGAGATAGAGAGATATATATAGATAATGGGATACTACCTAGCCATAAGAAAGAATGAAATAATGCTATCTGCAGCAATATGGATGAACCTAGAGACTATTAGTTTAAGTGAAATAAGTTAGAAAGACAAATACCAAATGATACCACTTATATGTGGAATCTAAAAATGTGAAAAAAATGGACTTATTTAAGAAACAGGCTCACAGACATAGAAAACAAACCTAAGGTTACCAAAGAGGAAACAGAGAGATAAATTAGGAGTTTGGGATTAGTAGATACAAACTAATATATATAAAATAGATAAACAAGGTCCTATTGTATAACACAGGGAAATATACTGTCATAAACCATATTAAATATACTGTCATAAGCCATTTTGGAAAAGAATATGAAAAATATATGCATTATATATATATAATCACCTTGATGTATACCAGAAAGCAACATAATAGTTTAAATCAATTATATTTCAATAAACAAAAGTGGTTAGAGCCTTTGGTTACAATTGGTGGATTCAACCCTCATGGCTAACTCCATTTCAGCCTGAAATCTGAACAAAATAAACTGCAGAAATAATAAACATAAATCAGCAGTAAAAAAGCTGCCTGCAGTGCAGGAGATGCAAGAGATGCAGATTCTACCCCTGGGTTAGGGAGATCCCCTAGAGAAGGAACTGCTAATCCACTCCAGTATTCTCGCCTGGAGAATCCCATGGAACAAGCAGCCTGGAGGGCTACAGTCCATGGGGTTGCAAGAGCTGGACGTGACTAAGCAACTAAACTACCACTATAAGGGAAAAATTAGCAGGAAGCAGAACCACTTCTGGTCCACATTCTATCTGGTGAAATTTTAAGCTCTCTGATTTTTTTCTCTGTGAACCTAATAATGACTCCTTGGCAATAGATTATTTAACTGAGTTCATTTGTTTCTGGCTTATGTCATGTCCCTTCGGTTTCTGTAACTGTGCACCTGCCAAACCTCCAAGTCATCTTATGAACTGATGTCATGAATGCTGTTTAGCTAGTCATCATTCTAATAATGGCAGTGGCCACAAGCAGTTATCTCAAACCACTTTTTGTCTTCTTAAAATTCTTATGATCTTATCATCTTAATGTCTTATGATCTTCCTTATTGCCATCAGCAAGCATACTTACTCTTTCCTAATTATTTAATCTGTGGTGACAGAAGGATGAGTTGCTATTTGTTAGATGTGCTGAGTACATTCTATAGTTGCTAGGTGATACCAACCAGCACTAGCCTAAAATACTTAATAATCTTCAGATTAAATTTTCTTGTTACTTTTTCTTTAAACAGCACAAAGCACCTGGACCAGAGTGATTGAGACTGCATTATAAAATTCCTTGGATTCAAGAAACATTCTGATTGGTGCACAGATCAATGTAAAGGGTAGATTAATCTTTGTGAACCACTAGTTCAGCTGAAGCAGCTGCTCATATTTTAAATGCTAACATCATCATATTCTAGCACACAGAAGTATGATTTTCCTAAGAATGAAGATATCCAAAAGAGAAGCTAATAAGGCATATCTAAGCAGGGTGTTTGGTAATCATGAGATAACACTCTGGAGGGATTAGAAGCATGAGGCTGCATTTCTGTCAAATTATTAGCTCATGATAACCCCTTCCTCCTTGTCACACCTGGCTGCCTAATTCCTATCCAATTAAAAGTGACATTTTCTGGTGATGTTAGCAATTTAACTGCATACTTTCTTTTTTTTTATTTGAGAAGCTCTTTGGAAGGCTGATCACTGAAAACTGGAGGGTTTTGTCCCTCAGATGCTCGCAGTTATAAAGAGGAAAAATTGTCTAAGTCATATTAGATAGGGCCTGCCTACAGATCCAAAGTCATAACATGGTCTGTTCCATGCATATCATTGCAGCAGTAATTGCTGAGAACTACTCATCTATTTTTAACAAATTCCTTTTCGCTACAACTAATTAGGTTGATTCTTATGGTAGGTAGGGAAATTTTAAAAGTAAGGGATCCAAATTTTAAATTATGTCAAAAATTATCCATTGTACTCATGAATGTGAATTTTATAACAAATAATTTTGATAGTCATACACGCATATGCTTATATACATATACGCACACATCCACTCATAGAGACATCAAGGACGTTTGTAAAGATAGCTCACCACTTCCAGATATGTTTTAATTTTTAAGTTTCATATAATAAAATCCAATTCTTAAGCAACACATGAGTATATGTGTTAAATGACAAAAAATGTCTCAAAATGCCATTTTCATACACTTTCACTTACTTAATATGACCTCAAACATTTTCTATAAGTGTTTTTATTTCCAAATGTTTTTATTTCCAAAATAATATCCCAGTTTTGTTGAACCTCCAAATTTGCTGAGGCTCTAAAATATAAATTTCTTCCCCTCTAATTAATTATTCTACTGCTACTGCTAAGTCACTTCAGTTGTGTCTGACTGTGCGACCGCACAGATGGCAGCCCAACAGGCTCCCCCGTCCCTGGGATTCTCCAGGCAAGAACAATGGAGTGGGTTGCCATTTCCTTCTCCAATGCATGAAAGTGAAGTCACTCAGTCGTGTCCGACTCCCAGTGACCCAGTGGACTGCAGCCCACCAGGCTCCTCCATCCATGGGATTTTCCAGGCAAGAGTACTGGAGAGGGGTACCATTGCCTTCTCTGACATGAACATAATTTTAAACCAAGATTTTATTTCCCTTGCCTCAAAATATTTTCCCAGAATAAACTCCCTAACATACTACTCCTTAACCTCCTTAATGTATGACTCTTGATGTTGTAGCCATATTGCTTTCTGCAGTTGCTTAATCCAACTCTACCATTGGCAGAGTGAACTGAATAGGTCAGAAGAGGATCCACCACTGCCCTGATCTTGAAGAGAGTTAGGCTATCACTTGATCTGCCCTCTACCCTCACATCACCATCACTGCTACTGAATGTGTACTGACAACTGGCTAATGACCACTTCTGAGAGCTCTAATTCCTTCCTGCTACAAACTTCCAGTTGGGTGCCCTGATTGGTACATTTTACTGTCTATGACATTCCTTATCCTTTTTTTTTTTTTTTTTTGCTCTAGTTTTGTACATCAGTTATTACTCTAATTTTAACTGTGATGTTAGAATACTGTTAAGAGTCCCTCAGACTGTAAGGAGATCCAATCAGTCCATCCTAAAGGAAATTAATCCTGAATATTCACTGGACAGACTGATGCTGAAACTCCAATACTTTGGCCACCTGATGAGAAGAACTGACTCATTTGAAAAGACCCTGATGCTGGGAAAGATTGAAGGCTGGAAGAGAAGGGGATGACAGAGGATAAGATGGTTGGATGGCATCACCTACTCAATGGATATGAGTTTGAGTAAACTCCAGGAGTTGGTGATGGACAGGGGGGCTTGGCATGCTGCAGTCCATGGGGTCACAAAGAGTCAGACACGACTGAGCAACTAAACTGAATTGAAACGAACTATTACTCTAATTAATCCTGATAAGATACTACCTCAAGACTCCCTTCCAAAAGCCCTTTAGTTAGAATAGTCACTATGATTGCTCCTCTATGTGATTACAACTCCATGGGAATAGCACTCAAAAGCACAAAATGGTTTATCTGCCATAGCAATACGCAGACAATAAAACTGTAGTGATGATGTATCCTTCCAGGTTCTCAGTGACCAACTGATGATGTAACCCACAATGGACAGGGTGATGTCAATCACAAAAACATATCACAAGGACTCTACTGGAATTTTATTCATAATGTTAAAATCTCCAACATTTTAGTAAACTCAAATAACTAATACTGAAAAGGAAACACTATGGACTGCAAGAAAAATTTGAAAATAAGTATAACAAAATATTAAAATATTTCAAAAAAATGTTTTCATCTCAGCAAAATCCGTAGAGACTTCATGAAGAATACTGTAGGTAAATTTTATAATTTATATTTGAGCAGTTTTAAGGCAATGTGTATGCATTTAAATCCTAATTTTTAGTGTAAGAATCTACAAGTAAAATGTATATAATGTGTTTTACCATTAAATAAGAATAGCTTTAAGTAAAATCATATGAAGGCTACCACTCAGTATTTTTACTTGGTTTATAATGATGACAGGTTACTTATTCTTCAGTTTACTTGCATATTGTAGTGAATCTCCTTTTTAAAGAGATATATGCACTGTTAATTTTTTACTATAGACAAATATACATAAAATTCACCATTTTAAGTATTTTTAAGTGTGTAACTTGATGGTGTTATGTACATTCACAATGTTGTACAACCATCACTACTATCCAATTTCAGAGCTTTTAAGTTATCCCAAATGGAAACTCTATAGCCATTAAAAAAATGACTCCACATTTCTTCTTTCTGCAATCCCTAGTAACTTTCATTATACTTTCTGGATCTATGAACTTGCCTGTTCTAGGTAACTCTTATAAGCTGAAACACTTTATAACTGGCTTATTTCATTTAACATTTTTCAAGTTTCAGTCATTTTGTAGCATGACTCAGAATATCATTCCTTGAGAAGGCTGAATAATACCTCTTGTACATATATACCACATTTTGTTTATCCATTCATTTATTGAGACATTCTGGTTATTTTCACATTTTGACTTGTGTGACTAATGCTGCCATAAACACTGGTTTATAATGTCTGTTTGAGTTTTTACTTTCAATTATTTTACACATATACAGAGAAAAATGGGATTATTGGATCATATGGTAATTCTATTTTTAACTTTTTGAGTAACAAACAGTTTTTCTCAGGATTGCACTATTCTACATTCCCACCAACAAGGCACAATGTTTCCAGTTTCTCCATATTGTAGACAAAATTTGGTATTTTCCATTAAAAAAAAATAATAGCCATCCTAAAAGGTGGTGCTAGTAAATGGCAACCCACTCCAGTGTTCTTGCCTGGAGAATCCCAGGGATGGCGGAGCCTGGTGGGCTGCCATCTCTGGGGTCGCACAGGATCGGACACGACTGAAGCGACGCAGCAGCAGCAGTGGAAAAGAACTTGCCTGCCGATGCAGGAGATATAAGTGAAGCAAGTTCAATCCCTGGGTTGGAAAGATTCCCTAGAGGGCATGCAACTCACTCTAGTATTCTTGCTTGGAGAATCTGATGACAGAGAAGCCTGGCGGCTACACTCCATATGTTGGACACAACTGAAGCAACATAGCAGACATGCATCCTAAGAGGTGTACAGTGGTAAAGACATATGCAGTTTTAAACCCCATTTTTTACTATAAATTCATGCGTGAAAACTCTTAAGTATTATTTTCTTTTGAAGTTGCAGTATCTAACCTCAGAAAAATTACTAATCTGAAAGACGTTTTAACATCCAACTAATTCTATGAACATGATAAACATAGTTTGTTGTACTTGTTTATAATGCAATAACTAGGACAACAACTTTTAACCACTGGTCATTTAATTAGGTAAGCTCATATAACACACACACATATATATATGCGTGTGTGGGTGTGTGTTTGGTCGGGGGGACAGCTACAATAGTTGCTACTTTTCTATTGACTAGGGCTTCCCCGGTGGCTCAGATGGTAAAGAATCTGCCCACAATGCAGGAGACACGGGTTCAGTTCCTGGATCAGGAAGATTCCCTAGAGAAAGGATGGCTACCCACTCCAGTATTCTTGCCTGGAGAATCTCATGGATGGAGGAGCCTGGTGAGCTACATTCCATGGGGTCACAAAGAGCTGGACACGGTTGAGTGACTAACAACAAACACTAACGAAGAAAATGCAGCATAAGTTATATATGGTTTATCATGCTTCTAAATGTGTTTTTTCTTATCTGTTTAGGAATATTGACACTAAAAGGAATATATTTTCTTTTGCCTGTATTTATCAGTAATCAGTATTTCTCTAATCTAGACTTTATATCCAATTCCTTGCTTACATCAATTTACTGATTCATTCAATAATGCAAGTAAGACTACTTCCATTTCTCTGCCTCAAAAGAAAAGAAATGAAGCTTATTCTAATAAAAATCTGAAGTTTTGAAACAACAGCCTGTAATTAAAAATTCATTTTTTATTTTAAACAATGTGTATGCTTGAAAGAATCATAAAATGACTTTCTACAAGCTGATTTCTGCACTAATACTTTTGGAAGATTTAGAATGCTAAAGGTATGTGTACACAATTATAAGAAAAATGTTACCCATACATTTTTAAAAAATGAGAAAAGACACTAAATGCACTCTCAGTCTCACACTAAATGATAACAAAAAACCTACCAAACCACAAGTTAATGGAATTAGTATTCCTGCACAAATATCAAGAAAACCTTACATAAAATTTTAAGACAAGGGAAGAGAAAGACCAGGATAGTTTGAGAGCATATATCATTACAGAGAAAATTACCTGGTGTGCAATGTTGTTGTTATTCTTTAGTTGCTACATCGTGTCCTACTCTGCTACACCATGAACTGTCACCCTCCAGGCTCTTCCGTCCATAAGATTTTTCAGGCAAGAATACTGGAGTGGGTTGCCACTTCCTTCTCCAGAGGATCTTCTCCACCCAGGGATCAAACCTGTGTTTCCTGCTGGCAGATTCTTTACTACTGAGTCACCAGGGAAGCCCAGTTTGCAATATACAAGTCATAAAACAGTTTTTGTTTTTGCTTTGGTACTGTTATATATAAAGCAAAACTTAGATACAAAAGAATATCAGAAAGGTTACACCTCACCAACAATGTCCATCAGTTGTTCCATGGATCCATTTTTTAGGCTTTACTTAGAGCCCCAACAAAGGTAGGAAAGTGATAAATTCACTAGGACTGCTTAAGTTCTGAAGCAAAGCACTAGAATGCTGCTCAGATATTTGCCCCTCTTTTCCTATAGCTAACTTTTCTTAGAGTAAATCATTATCACAATATCAATGGGACTGGAACAAACAGATCAAAATATACAGATAACTATAAAGTCAGATCGCTTTGTTTATAGTAAATTTTCCTTAATTCTAAAATATTGTTGCTTCTCTGTAAAGAGATATGAGAACCTTTACATGCAAACAAATGAATATATCAAATGATTAAATGAGTCACAGCCAATAGAAAGATAAAAATAGTTTAGGCAATAGAGTAGAGCATAAAAAATAGGAGTTGCTGAATTTAGCTACAAACCAGGAAGAACATGATATCATGTGGGGTGAAGGCAGTGGGATAATGTTTCAACTGTTGCAAATGAAAAAAAGTCAAGAATGGTATCTTGAAAACCTGAAAGTTGAAAGTGAAGTCGCTCAGTCATGTCTGACTCTTTGCAACCCCATGGACTGTAGCCTACCAGGCTCCTCTGTCCATGGGATTTTCCAGGCAATAGTACTGAAGTGGATTGCCATTTCCTTCTCCAATGGTATCTTAGCACAAGGTTAATCTTCCCAGAGCTGAAAGCTACACTGGTCACAATGCATGGTTTCCTGGAAGTGACTCTGAGGTAGGGCCATTTATAGAGTAAATAACCAGTGAAAAGATGAATGTATCTATGGAACTTTAATTTCTCTTAATTCATCACAACATTTTATTTAAAAGAAAACTATATGTGAGATTGTTTACCATATGTGAATTTTTAATGCAAGTACAAGAAAAATACTTCCTTAAAAACATTGAAAGCAAAGTCACTTTCCTCCTCTGTTTGCAAATATGCTTCCCTCTTCAACAGCCAGTACTCCAACCTCTCTAACCTTACGAAATACACTCTGACCTAATGTGTACTCTGCAAAACCTAAAAAGAAGGAAGGGAGAGTGGGAAGGAGGGACAGAAGGAAAAAATTAAGTCTGAAAGTACCTTGACAGGAAGACAAAGGGAGAAAGGCAAGGAGCATATTATGACTTAGGCCTAATCAAGGATCAGAGATCCTTTACAGACTCATAGCCTTCAGGGATCTGAAGGCCAGTGGTCATATGGCCACATTTGCAGTGGTTGATAGCTCAGAACTGAGACAACTGTAGTCACAGTTTTTCAGACTCTCCTGAACAGTAACTCTTCTGTGTCTCCAGATTTGATTTTAATGGGAAGAATTTATTCATTCTTACAATGTGAAAAGTGGCTTTTATCAGAAGCCATAAATATATAGAAAGCTTTGGCTATGGAGTCAGAAGACTTGCAGTTTAGTCTTCAAATTGCTATTAACTAGTTTCGTGACATCCAGAAGAAACTAACTTCATCTTCTGAGGAATAATATTGAGTCTATTATATTATGGATTCATTATTCAGACTTTTCCATCAAAAATATAATTCTCTCTGGTTATCTTTTTTTCCCTAAGTTCCTTTTTATATAGTCTTAGGAGTTGCTTCCTGGCCCAACTCCGTGCTTGCAGCTTTCCTCTTTCTTTCCATATCACCATCTGAAATACACATTCAAATTCTTTCTAATTCTAATACACATTTCTAATTCTTTCAAGAACACATTGTCTGTTTGCTCACTTTAACTAAAAAGAATAGTGTATATTTGAGGGTTCTCTTTCTCTGCATCCATCTTAACATCTTGACTGTAATAGTCAACATTCATAACAGGAGAAATGAAAGATACAGCTGACACTCTCCCTGATTCCCTAGTGCTTCACAAAACCAGTACTCACCCACCTAGCATATGAACTCATCATCCTACAAAGCTCACGCCATTACACTAGGGCAATCACTTTCCCTCCTCATGTAGTCATATCAACCTCTGGATAGAGCTTTCTGTCAAAGTGACATGAATTATATACTCAAGTTATTTTCTCTTCAAATTCTATCCACTCTTCTGCAGTGAACCCACCTATTTCCATGGCTTTAGCTGTCCTAGATACACTGATAATTCAAATATATCTATGTCTATATATCTATATCTACATATCAGAAATTTACTTTGAATATTTTAACCTGGAGGCCCCACAATTACTTCTAATTCAATGAAGTCAAATTATTGCATTTCATCTTTAATTTTTACAACCCCCACAATTGCCAGTTCTACTTCCCCTAAAATATTTCAACCTTGAAGAATGACATCTTTATCTACCCAGCTTTCCAGATCATAAACTCGGAGTACATGCTTGATCTATATGCAACAGAGAGTTGCCTCTAAAATCTGTTCTCTCACCCTTTCATAGTAATATAATTATAGCTAAAACTCTGGCCACCCACTGGAGATTGTATTTCTCATCCTTCTTTACAACTAGTCACTGCCCATGGACGAAGTTCTAACCACTGGAATTTGAGCAGTAAGTGATATGTACAATATCAATGATAGATACAATGATGCCTACCTCATTTGCATAACATTTGCTGCCTGGTACATTTTTTTCTTTACCTTTCCTGCAGGGCAGAGCATGGAGACATGTAAAACAACTCAGCATCAAATATGCAAATGATGACAATTACCTATAGAGAATAAGGGAAACAACCAGATATGAGAAATTTGAGTCTATAAAAGATGACACAGAATAGAGCCACTCCACTAATGTGAACTGGACTGAATATAACATGTCTACAAATAAACATCTTATTTACTCCCCTATATTTTGAAATCTCTATGTTACAACAGTTAAACTTTGCTTAGTTAACACAACTCCTACCTAACTGTAATGAATCTTGCTGGTTTCAGACCTTTGATTGGTCTGGAATAAGACTTTAAAATTTTTTCACTATTTAAAATCTTAGTTTTGTGTCTTCTGTCTTGCTTCATCCAATGAAACAATCCTTTTGCAATTAAACCCCTTATTTTCTCCTGCTTAGAATATGTCAGTGGATCACATTTGGATATTTTGTCAAACTTGGTTTCTAAAATATAGATGTAATCATCACCAAAGCCTTCTTTGCAACTCAAAAGAATAGTTTTCTTATGTGATTCCAGCTCCTTTCAGAATAAGGATCAACTTCCTTGACAGACCAATCCTTCTTAATGAGTCCTGAATTTCTTTCCAATATTTTTTCAAGTACCCTACACTCCATCATAATAAAATCATATTTTTCATAAAATGCTCAGTCCTGTCACTTACATATGTACCTAACATATACTGCTTCTCTAGCTGTAACTGCTATGCCCAGCAAAAACTTACTCTTTAAGGATGAGCTCAAATATATACTACCTTTTAACCCTTCAACTACTCCAGAAGGAATGACTTTTTTTCCTCTCATGTGCTTCATCAAATTAACTTACTATATTGTATTTTAATTTATCATATTTTGCTTCCTTGATGATCTATAGCTGATAAGGTAAATTATTTGAAGGAAGGGACTGTATCTTTTCATTCTATAGGCCAAATATTTAGTACAATAAGTACTTGGTTCTCTGTACGTGTTTATACTGATTAAATTTACAGATGAAAATGCAGGCATCTAGAAGCCTACCCAGAGACACACATAAAATTAACATGAATCAGTGTTTAAAATCCAGATAAATCAGGCTAATAGGTTGTCAGCCATATCAACTGAAAGAACTAGAATATTTAAAAATACTTAGAAGGGAATTAACTAGAACTCAGACCCACAGTGCAGACTTCTTGAAATTTATCATTATAAGATATGCATGCACGTTAAGTCACCTCAGTTGTGTTCAACTCTTTGTGACTCTATGGACCATAGCCCACGAGTCTCCTCGGTCTATGGGACTCTCCCGCCAAGGAAATGGGTTGGAGTGGGTTACTGTGCCCTCCTCCAATGATCTTCCTGACCTAGGGATTGAATCTGAGCCTCCTATGTCTCCTGCACAGGCAGGCAGGTTTACCAGCTGAGCCACCTGGGAAGCCCAAATAAGAGGATAATTAGTAGCGAAAATTGGCACCAGAACCTTACGTATTCCATCCCCTAAGAATAATTTCCATCAAGTACAGTAAATCTAATAGTATTTACTGTAATATTCAATGGATTATATAGAATCTGAAATGGAATAACTTGACTTTGTGCTTTACTTTAGGCCTATTAGTGAAGTTTAAATTAACAGCTATAACATGAAAACACATGATTTCCACAGAGTATAGAAAAATAACAAACAGAATAATTTTGAATCTACAATATTTTAAAATTTAAGGAAATTGAAGGAAGTTATGGAAAAATGATATTTTACATTATAATTTATATCTTAAGTCTCCTTCTATAAACAATTAAATATTAGGAAGAAACAAACCATAAATGACACAGGAATTTGGACCTTCATGTAGACAAGGAAAATTTACCAGCTCAGAAGGCTTTACTTGCAATAATTACCCAACTTAAATTCACTTGAAATGGCTAAAATGCATTTTATCATGCAATTAGAACCCTGGGGCAAGTGTTCCTGAGCTGGTTCAAGCACTCAGTGTCTGTAATAAATGACCTGGCTCTCTTCATTCTTATCTTTCAACTATATCTGTTAGTATTTTGCCTTAGTTCTAAGATATGATCAATCAGGATATATGATGGTTGTCATAGCTTCTGGTACTTTAGATAGATTCTACAATATTTGGGCAAAGAAGAGGAGCATTTGCTACTTTGTTATTTATTTATTTACGTGTGTATATTGAGTTAACATTGGCTTATATCATTTCATGTTTTTAGGTTTTGTTTTACTTTTTATTTGAGAGAAAAATATTTTCAATAGTCTTTCAACAGCCATTTCCTCCAGTATCACTGATCAGGGTGGTTGATATGACTATGCCATAAAACCATAAAAGACTCAGAAAGTGGGTGTCTGGCATTGTCAGCCTCCATACTGGGCAGTGAGCTTTTCATAGTGTTCTATATATATTTCTACAATTACACTTATTTCATTGTGCATTTCTTCTCTTCTACACTGTAGGCTTCTTGATTAATTTTATTTTATGTTATTTCCTAGCCTAATATTTCAATAAATGATGCTTAAATAAGTGAAATGAAGAAAGAAGGAAGGGAGGGAAGGAAGAGATTGTAGGTAACTTTTTAATATGCAAGAACTTCTCCCTTTCCCAATCTATGTCACTCCAATAAAAGACCAAAGAAAAATTTCAAGCTAACTGAGTAACGTTGGAAGAGCATATCATTCTACTTTATTGATTAAAGTTCCTTTGGAATCTTATTATTTATATCTACTCTCAGGCATCTTTCCAAAAGTCAAGCTACTATTTATTTCCTCTTGGCTCAATATACTTTCTTTGATGCTGCATTGCTTTCCAGAAATTGTATTAAAAGATCCAAAATTCAGCTAAATAATTAAGCCATAGCTTCTTCTGGTAGCAAAAAATTTGTGCTTCCTTAAGACAATACAATCATTTTGAAATTGATTAATTTTTAATCACAATGAAGTTGAAGAAATTACCTGGCTATGGAATGGTCAAGTAATTAGGTTAAAATGGCAGAAATATGAATTGGATCCAGTTCCAGTGATTTAATGCATAGCTTTGGAGTCAAATGCACACCACTTGGAATACAAAGTTTGAGTCCCTGAGGTAAGCTCCATGGTTCTCTCATTTTTATATGCTAGACTATACTATTTGCTAAAAAGATAGAGACTTAACTGCAAAGTAATTCCCTGTAGGGTGCCTATTACAAGATATTGGGCCCAGTCTTCCCAAGGTTGAAGTCAGAGGGCTTTCCAGAGGTCCACAAGGAATAATAAAGCATAAAACATATCCTGGAATGGGTTGATGCTTTTAAAATGACCAACACTGCTGAAATCCATCTTAATACATGAGTGAACGTTATTGGCATTACTGAAAAAAATTCAAGGCTTAATGAGAGCAGCAGCGTAGATTTAAAACAACAAAAAACAAAAACAAAAAAAGGCACTTTGGGACATAAAAATGTACTGGATAAACAAAACTCTTTCTTGTTAATAAGCAAGAGCTATATTTGGACATGCTTTATATATGCTGCATGTATCATAATTTGAACATAATTGATTCTTTTCTTGGGGGGGCACAGTTTTGCAAGATCTGAATTTCTTGCCAGGGATTGAACCCCCACCCCCTGCAGTGAAAGTCCAGGGTCTTAACCACTGGATCCCAAGGATTTCCCTGAACATAATGGATGCTTAAAGCATAACAATCACTTAAGGGTCATTCTTAGTGTAGGTTTATTTTACTTCTTATTTTGATTATTTTAATAACTGCCCACATAAATTCTTGATGTACAGTGAGTACTTAGTATTACTGGATGAGTTAATAGATGAGTAAATGATAGGAAAAAAATCCTTTTCTCCTTCTCTCTTTTAACTTGAATTCATCTTTTGCCATCATCAGTGCTAAGCATCACTTCTTCACACCAAAGGAGCATTATAGTCCTCGGTGCTCTGTTTCACTTACATATGCCTTGTTTTAAATTCTGTTATATTTGCAGAATATATTGCATGTATAATAACCTATCATTATGACAGTATAAAATACTGCCTTGCCAAACATATGATCAGATTCTTGAAGATATAACTCATTTACCACTTAGCACTTTATGGTCTGTATTTAGCCCAGTCCATTTATCTACGAGGTGGTAAAATATTTCAATAAATATTGATCAAAAAATAGGGAAAACAAAACACTGCTAAACACTGTGCACAAGTCTAATGAAAGACAATAGATGATTCTTAGTCTCAAGAGAATACAATCTTATATGAAACAAGACTGCTACTGCTATGTCACTTCAGTCATGTCCGACTCTGTGCAACCCCAGAGATGGCAGCCCATCAGGCTCCCCCGTCCCTGGAATTCTCCAGGCAACAACACTGGAGTGGGTTGCCATTTTCTTCTCCAATGCATGAAAGTGAAAAGTGAAAGGGAAGTTGCTCAGTCGTGTCTGACTCTTAGCGACCCCACGGACTGCAGCCTACCCAGCTCCGTCCATGGGATTCTCCAGGCAAGAGTACTGGAGTGGGGTGCCATTGCCTTCTCTGAAACAAGACTAGAAAATGTCAAAGACAATTTATAATTTTGAAAATTACTTGTTCATGAAAAAGTATGTTATCTGTGTTGATGTTGTATAGTGATTTAGATAAATGACTGATAATCAAGTTTTATATTAGTTTTATATTTATATAATGATACCTCGGCATTGGAGGAGGAACAAACTCACTTTAGGGAAGTTTTAGAGAAAATATGGCATCTGATCTGGGTAAAGGAAAGAGAATTTCATCAGCATTATAAAAAAGGAAATTCTAGATGAGGTATCAGTAGTGAAATTCACAGGTACTGGAGTACAAAATGTCAGTTAGAATAACAGAGGGAAGTGGCATGGCCAAACCATAAACTTTAATGGGAAACTGGGATGGGGAGAGAGAGAGAAAATAGTGCTTAAACATTTGAATGATGCTATATTGAGGGAAAAAATGAAGAATTTAGAAAGTTGTCCAGTGTAAACTTAGATAATACCTATGCAATTTTTAAAATTGAAAGTTTTACTAGGCTTGGTGGATATAAAAATTACCTAGACTTGAGATAGAAAAATGAGTAAGATATAATTCTCTCCATCATGAAGGTGACAGCCTAAAGAGGAAGACAAATTAGTGAACAAGCTATTGTAGTACAGAATGTCAGAGGTATGTCTAAAGTGAAGTGAAGTGAAGTCGTTCAGTCATGTCCAAGTCTTTGCAACCACATGGACTGTAGCCTATCAGGCTCCTCCATCCATGGGATTTTCCAGGCAAGAGTGCTGGAGTGGATTGCCATTTCCTTCTCCAGGGGATCTTCCTGACCCAGGGATCTTCCCGACCCAGGGATTGAACCCAGGTCTCCTGCACTGCAGGCAGATGCTTTACCATCTGAGCCACCAGGGTTAAGTTCATGTCTAAAGGGCTATGCAAGTATTTAGAAAAAAAAATAGAAAACAACTTATGGTTATTGAAGCAGGGGGAGCATTTAAAATGCTAAGAAACTAAACAGATGTTAAAACACAGAAGCCATGATAGGGCTGAAGGAAAGAATAAGGGGATGCCATGGTGATTCCAGAGCCCAGACTCCAGGACCATCTGCTGAGAGGCCACACCACAGTGAGAGGTGGAATTATGGAATTTGAAACCATTGAAAGTAGAATAATTCATCTGGAATCAGAGCTACCAAAGAAATCAATGCCAGAGATATCTCTAGAAGACAGACAACAGAAAGAGGAATGTGGTTTACTGGAATACTGATCAGAGCCAGGGAAAAATAAAGAATATTTTCTGTAAAATGAAAGTTTATAGGAAAATAACCAGCACAAGGGGTGTGAGATAGCACATATGTAAATAACAACATACAAAATGAAAACCCTTTATTGCAGATGTGATTAAAATGTATCTTCCTGGGCAAATTGGAATTAAGTAGGTAAATGATAAGGAAAAATGTGTGACTGATGAGGAAACAACATGTACAAAGTTATAGGACTTATTAAAAGTTTTCTCATAGAAATTTAAATATTTTAACATGGTTGGTGATAAGAGTATTAATGAAAATCTAAAGACAAGGCATCAGTAAGGTTGCTTACTGCAACAAAAAAATATATGATATTCAATAGAACAGCTTAATCAGAATGAGGATACAGAAAAGTTAGCCAAACAAAATGAAAAACAGATTTCAAGGTCAACTAAATGGAGGCTAGAGCACTAGAAGACTGACCCAAAAGAAAAACAGTATGCCTTAAACTTCAACAAAAGCATGAGAAAAAAGAATGCACACAGAGAGGAGGCATTTAATTGAGTTTGGAAAGAATATCAGGTTAAGATAAAAACATAAGAGCTCAGTTATGAACATATTAATTTTACGGTACATGCAGGAGCCCAATATTTGGTAATAGGGTTTTCACCAAGTACAATTGTGGGAATTATTAGCATTTGGAAGTAGTGAAAACAATGGAAGCAAGTGAGATGTCAGTATAGTGTGTAGAGGGAGACCAGCAAGTGACTGAGCCTGAAAGCCTATGAAGCATTAAGGTTAAGAGGAATGACAAATGAACGAGTGATGAACAAAAGACATGGTAAAGTCAAAGCTGAAAATGCAGTGTTTGGGGGCATCTTTATCTTCAAATCAATTAGTTATGCTCCTCAGTCTGGCTCTCCTTACATAGAGAGTCTCGCCCCTTTCAAGATGATTTGCCAACCTTTCAAGCCTCAGGTAGCCTGTATACTATCAACCACATTCAACTCTACCTCCCTATGGGGTTCCAGCTACCTCTACTAGCTACTATAGTTCAAGCTTCTGAACCATGCAAATCCTTTGTTTCTTTATCCCTGGGGTAGTGGTCTTCTGGCTTTTGTTAATATCTGGGCTGCTTCTCCAGCTCCTGTCAGCTTTGGCTTTTCTATCAACATTTTCATTCACTCCTTGCAGTAAAATCCCTTTACTTCAAACAGTTAATGGTGGTTTCTGTTTTCGGATTAGACTTTGATACAAATATATATTGGGGCCATACAAAGCTAAGAAGAAAGTCTTTTAAAAGAAATAGGTAAATGCTACAAAGAGGTTAAGAGAGTTGAGAAAGTGAAATCAACAAGCTATTAAGTAAAGCAGGATGTCCACTTGTTTAATAATATTCAAGCTAGTATTAATATGTGGTGGAACTGAATGGTAAATGTACTGCTTTTAATCTCTGTTTCCATAATTTCTCTGCAGTACACACTGTTTAAGTATTAAACTTAGGGAAATCTTACCTGAAAACGTGGGGTCTTCACCACTAGCCTACTGATGTTGCCATGTTGATGAGTTGCATAATCTAATTCCTAGGGCCATCACAGCTCTCCAATACTAGTGATAGAATTGAGTCCACAGGCTTTCTCAAAGGATACGGTTCTGATGCTCAATTTAATAGCATGTGACAGTCTTTTCAGAGCATAAATAACATAGATATAGCTGTGTTGCTGGACTGACAAAGACCCCAAGTCAAAGAGGCAGTTTTATAATATTTAAAGCAATATGTCTCTGCATAATATCCACTGGTATAAGGCATGGTTGACCTAAAACAATAGACTGCTAGGTACTACATCAGCAAAGATAAGTTTACTCGGGATCAAACAGAGAATTGCAATTATGAGTCTGCAAACATGGTTAGCCACATACAAGGGAAAGAAGACCCTTTTTTAGAGAGAAAAACAAAGTCGGGAGAGCTAAGGTAAATAGATTCCATGGCTTGTCATTGGATGAATCCTTGTCAGGAAAGAAGAGTCATTCTTCCTCTCCTGTCATTTCAGGGTGTGACAGCTCCCCATTATGGTCTCTTGAATCTACTTAATGAGTTTTCCATTTACCAATTTTTTACAACATTATTCATTTCATTGAGTGATACAGAGTTCCCATATATACCTGTCATTCATGAGGTCAGTAGAAAACTGCTCTCCTAAGTTTGGAGAGACAGGAAGATCCAAAGTTATAGCCAAGGTCTCCTCACCACAAGCAGAAACTATTGGATCTGTACAGTGGTAAGAACATTTAAATAGCAATTGTGAAAAATCCCTGGAAGCTGAGTATTGACTTGCTTGAGAGTGGGAAATTCTTAGCAGCCAGACTCTTATGGAAATGCCAACAATCTGTGGGTTTTACTTACAAGAACCTCAATAGGTTGGTCTCTCAGAGTGAAGAGTAAAGAAGATGTCTTTCCAGGATCCAGCAGGGAGAGGAGAAAATAAGCAATGTGAAATTTGACCAGCATCCTCTAAAACAAAGGCTTGATCTCCAAGAAAAAAAGACTTTACCTAAGCTTTATCCAACTTAGGGGAAGAGCATTTTTCCAGCTGTAGTCCCAAGCAGCTGTCCTGTTTCATCCAACGAAGCTAAGGACACCTGTTATAAAGGCAGAGGCCAGGAACACTAGCTCACTAAAATAATGATTCAGTCATTGATTTTTTACTCAAACACTACAACTGTACTATTTAAAAATAAGTTACTATTGTCTACTTTTTTTCCATTTAATATTCTAGTTCCTAGCACATTTTTCTATATTACAGAACTCCTGAGATATTGCAAACTTAGTTAGAAGTCAAGGGTGTCAATATGACAGAATTGAGGTAGACAAGGCTCTCTTTACAACAAATTCAAAGGATTTGGTTACTGTGCAAAAGCATTTGATGGGTGCAATATTGCAAGGTTCATGCACTGAACAGAAAGTTTCCCATGGATTTACTCTTGACTGATCAAACAATCACTCAGCCTGCTGCAAATATCTGAATGATGCATGAATCAAGCCAACAAATCAATAGTCATGATAAGGTGCTTTGTCAGAAGCACTTTTACTATTATTTAAAATCTCATTTAAACACTGTCTTTAAAATAATCAACAAACATTCTTAATTTCAGAAAAAAGAACATTAAATATCATTTGTTCTTTGTTGCTTTGCATTATACTGTTTTCCTTTTTTTTAACCTTTAACAAGGTCTTTTGTGTACAAGATAGCTATCCAGGAAGCCACATACATTACAGGGCCAATATATGTGCATAAAAATAATCGAGCTTAGGCTGCTGATCCTGCTGTTAAGTTGCTTCAGTCATGTCCGACTCTGTGAGACCCCCATAGACGGCAGCCCACCAGGCTCCCCCGTCCCTAGGATTCTCCAGGCAAGAACACAGGAGGCTACCTGAGGAAATTAGTGTTTGAAGAAGAAGAAAAAATCATTTATAACATGGCAGATAAGCTCTATTATACAAATTATTTCTAATCATAATAAGATCAGGATCATGTTTTAATTATTTATAGTGAAGAGATCAAGCACTGGTTTTACATCCACACCTACCTGCCAATTCAATATTAGGCAAGTGCTTGCAGAGAAAGTGATTCATCAGCACATTTATATATATATATATGCTTCAAGTATAAAAAGAGAAATAAAGCGAACTATGAATTATTAAGTCATACATGTAGGTTAAATATCAAGAAAAACTTCAAAACTAATAAAAATAAAATGCATAATTTCCTTATAGTGATTAGAGAATAAAAACACCTTGATCCAAAAGAAATCATATAAAGAGTAACGAATATGCATGGTAAATAGCAAAAAGTAAGTGGTAAGTTTGCATCTTAATAAAATTTAATAAAATACAACCAAATGCCATTTTCAAAAGAAAACTATAATATTAGTACACAGAATAACTGAAAGTGGGAGAGAAACTAAAGAGAATTGAAGAGCCTCTTGATGAAAGTGAAAGAGGAAAATGAAAACGTAGGCTTACAACTCAACATTCAGAAAACTAAGATCATGGCTTCGGTCCCATCACTTCATGGCAAATAGGTGGGGGAACGATGTAAACAATGAGAGACTTTATTTTGGGGGGCTCCAAAATCACTGCAGATGGTGACTGGAGCCATGAAATGAAAAGACATTTGCTACTTGGAAGAAAAACTATGAGCAACCTAGACAGCATATTAAAAAGCAGAGACATTACTTTAAGGTCAGTCTGGTCAAAGCTATGGTTTTTCTAGTAGTCATGTATGGATGTGAGAGTGTACTATAAAGAAAGCTGAGCACCAAAGAATTAATGCTTTTGAATTGTGGTGTTGGAGAAGACTCTTGAGAGTCCCTTGGGCTGCAAGGAGATCAATCAGCCCATCCTAAAGGAAATCAGTCCTGAACTGTTGGAGCTGAGACTCTCATACTTTGGCCACCTGATGTGAATCACCGACTCATTGTAAAGGACCCTGATGCTGGGAAAGATTGAAGGCAGGAGAAGGGGATGACAGAGGATGATGGTTGGATGGCATAAGTTACTCGACGGACATGAGTTTGAGTAAGCTCCAGGAGTTGGTGATGGACAAAGAAGCCTGGCGTCCATGGGGTCACAAAGAGTTGGACATGACTGAGTGACTGAACTGAACAGAGAAAAGAACTTCTTGACAAATATTATAAAGACAACATTGGATTGGCTATATAATTATTAGTATATTTTCCCAGGTGAGAAGTCTAATTAAGGACAAAGGATATCATTAATTAAGAAAAAAATGTAAACAGTAGGTAAAGGAAGAAGTCCACTCAGAATGAAAAATAGGAACATAGATTCAAAAGAACAAGAGCATGAAGAGCTATTCAGGAAAGTAAAAAGAATGTGGTGTAACTGGAGTATAAATTTTGAGTAGGTCTGAGGAAATAAGGAACAGAGCATCAAAAATAATGTGTGGTAATGGTACACTTTAAATGAAATTTGCAGACTTTGTAAGTAATTTAAAATATTATTCTAATTTACATAACAATTTTGTATTATTTTTCCTAGGTTTTGTTTTAGAGAAACTATCAAGATGAGGTTCTTTCCATTAAGTAGTGATAGTCTAGTGAGAGGAAAAAATAGTGAGCCATTTATTAGAGTAAAATATATGAGAGGTAAACCCAAAGTGCATTGAGAGATCATTTTGGGTATACCTTGTCTTTGAAAGAACTCTTGTCTTTCAGAAAGAGAGATTTTAATACAGTCAGTTGGCCACTACACTGATAAACCAAGAGTTTCAGTGAGATAGCCTTGCTATTAAAAACATCACAAAGCCACAATCATAAGAGGGCTGGAAGGATAATTGAGGGAGATAAACCAGGTCCAACAAGGAAGACCTAGACCACATGTGAGGAGAGAGAGAGTGATTTGATGTGATTTGAAATTGTAGAGAAAGATAACTAGAGTTACAGAAGCAGGAAAAAGCCCACATCAGAAATACTAGCTGAGACAGAAGAGATTCAAATATATCCTGCTTCTCTCTCTTCTCATTGGCTGGAACTTCTTGGAAGTCAACTGTAAATTTATCCTTTGAAATGTTGTTCTCTAAAATACAGGTGAGAGGCAGGTGAGAGCCATGGAGAAATAAAGAGTGAATATGAAAGCACATAGGTAAATTTCTTCTGTCAGGGACATTAAGTAAAGGATATGAAAATAATAAAATTGATGACCAAAATCACTTCTTGGAATAAGTCATGAATTGTAATTTTGAAAAAAAGTTGTAATTAGTAAGATGAATAATAAATAAAGTATTTTGTATATAATTTCTTTTAAGAAAAGATGCCAGGTTGGAAGAATCACAAGCTGGAATCAAGATTGCTGGGAGAAGTATCAATAACCTCAGATATTCAGATGATACCACTCTCATGGCAGAAAGAAAAGAGGAACTAAAGAGCCTCTTGATAACGGTAAAAAAGGAGAGTGAATAACCTGCCTTGAAACTCAACATTCAGAAAACTAGGAGCTACCCCACAACGGAGGTGAGGGGGGGCGGCCGAGAGGAGCAACCCCACATCCAAGGAGCGGTGGCTGAGCTGGTGCAGGAGGGTCAAGAGGAGCTACTCCACGTTCAAGGTCAGAAAGGGCGGTGGTGAGGAGATACCCCTCGTCCAAGGTAATGAGCAGTGGCTGAGCTTTCCTGGAGCAGCCGTGAAGAGATACCCAATGTCCAAGGTAAGAGAAACCCAAGTAAGATGGTAGGTGTTGCGAGAGGGCATCAGAGGGCAGACACACTGAAACCATACTCACAGAAAACTAGTCAATCTAATCACATGGACCACAGCCTTGTCTAACTCAATGAAACCAAGCCATGCTGTGCATGTGGGGACACTCAAGATGGGCGGGTCATGATGAAGAGGTCTGACAAAATATGGTCCACTGGAAAAGGGAATAGCAAACCACTCCATTATTCTTGCCTTGAGAACCCCATGAACAGTATGAAAAGGCAAAATGATAGGATACTGAAAGAGGAACTCCTCAGGTCAGTAGGTGCCCAATATGCTCCTGGAGATCAGTGGAGAAATAACTCCAGAAAGAATGAAGGGATGGAGTCAAAACAAAAACAATACCAAGTTGTGGATGTGACTGGTGACAGAAGTAAGATCCGATGCTGTAAAGAGCAATATTGCATAGGAACCTGGAATGTCAGGTCCATGAATCAAGGCAAATTGGAAGTGGTCAAACAAGAGATGGCAAGGGTGAACGTCGACATTCTAGGAAACAGTGAACTAAAATGGACTGGAACGGGTGAATTTAACTCAGATGACCATTATATCTACTACTGTGGGCAGGAATACCTTAGAAGAAATAGAGTAGCCATCATGGTCAACAAAAGAGTCTGAAATGCAGTACTTGGATGCAACCTCAAAAATGACAGAATGATCTCTGTTCATCTCCAAGGAAAATCATTCAATATCACAGTTATCCAAGCCTATGCCCCAACCAGTAATGCTGAAGAAGCTGAAGTTGAATGATTCTATGAAGTCCTACAAGACCTTTTAGAACTAACACTCAGAAAAGATGTCCTTTTCATTATAGGGGACTGGAATGCAAAAGTAGGAACTCAAGAAACACCTGGAGTAACAGGCAAATTTGGCCTTGGAATATGGAATGAAGCAGGGCAAAGACTAATAGAGTTTTGCCAAGAGAACACACTGGTCATAGCAAACACCCTCTTCCAACAACACAAGAGAAGACTCTACACATGGCCATCACCAGATAGTCAACACCAAAATCACATTGATTATATTCTTTGCAATCAAAGATAGAAAAGATCTATACAGTCAGCAAAAACAAGACCGGGAGCTGACTGTGGCTCAGATCATGAACTCCTTATTGCCAAACTCAGAGTTAAATTGAAGAAAGTAGGGAAAAACCAATACACCATTCAGGTATGACCTCAGTCAAATCCCTTATGATTATACAGTTGAAGTGAGAAATAGATTTAAGGGACTAGATCTGATAGACAGAGTGCCTGATGAACTATGGATGGAGGTTCGTGACATTGTACAAAAGACAGGGATCAAGACCATCCCCACGGAAAAGAAATGCAAAAAATCAAAATGGCTGTCTGGGGAGGCCTGGCAAATAGCTGTGAAAGAAGAGAAGTGAAAAGCAAAGGAAAAAGGAAAGATATAAGCATCTAAATACAGAGCTCCAAAGAATAACAAGAAGAGATAAGAAAGCCTTCCTCAACGATCAATGCAAAGAAATAGAGGAAAACAACAGAATGGGAAAGACCAGATATCTCTTCAAGAAAATTAGAGATACTAAGGGAACATTTCATGCAAAGATGGGCTTGATAAAGGACAGAAATGGTATAGACCTAACAGAAGCAGTAGATATTAAGAAGAGGTGGCAAAAATACACAGAGGAACTGTACAAAACATATCTACATGACCAAGATAATCACAATGGTGTGATCACTCATCTAGAGCCAGACATCCTGGAATGTGAAGTCAAGTAGGCCTTAGAAAGCATCACTATGAACAAAGCTAGTGAAGGTGATGGAATTCCAGTTGAGCGTTTTATATTCTGAAAGATGATGCTGTGAAAGCGCTGTAATCAATATGCCAACACATTTGGAAAACTCAGCAGTGGCCACAGGACTGGAAAAGGTCAGTGTTCATTTGAATCCCAAAGAAAGGCAATGCCAAAGAATGCTCGGTCTACCGCACAATTGCACTCATCTCACACGCTAGTAAAGTAATGCTCAAAATTCTCCAAGCCAGGCTTCAGCAATACGTGAATTGTGAGCTTCCAGATGTTTTAGCTGGTTTTAGAAAAGGCAGAGGAACCAGAGATCAAACTGCCAACATCCACTGGATCATCAAAAAAGCAAGAGAGTTCCAGAAAAACATCTATTTCTGCTTTATTGACTATGCCAAAGCCTTTGACTGTGTGGATCACAATAAACTGTGGGAAAGTCTGAAAGAGATGGGAATACCAGACCACCTGATCTGCCTCTTGAGAAACCTATATGCAGCTCAGGAAGTAACAGTTCCAGGACATGGAACAACAGACTGGTTCCAAATAGTAAAAGGAGTACATCAAGGCTGTATATTGTCACCCTGCTTATTTAACTTATATGCAGAGTACATCATGAGAAACGCTGGGCTGGAAGAACCACAAGCTGGAATCAAGATTGCCGGGAGAAATATCAATCACCTCAGATATGCAGATGACACCACCCTATGGCAGAAAGTGAAGAGGAATTAAAAAGCCTCTTGATGAAAGTGAAAGAGGAGAGGGAAAAAGTTGGCTTAAAGCTCAACATTCAGAAAATGAAGATCATGGCATCTGGTCCCATCACTTCATGGCAAATAGATGGGAAAACAGTGGAAACAGTGTCAGACTTTATTTTTCTGGGCTCTAAAATCACTGAAGATGGTGACTGAAGCCATGAAATTAAAAGACGCTTACTCCTTGGAAGGAAAGTTATGACCAACCTAGATAGCATATTCAAAAGCAGAGACATTACTTTGCCAACAAAGGTCCATCTAGTCAAGGCTATGGTTTTTCCAGTGGTCATGTATGGATGTGAGAGTTGGACTGTGAAGAAAGCTGAGCGCCAAAGAATTGATGCTTTTGAACTGTGGTGTTGGAGAAGACTCTTGAGAGTCCCTTCGACTGCAAGGAGATTCAACCAATCCATTCTAAAGGAGATCAGTCCTGGGTATTCTTTGGAAGGAATGATGCTAAAGCTGAAACTCCAATACTTTGGCCACCTCATATGAAGAATTGACTCATTGGAAAAGACTCTGATGCCAGGAGGGATTGGGGGCAGGAGGAGAAGGATACAACAGAGGGTGAGATGGCTGGATGGCATCACCAACTCAATGGACGTGAGTTTGGGTGAACTCCAGGAGTTGGTGATGGACAGGGAGGCCTGGTGTGCTGCACTTCTTGGTGTCGCAAAGAGTCAGACACGACTGAGTGACTGAAATGAACTGAACTGAATGGCATCTGGTGCCATCATTCATGGCAAATTGATATGGGAAAAGTAGAAAGAGTGATAGATTTTTTTTTCTTTGACTCCAAATAGATGCTTGCTCCTTGAAAGAAAATGTAGGGCAAACCTAGAAAGCATATTAAAAAGCAGAGACATCACTTTGCTGACAAAGGTCCATATAGTCAAACCTATAGTTTTTCCAGTAGTCATGTATGAATGTGAGAGTTGAATCATAATGAAGGCTGAGAGTTGAAGAACTGATGCTTTCAAATTGTGATGCTGGAGAAGACTCTTGAGAGTCCCTTGGACTGCAAGGAGATCAAACCAGTCTATCCTAAAGGAAATCAATCCTGAATATTCATTGCAAGAAAAAATGATGAAGCTGAAGCTCCAATACTTTGGCCACCTGATGTGAAAAGACAACTCATTGGAAAAGACCTTTATGCTGGGAAAGACTGAGGGGCAGAAGGAGAAAGGGGAAAACAGAGCTTGAGATGTTTAGATAGCTTCACCAACTCAATGGACATGAGTTTGAGCAAACTCTGGGAAATAGTGAAGGACAGAGAAGCCTGGTGTGTTGCAGTCCATAGGGTGGCAAAGAGTGGGACACAACTTAGCTACCTAACAACAAAACAAATCACACATGAAATACAGACACACACATACAAAAATTGCACAGTGGCAAGAAAATAAAGGATAAATAGAACATAATGGAGAGGCCACAAAAGCCCAAAACTTAAATAGAGATTTAATGTATTAAAGAAGTAGCACGTGTTCCCCATCCTGAACCCCCCCTCCTACCTGTGGCAGATTCATGTTGATGTATGGCAAAATAAAAACAATATTGTAAAGTAATTAACCTCCAATTAAAATAAATAAATTTATATTAAAAAATAAATAAAATAAAGAAGTAGCATTATACAAGAGAACAGAAAGAAAGTCTCAATCAATTTTGCTAGGACAGCTAATGTTCCACATTAGAAAAATTAAACTAGTGACACACTTCACATCTTCCATGAAATATCAGTTCTAATTTATTTAAACCTTAAATGAGAAAGGCATATGTCAAAACTTAAAAAAAAAAACTTGATTGTTTTTTGACATTTATTTAAATAGCAAAACAAATTTTTAATTTTCAAAATAAATTATACAAGGCACAAAACAAAATGTTGGTAAATAATAACTAAATGTTACCATTTTATATCAGTAATTGATTACATGTGTAAACCCACCTCAACACTTACTGGCTTAAAACAACAAGCATATTGTATTAATTGTGAGCCTGTGGGTCACCTAGGAATTTCGGTTGATCTGGCATGCTCAGTTGATCTAAGTTGAGCTTTTTAATATATCTCGGGTCAACTGCTGAATCAATGGCTTGTTGGCTGACCACTGGCTGGGGTAATGGTACTCCCTAAGCCTTGGATCTCTCTGTATCCAGCAGATGAGCATCGGTGTGTACACACTTCAATGGCAGTTTTCTGAGAGAGAAAACAGATAAGCTCTCTTGAGGTCTAGCTAGACTCAGAACTAGCACAAAGTTGCTTCCACCATATTGTTTTGGTCAAAACAAGCCAAAGTCTATCCAGATTCAAAGGTGGAGAATTAGTTTCCATCTGTTCAAAGTTCACAAAATGTTACTATAGAAACTGTAAAAAGATAAGCTGAGAGAAAATATATTTATAATAAACTAGCAGTAAATTGTTACCTACTATGGGATTTTTACTGTGGTCTTTTGACAGAACAGATAAGTTGACAAACAGAAAAGAAAGCCTAGAGCACACTCAGATATAAACTTTTAACATATGAGAGAAGATATTTCCAAGATATAGAAAGGTAAAATATTTTCAATAAAACAGAGCTTAAAATGTATGGTTATAAATATGAAAAAAATAAAATGTATACTGTTTCATACCAAACACAAAAATCAATATAAAAATATCTCCAGACAGGATCACAGTGGCAGGATAGATTTTTGAAACAGCTCAGCTGCAACTTCATAGCAGAAATACAGACAAAAAGACAAATACCAATAACAGTTATTGGTCTTAGATAATTCAAGTAGACTTAAAAAACATGAACATATAAAGAACATAAATAGCATAATCAATAGGGTAAATGTAATAAATATATGCATATATCCACACATTCTCAAACTCTGATGTATCTATCATATACTATACACTGATAGAATAGAGAGAGCACCTTTTTTTCAATGGCACATGGAATATTTACCAAAATTGTCCAAGTAGATATATCGGGCTAGAAAGACAAAGACAATTAAACTTTTAAAACAGAAAAAAATAATATTCAATATTTTCTAAACACAATGCAAAAAACTGTTAAACAATTAAGAGCTTTCTATTTGGAAGATATAGGTAAGTAGACAGATAGATAATAAATACTTATTAAACAATTTTGGGGGCTAAGAAAAATATAAAATGGAATTATGAACATAACAATAAGGAAATCCTATCCCAAGAAAAATTTTAGACAAGAGCTGAGGAACTGCCTAGAAGAATATTCATTGCACTAAATACTTATATCAGTAAAAGAAAAAATAAATGTTCAAACCAAAAGCTTCAGAAACAATATAAGAAAGGGGAGTAATAAACTGAATAAAGTAATAAAAATGAAAGAATTAGAAAATAAGATAGAAAAAAATAAAATAATTTCTCGAAAGCCAATTCTTTGGAAAAAATGAATATAAATCAACAAACTAGTACACATGTCAATGTATAGGATTTTTAAAACTCAGTGTAGGAAAACATTTATTTAACAAGATACAAAAATTTAAATCATAAAGAGAAAAATAGATCAATTCAAATACATTAAGTAGCATCAAAATGTTATCAAAAGCCATATAAATGAAAGTACAAAGACAAGTTCCAATGGAATAATATGTGGCATATAACCAATAAAGAATAAACTGTCAAAATATATAAAGAATTTTCACAAATCAGTAAGAAAGATTTATCAAAGGACAAAGAAAATGAATAGTCATTTCAAACAAATGGAAAAAAAAAAAAACTAAGTCACAAATATATAAGTCCAACCCCACAAGTAGCCATGCAAATCCAAAGGGAAAACAAGTTATACAAGATTAAATTTATGTACACATAAACATTGCATTATATAAATGTAGCAAATTTATAACAAGAATGTTTGAGAATACAATGTAAGTGATGATACTGAGCATTGCTAGTAGTGAAAGTTGTTAAAATTACTTTCTAAAATACTTTCATTACCTAATCAACCATCAAGTAGAAGTTATAAATTAGCAAATTTCTATCTTTGCTAACATTCCTAACTAAGAGTAGCAGCCTTTCTGTGTTGCTTCAGTGATATTTTGAAGTCACAAGGTCCAGGCAGTGGTCACATTTCCATCTCAATGAAACCACTGCTTCTACTCTGATAGAAACATAAGAAACCCTTTGGGAACCAAGAACTCTAAAACATCAGAACTCAAAGGTATTTATATAGGAAACAAACATTCTGAAGGGTGGTACTCTCCAAGCTGGAATAACAGAGGCTTATTACCTAGGGGATGATGGTTTGCTGCTATAAAACAAGAGCAGAGCACACTCTGTCTAGATCTAAGACATTTATATGGAGAATTCCTTCTTGCTTACATATAAAGGTTAACGGAAAATGAAAGCAACAACAACAACAACAAAAAAGTAGGTCTCTTAAAACCTCAGAGTTTCAAGAAAAAATTGTTGGTTACCGTACCAAATTTAAAAAATAAACAAACAAACAAACCTCCAACCACCTGAGATTCTGGCTGTTGGCAAAGCAAATATGAAATGGAAAAAGCAACTGATAAATATCACTGGGATATTTATACTGGGATAAATTATAAAAAGTGATAGTGGTAGGTTTGCGTATTTTCATTTTGCTCACTAGTGTCAACTATGTTTTTATTTTCTCTTTCTCTTATTTAAGTTGTTTGATATTAACTTTATAATTTATTCTTTAGGTAATGGTATATGCAGTGAGAATGTGAATAAATTTGAATAGGCACAAATATAACTAGCAATTGGTACAATGACATCAGACATGTATACCTTTATTTGAGGGAGTGAGGGAGTGCTTCACAGATATAAAAACTAGTTTTCTCTTAGGTGGACACATACAGTTGTTTTATTGCTGTCTGATAGTATAAAAGTGCTCATAAGAGTATGAATGCGTTAGAGGGGTGCCCAGGCCAGAACAGAGGGAAGGACTTATTTCCTACCTCCAGTGTGTTTTTGGCACAGAATCCAGAATATCCCTGTGTGCATGGGGCTGGTGGCCTTTGTCCTTTCTGCAAATTTCCTGAGACCACAGTGGCAACCCTGAGACTACCACCCCACCCCTTTCATTTCACCACTACACATCCAGCTGCTTTGGTATTCAAGCTGAAGTTCATGCCCTCTGACATTTAATCCAAGTTCATGCCCTCTGACATTGAGTCTCTTTTCCACCAGAAGGTTACATGCTTCTAGAATAGCCATGCATTTTCCAGAGGTCTGATTATCAGTTTAGGGGTCTTGAAAGTGAAAGTAAAGTCACTCGGTCCTGTCTGACTTTGCGACAGCAGGGACTGTAGCCCATCAGGCTCCTGCATGCATGGGCTTGACTCCATTTCAACTTCCCAAATTCCTTCCCTGTTTCCTCTCCTTCAGGCTAGGAATGATAATTGCTTTGTCAGTTACTACTTTGCATCCCACAAAATTACCCTATTTAATAAGTCCCTTGGACTGCAAGGAGATCCAACCAGTCCATCCTAAAGGAGATCAGTAATGGGTGTTCATTGGAAGGACTGATGCTGAAGCTGAAACTCCAATATTTTGGCCATGTCATGCAAAGAGTTGACTCATTGGAAAAGACCCTGATGCTGGGAGGGATTGGGGGAAGGAGGAGAAGGGGACAACAGAGGATGAGATGGCTGGATGGCATCACCGACTGAATGGACATGAGTTTGGGTAAACTTCGGGAGTTGGTGATGGACAGGGAGGGCTGGCGTGCTGCAATTCATGGAGTCACAGAGAGTCGGACACAACTGAGTGACTGAACTGAACTGAATCATTCACTAAATCTTCCTGTTGAAATTACTGGTGGGATTTCTATATCCTTATCATTGATACTGGAAGTCCCTAATAAAATCTTGAACCATTTATATAAATAAAATGTTACACACAGGACTTTTCTTTTTCTCCTCATGAGCCAAATTTAAACGATGGTTAAGGACAGTTTTTCCTTAGGCTTTAATTAATTGGGAAGACTTGAACTTACACTATAATCTCATAAACAGATAGGCCCCAAATGTATGGCCCTTAGTTCATAGGTTTTGAAGTGGGTGGTCAAATGAGGGTAGAAACCTGGAAGCTGTGACTGGTAAAAATTTTTTTTGTTGTTCCTAATATTTATGTTATATTGTCCCATCAATCATTGTAATTATTTGAATATTTTTTATTTGCATAAAGAAAAAAAAATCTTTTAAGCAGTAGCTGCCCTGGACTCCTTGATTGGTATTCGGGATTCCTGGCTTGGTACCCTGCAATAAACATTCCTTCATCACAACCCAGTGTCAGTAAATTGACTTTATTGCACGCAGGCAAGCAGATCCAAGTTTATTTCAGTAACATTTTCATAATGGCTCTTAAAATGCACATAAAGAGAGAGGCAGTGATTCCCTCCAGGGATATTTCCCAATTACCTTGTTACTTCCTTCTGAAATGATCACTTAAGCCTCCAAAGGGATACATGGTCAATAGGGATGGTAGGTGAATATTTGGAAATACTGGACATGGATTCCAACAACACAGGAGAGAAAGGTGTGGGAAAGACAGGTATAAAGTTTGCTGACTCCCACCACCACCCCCAAAAGTAGTATCCTCCTAGGGAGCCACAGGCAATGATGTATGTGTTGCTGTTCAGCAGGGAAATTGTGTCCGACTTTGTTACCTCATGAACTGCAACACACCAGGCCTTCTTGTCCTTTACTACCTCTCACCAACTCATGTCCATTGAGTCGGTGATGCCATCCAACCATCTCATTCTCTGTTGGCCCCCTTCTCCTCCTGCCTACAATCCTTCCCAGCATCAGGGTCTCTTCCAATGAGTTGGCTCTTCCCATCAGGGGGCCAAAGTATTAGAGCTTCATCTTCAGCATCAGTCCTACCAAAGAATATTCAGGGTTAATTTCCTTTATGGTTGTCTGGTTTGATCTCCTCTCTGTCCAAAGGACTCTCAAGAGTCTTCCCCAGCACCACAAATCAAAAGCCTCAATTCTTCAGCACTCAGCCTTCTTTATGGTCCAACTCTCATCCATGCATGACTACTGGGAAAACCACTGCTTTAGCAATAGGCACATTTGTCAGCAAAGTGATATCTCTGCTTTTTAGTATACTGTCTAGATCTGTCATAGCTTTTCTTCCAAGGAGCAAGTGGCTTTTAATTTCATGTCTGTAGGCACTGTCCACAGTGATCTGGCAGCCCAAGAAAAGAAAGGCTGTCACTGTTTCCTCCTTTTCCCCATTTATTTGCCATGAAGTGATGGGAGCAGATGCTATGATCTTAGTTTTTTGAATATTGAGTTTTAAGCCAGCTTTTTCACTCTCCTCCTTCACCCTCATCAAGAGACTCGTTAGTTCCTCTTTGCTTTCTGCTATTAGAGTGGTATTATCTGTATAGCTGAGGTGTATAGGTATAATATACAATATTTGGGATTAATCTCAGGAAGTCAGAATCTGCACAGAACTGAACAAAGGCTGTAAGGTTGATTGAAATGTGGTGAAGGAGAAATGGTGGTTATCAGAAATGAAAGTACCTCTATGTTTTTTCCAATACCTGGTCCTGAGGAAGAGGAGTGATACAGTTTGGAGATTTCAAGAGAAGCATCTGTTTCATGAAGAGTTGCAGTCTAGCTATTACTTAGCAAGACATTCAGGTTCAAGATGTATGGTCAGTTTATGTACCTACACAGATCATCAAGAGAAAAATCTCTCTGGTATGAGCTGAAGGGAATGGCCACTAAATGTTCCTGGGGTCAGGCTGGGGTGACATATCAGTGAGATTGAGGGGGGAGCAACAGTTTGAGAAAATTGAATGAGGGGGTTTTGTTTCTCTTTTGGTGGGAAGGTAAAGAAAGAATGAGGAAACAAATCATTTTAGGAGACTGGATAATAAGGCTCTCTCGCGAAGGGTATATAAGCAGAGCTTTTGGTTAGAGGTGGATGAAAAAGAAGAAATATGACGAAGTGTAGATAGAAAGGGAGGATGGCAGTAATGCTGTAGGGGCGTCCTGATGGATCTTGTTTTAGCTTCTTGGATGATTATTCCATGGTGCAATCTGATTGTTTTATGGGTCTTAGAAAGCAGTCTATTTCATACTGTTGTCTGGTTCTAGAGTAAGGGTATTTGATAAAACCCTGGCAATATTCAAGGATATCCAAATGGATGAGATTAGATCTCCTAAAGTACAAGAGGGCCTTTCTATAATATTTCATAAGGGATTAGCCATGTAGATAAGATGGCAGAGAGTACAGAGTTCTGAGAATCAAAGGGTAATCAGAGATAAAGACAAGACTCTGGGCCAACACAGGTTAAATGCCTCACAGAGTTTGGGTAGTTTAACTTTCAGAGTGCTATTGACCCATTGTATTTTTCCATAGAATTGATGGTGGAAAGGACACTTAGCTTTGTGAAAATGGAAATAACTTATTGAATATCCAGAATAATCTTACCAATGAAGTAAATGCCCTGTTTTTAAAGAAGAAATTTGAAAGTAAAGTCCCAAATAGTAAATCTTAGTTATAGTGGTGGCAATAGTCTATTTTCAAGGGAAAGCTTTTTCATTCAGTTCAGTTCAGTCACTCAGTCATGTCCAACTCTTTGTGACCCCATGAACTGCAGCACACCAGGATTCCCTGTCCATCACCAACTCCTGGAATATTCTCAAACTCATGTCCATCAAGTCGGTGATGCCATCCAATCATCTTGCCCTCTGTCGTCCCCTTCTCCTCCTGTCTTCAATCTTTCCCAGCATCAGAGTCTTTTCCAGAGTCAGTTCTTCACACCAGGAGGCCAAAGTATTGGAGTTTCAGCATCAGTCCTTCCAATGAATATTCAGGACTGATTTCCTTTAGGATTGATGGGTTTGACCTCCTTGTAATTCAAGGAACTCTCAAGAGTCTTCTCCAACACCACAGTTCAAAAGCAACAATTTTTTGGTGCTCAGCTTTCTTTATGGTCCAACTCTCAAATCCATACGTGGCTACTGGAAAAGTTTCTAGCCACCTTGAAAACATTTGGATTATGATTACTTATGGGGTCCAGCCCCGGTGGATCCAGGGTAATTCAAAGGTGGGGATGGAATCGGCGTCCTAGGAAAAAACTTATTTAATTACAGATAGAGAAGGATTAGAAAATTAGCAGAGAAAAAGAGGCTGAATAACTTGGTTTACATGGAATACCAATCACCAACTACGTAGGCCACAGGCGTCTTTCCGTTCTCCCAAAGGAGAGGAGGCACTGAGGCCTCCCCGGTCCGATCTTAGAAGCCCAGGCAAAATTAGCAGGCTTGGTGAGTACCCACATTCCAGATGAGAATTCAGCCAGAAAAACGGAGAGCAAGAAAGAAGTAACATGGGGGAATCAGTCTTTCCAGAAACTGACCTGATTTCTTTCTTTTTAGGTTTGCTTATATACCTTTTGTTATACACAGGGATGAATACAGAGTCATCTGGGGGTCAGCAGTCCTGACCTTTATCAAAATCAGGTGCTTCACATAAATGTATAAAAAAAGGTTTTTAGGGGTTTTACATTAACTTCTGGCCATGAGGCCTGCTGACATTTTATGATCCTTTCTTTCTGATAACCAAAAAACTTATTTCTTCCAAGGGTGTTTTTTCTTAAACCAGGCACCACCCTCCAAATAAAGTTGCATTACTATAGGGTGAGGGTGTAGTGAGTTACAATCAAGAAAGGAATTCATTTAACCCAAGGTTAACATGATTAATCTTAAAGGTTAATACTTATTTCTCCTATATGCTTAAAGGTTAATACTTATTTCTCCTATATACAAGTTATATTCATTATAAGGGCAGGGAATATGGAGATTTAGCAGCAAACATCAGCCCAACAAATGAAAACCCTTCACCAATGTTCCCCTTAAGATCTATTTAGTCTTAAGATAGTGATAAATTTACAATTTTACATAGCAAAGACACAGTGATTTATAACAAAGTACAGTGATCCATAACAAAAGAGAAAACTCATTAACTCAAAAGGTCTAGTATTGCTAACATCAAAAACTACATTTCCTTTTCTATATTCCAAATACATTGATTAATATATTCCCAGGTGCCTAAGGATATGGAGGCCTGGTGGCAATCATTGATTCAACAATGAGAAAAGCCTTATGTTAATTAAGACTTTCAAAATACTCCAAGCTCTCTGTGCTGTTTATGGTTGAGAGGTAGTGAACAATCATGTGAGTAGTGGCAGGAGTATGGATAATCCTGTCACACAAACTAGTCTGCCGCAGAAAGATTTGACCTGAGACACCCTTGTCACACCCAGGGCAGGGAATTAGAAGTAATTATTGGCACAACAAATGAAAAACCCTTCACCAATGTAATTCCTAACCAACCCACTATATTAACAATTTCCAACTTCCCAAAAGAATCTGCCTTTAGTAAGTCTAAAACATCTCATGCCTCTCACGATTGGGAGGCTGTAAACAATCACACATGGCTGGACGAACCCATACAGGCAGGCTAGATAACCTTCAGAGGAGTTCATAAGTTGACACTCTCATTACGCCCAGGAATTTTTATTGACTTGGAGCTGTAAGTTAACTCCTTTTCCAAGAGAGGTAATGGGGGTCAGCCCCCCGTAAAGTCAGGGGTATAGGTGAGAGCATAAAACAGTAAAGTAGGCAGACCCTGGTTTGGGGGGTAGATGCTTGGGAACAGGGGTTTCCTGAGGCTTGATCACGCCTTTGGGTATGCTGAAGCCTCCTTCCTCATGACCTTTGCCATGGGTGGAGTTCCTCACGCTGGCTCCCGGCAAATTACAATATATTAAGACTCATGATATTTTGGAGGCTGAATGAAATTCATTTAATAATGGAAAAAGTGATTGGCTTTGGAGCTTGTCTAACTCGAGGTATAACATGCTAGGAAAATACTCAGCATGCATGCATGCTGTTTCTTCAGTTGAGTCTGACTCTTTGCGATCCTCCCTATGGACTGTATCTACCAGGCTCTTCTGTCCATGGGATTGTCCAGGCAAGAATACTTGATTGCCCTGCTCCCACTGGAAGATGAAGACATCCTCCAGGGTGTCTTTCTGACCCAAGGATCAAACCCAAGTATCTTATGCCTCCTGCACTGGCAGACAGGTTCTTTACAAGTGCCACCTGGAAAGTCTCATACTCAGTATATAGTTAGAATATACCAAAAATATATCAAAATTTTCAAGTAAAAATATTCAGTAGGTTGGAATATGTCCTAAACATTTGTGTATTAATAAAGTTCTATAGAAAATAATATGAATTCCTAATCAATAGTCACTAATCTAGAATATGCTAATTTAATTAAACAGTTGCAATCAAGTTTAACATTTAAAAAATTAACTGAAATTAGAATAACACTATACTGCTGTCTAATTTCACACAAAACATCAAGACTCATAAACAAAAGATGTCTCTGGCACCAAGAGCAAGGACAGTTCACTAAAATCTTCACACCATTTCTGAAATATGTATGTAAATAACATTTACCCACACAACTTTAACCTAGGGAATGCTATTTTCTTTTCTGATTTGATAGTGCTTCCAGTTCAACTCATCATTAGCAATATATCAAAGAAATTGGAACATTTTACTATGTCTCTTTTCATAAGGTGAAAACAAATCATTTGTGAGTTTTCCAGAAGCTCTCTTCTCAAGATTTGATTGGGGGATGGCAAAATAACAGAAGTTTTCAGGAAGTTTGGACATTTAATTTAATAGAATCACTAAGGGAATAGGGTCACTGAGGGAAAAAATTTCTTGGCTACCTATTTAAAATAAGAGCAAAACATTTTAAAAGGAAATATAGGAGGTTCCATGTTTGTGAATAATATTAACCTTTCAAAAGTGAGAGGGCACTGTTCTCTTATCTGATATCTACTTTGCCTTGCAGGCAGATTACTCAGAAGATAAATAAAAATGTTTTACAATTAACTTGGTGCAAAAGTAATTTTGCCAATGAGAAACAAGTTTGCTTATTCCTGTAGCATAAAAATCCTTGCTTTGGAATTCAATAAACTCTTGGAAAGCATTTTCTGCCTCCTGCTGGTTGTGGGAGCATTTTCCCTCCAAAGAGTTGTCCTTGTGTGGAGATGCTTGAAGAAGTGTAGTCGATCGGCAAGAGGTCAGGTGAATATGGTGGACAAGGCAAAACTACATAGCCCAGTTCATTCAGCTTTTGAAGCATTGGTTTTGCAATGTGTATTTGCACATTGTGGAGAAGAATTGGACCCGTTCTGTTGACCAATGCCTGCTGCAGGCATTGCAGGTTTTGGTGCATCTCATCGATTTGCTGAGTGTACTTCTCAGATGTAACAGTTTTGCTGGGATGGGATTAAGAAAGCTCTATAAAAAGCCTCTTGATGAAAGTAAAAGAGGAGAGTGAAAAAGTTGGCTTAAAGCTCAACATTCAGAAAACGAAGATCATGGCATCTGGTCCCATCACTTCATGGGAAATAGATGGGGAAACAGTGGAAACAGTGTCAGACTTTATTTTGGGGGGCTCCAAAATCACTGGAGATGGTGATTGAAGCCATGAAATTAAAAGAGCTACTCCTTGGAGGAAAAGTTATGACCAACCTAGATAGCACATTCAAAAGCAGAGACATTACTTTGCCAACAAAGGTCCATCTAGTCAAGCCCATGGTTTCTCCAGTGGTCACGTATGGATGTGAGAGTTGGACTGTGAAGAAAGCTGAGCACTGAAGAATTGATGCTTTTGAACTGTGGTGTTGGAGAAGACTCTTGAGAGTCCCTTCGACTGCAAGGAGATCCAATCAGTCCATTCTAAAAGAGATCAATCCTGGGTGTTCTTTGGAAGGACTGATGCTAAAGCTGAAACTCCAATACTTTGGCCACCTTATGTGAAGAGTTGACTCATTGGAAAAGACTCTGATGCCGGGAGGGATTTTGGGGGCAGGAGGAGAAGGGGACGACAGAGGATGAGATGGCTGGATGGCATCACCGACTTGATGGACGTGAGTCTGAGTGAACTCCAGGAGTTGGTGATGGACAGGGAGACCTGGAGTGCTGCGATTCATGGGGTCACAAAGAGTCGGACACAACTGAGTGACTGAACTGAACTGAACTGGATCAGATGGCTACAGACCACTGAACTGTGACCATGACCTTCTTTTTGTGCAAATTTGGCTTTGAGAAGTACTTTGGAGCTTCTTGACCCAACCTCTAAGCTGGTTGTCACTGGTTGTCCTATACAATCCACTTTTCTTCCCATCACAATCCAATTGAGAAATGATTCACTCTTGTTGCATAGAATAAGAGAAGATAACACTTTAAAACAACATTTTTTTTTTTTTTGGTCAGTTCAAGAGGCACCCACTTACTGAGCTTTTTCACATTTCCAACTTGCTTCAAATGCAAGACCACAGAACAGTCAACACTGAGTTCTTTGGCAACTACTCATGTAGTTGTAACAGAATCACCTTCAGTAATGGCTCTCAATTGTCATCAACTTCCAGTGACCAGTAGTGTGTTCCTCATCTTCAATGCTCTCAACTCCTTTGCAAAACATCCTGAACCATTGTACATTCATCAGCAGTTCCTGAGCCAAATGCATTGTGGATGTTGCAATTTGTCTCCATTGCTGTATGATCCATTTTGAACTCAAATAAGAAAATTGCTAGAATTTTCTTTTTGTCTAACATCATTTACATAGTCTAAAATAAAATAAACAGCAAGTAATAAGTCATTAGCAAAAAACATAAAGCAAAAAATGTGCATTAAATTGATCCATAACATAACCACATTTATTTAGAATGTATTCCAATTTCAAATGGCAAATTTCAACAATTCAAAAACCACAGTTACTTTTGCACCAACTTAATATCTTACATTAAGAGCAAGCCAAAATCCAAGAAATTTTTGTTATTTTAAAAAAGCGAAAACTAAATTTAGTTTTGCATCGGCATAATATTTGAAGCTATACCCATCAAGCCATGGTCAGTATTGGTAAACACAAAATCCCTTAAACATGTTTAGATTTTTATATTTTGTACAAACAAAACTATATATACATTATATTTTTATGAAGTTATGAATTATTTAAATAGATTACAGGGTATACAGACATTTATACATTAACTTCATTTAGTGTTCAATTTCCAGCAAAAATTACTGTCTATATGGGTGATATTGTATTCTTTCTTTTAAATTAATATGAGAAATATATAACTTACTCTTTTCATTTTTATCTTGATTGTTATGAATATCAAAGCCAATTATATTATTCACTTAGGATAAGCAAAACATTCCAATATATATATTACATCTGTCTTTCTCCTGCTGCTGTTGCTGCTAAGTCGATTCAGTTGTATCTAACTCTGTGCAACCCCATAGACGGCAGCCCACCATGCTCCTCTGTCCATAAGATTCTCCAGGCAAGAATACTGGAGTGGATTGCCATTTCCTTCTCCAATGTATGCCTGCATGCTAAGTTGCTTCAGCAGTGTCCGACTCTGTGCAACCCCATAGATGGCAGCCCACCAGGCTCCTCTGTCCACTGGATTCTCTAAACAAGACTACTGGAGTGGGTTGCCACTTTCTTCTCCCATTTTTCTTCTACTAGATTTTTATTAATTTATAAGCACTCGATTTTATGAGTACTATTATACTATCACTTTATGAGTACTATCACTTGATGGCAAATAGATGGGGAAACAATGGAAACAGTGGTAGATTTTATTTTGGGGGGCTCCAAAATCACTGCAGATGGTGACTGCAGCCATGAAATTAAAAGATGCTTCCTTCTTGGAAGAAAAGTTATGACCCACCTACACAGCATATTATAAAGCAGAGACATTACTTTGCCAACAAAGGTCCATCTAGTCAAGGCTATGGTTTTTCCAATAGTCACGTATGGATGTGAAAGTTGGACCATAAAGAAAGCTGAGCACAGAATTGATGCTTTTGAACTGTGGTGTTGGAGGAGACTCTTGAGAGTCACTTGGACAGCTGCTGCTGCTGCTGCTGCTGCTGCTGCTGCTGCTAAGTCACTTCAGTTGTGTCCGACTCTATGCAACCCCATAGATGGCAGCCTACCAGGCTCCTCTGTCCCTGGGACAGAGGAGCAAGAATACTGGGGTGGGTTGCCATTTCCTTCTCCAATGCATGAAAATGAAAAGTAAAAGTGAAGTCGCTCAGTCATGTCTGACTCTTTGCAATCCCATGGACTGTAGCCTACCAGGCCCCTCCATCCGTGGGATTTTTCAGGCAAGCCTACTGGAGTGGGTTGCCATGTCTTGATCCAGCCAGTCCCTCCTAAAGGAAATCAGTCCTGAATATTCATTGGAAGGACTGATGTTGAAGCTGAAACTCCAATATTTTGGTTACCTGATATGAATAAGTGACTCACTGGAAAATACCCTGATGCTGGGAAAAACTGAAGGCAGAAGAAGGGGACGACAGGATGAGATGGTTGGATGGTATCACTGACTCAATGGACATGTGTTTGAGTAAATTCCAGGAGCTGGTGATAGACAGGGAGGCCTGGTGTGCTGCAGTCCATGGGGTCGCAAAGAGTTGGACATGACTGAGCAACTGAACCATTTTATGAAATTTATAATATATTTAGATTATATATCATTCTTGGAGAAGGAAATGGCAACCCACCCTAGTATTCTTGCCTGGAGAATCCCATGGATAGGGGAGCCTGGCAGGCTACAGTCCATGGGGTCGCAAGAGTTGGACATGACTTAGCAACTAAACCACCACAACCACCACATCATTCTTACTGGACATTTAAAGCTTGACTCCATATAAATGGCAAAGACAGTCCATTTTGATTGAAATGGTATTAGACATAACTGGATTCTACTCTAGGCCCCACAAATATATGATCTTGCATCCTGAGAAATACTGTTTAACTTTGCTGGCCTTCTTTTTCTTCCTGTGACTTGATAATAAGTTTTGTAACACACCCAAGTTATTGAAAGAATCAAATGTTATCACAAATCTGAAAACACTTTGAAAGATATGAGCATTAATCAAAATAAAATAAATTATTAATTAAATTAAGAAAAAGATTGGTATTAAAATACTCAAATTTCTATTTCACTACAGATATGTTTCTTATATACTTCCAAAATTCTCTTTCACAACGAGACAGTAATTTGTTTAATAATGCAGTCAGCAACCAAATTTTAATTACATCTTTTCTCAAGGTGATATAAAATTTCCCTAAGTCCCCAAACAACACAAACTGAACTGTAGTAATACTCTATAATCAACAGTTCATTTTTTCAAGGTGAATAATTGTGAACATTTTAAATCCCAGAATACTGTATCAGGATTAAATGTATATATTAAGAAAGAAAGAAAAAAAGAAAGGGGGAGGGAAGGAGGGAGGGAGGAAGATAGGAAGTAGTAAAGAAAGGAGATAAAGAAGGAGAAAAAGAAAGGAGCTATTTTTAATTACAAGCATCATTGAGCAGTAAATATAATTACTTTACAATGTAATTATATATAAAATAAAGATGCAGAATATTTCTAAAATCTGTAACAGTGAAATACTAGTAAGTTGATTAACCTAAATTTAGCATTACAAAATATTTCTATTTTCATTGCTCTTTAAAATTCCTGTATAGCAGGATTTACAAACTCAAATATCAGCAGGAGCCAGCCAAATAAAATGAATAAAAGCAGCAGGGTTGGGAATCTGGTAAACTGAAGAGCAGTTTCTTTTAAAAAGTGAGAGGCAGCTCCTTGGTTCTTCTAATTGCAAGCGCAAACATAAATCCAATATTTTAGATTAGATTTTTAAGAAGAGACACCATGATTTTTATGTTAACCTTCTTGACTATAAAACATTCACAACAAATCTAATTATTTTTAAATCACTAAGCAGCCCAAACAAATCAGTTATACAGTCAAACAATTTTCAACTTCTGTCTTGTATCAGAGTATGAAAATATGTTTTGCCTTCTGTATTTCCTTTTCTCAATGATCTCCATTCTTCATCAATAAGACTTGGCTCCACTATATCCACTGTCTGCAAACAAACCTCTCAAACCCAGCTGTGTCATTCAACAATCCAATCGTTGATAGAAGGTATGCTCAGTCCTGACCATGTGCCTTAATGGATTAGCTATCAGTTTAATATTAATTGTTGAAAATTTAATGGAGAGACACAGGTTTATATATGGTTTGAGATGGAGGAATACAGAAGAGTGAGGAAGGTGTTTTATTCTTTGACAGAATAATCTATCAAATTCCTGAGCCTGAAAGTTTCAAACAATGAAAAGAGTTTTTGACCATATTCATTAACTTATTTAATCCAATTTGTGAGTTAGTCAAGACAGTCTTGACTAACTCAATGAAACCAAGCCATGCCTGTGGGGCAACCCAAGATGGGCGGGTCATGGTGGAGAGGTCTGACTGAACATGGTCCACTGCAGAAGGGAATGGCAAGCCACTTCAGTATTCTTGCCTTGAGAACCCCATGAACAGTATGAAAAGGCAAAATGATAGGATACCAAAAGAGGGACTCCCCAGGTCATTAGGTGCCCAATATGCTACTGGAGATCAGTGGAGAAATAACTCCAGAAAGAATGAAGGGATGGAGCCAAAGCAAAAACAATACCCAGTTGTGGATGTGACTGGTGATAGAAGCAAGATCCGATATGGTAAAGAGCAATATTGCATATGAACCTGGAATGTCAGGTCCCTGAATCAAGGCAAATTGGAAGTGGTCAAACAAGAGATGGCAAGGGTCAACATCGACAATCTAGGAATCAGCGAACTAAAATGGACTGGAATGGGTGAATTTAACTCAGATGACCATTATATCTACTACTGTGGGCAGGAATCCCTCAGAAGAAATGGAGTAGCCATCATGGTCCACAAAAGAGTCTGAAATGCAGTACTTGGATGCAATCTCAAAAACGACAGAATGATCTCTGTTCCTCTTCAAGGCAAACCATTCAATATCACAGTAATCCAAGTCTTTGCCCCAACCAGTAACGCTGAAGAAACTGAAGTTGAATGGTTTTATGAAGACCTAAAAGACCTTTTAGAACTAACACCCAAAAAAGATGTCCTTTTCATTATAGGGGACTGGAATGCAAAAGTAGGAATCAAGAAACACCTGGAGTAACAGGCAAACTTGGCCTTGGAGTACAGAATGAAGCAGGGCAAAGACTAATAGAGTTTTACCAAGAGAACACACTGGTCATAGCAAACACCCTCTTCCAACAACACAAGAGAAGATTCTACACATGGACATCACCAGATGATCAACACCAAAATCAGATTGATTATATTCTATGCAGCCAAAGATGGAGAAGCTCTATACAGTCAACAAAAACAAGCCCAGGAGCTGACTGTTGCTCAGATCATGAACTCCTTATTACCAAATTCAGACTTAAATTGAAGAAAGTAGGGAAAACCGCTAGACCATTCAGTTATGACCTAAATCAAATCCCTTACGATTATACAGTGAAAGTGAGAAATAGATTTAAGGGACTAGATCTGATTGACAGAATGCCTGAGGAACTATGGAATGAGGTTTGTGACATTGTACAGGAGACAGGGATCAAGACCATCCCCATGGAAAAGAAATGCAAGAAAGCAAAATGGCTGTCTGAGAGACCTTACAAATAGCTCTGAAAAGAAGAGAAGTGAAAAGCAAAAGAAAAAAGGAAAGATATAAGCATCTGAATGCAGAGTTCTAAAGAATAGCAAGAAGAGATAAGAAAGCCTTCTTCAGCGATCAATGCAAAGAAATAGAGGAAAACAACAGAATGGGAAAGACTAGACATCCCTTCAAGAAAATTAGAGATACTAAGGGAACATTTCATGCAAAGATGGGCTCGATAAAGGACAGAAATGGTATGGACCTAAAAGAAGCAGAAGATATTAAGAAGAGGTGGCAAGAATACACAGAAGAACTGTACAAAAAAGATCTTCATGACCCAGATAATTATGATGATGTGATCACTAATCTAGAGCCAGACATCTTGGAATGTGAAGTTAAGTGGGCCTTAGAAAGCATCACTACGAACAAACTAGTGGAGGTAATGGAATTCCAGTTGAGCTGTTTCAAATCCTGAAGGTTGATGCTGTGAAAGTGCTGCACTCAATATGCCAGCACATTTGGAAAACTCAGCAGTGGCCACAGGACTGGAAAAGGTCAGTTTTCATTCCAATTCCAAAGATAGGCAATGCCAAAGAATGCTCACACTACTGCACAATTGCACTCATCTCACATGCTAGTAAAGTAATGCTCAAAATTCTCCAAGCCAGGCTTCAGCAATATGTGAACCGTGAACTTCCAGATGTTCCAGCTGGTTTTAGAAAAGGCAGAGGAACCAGAGATCAAATTGCCAACATCTGCTGGATCATCGAAAAAGCAAGAGAGTTCCAGAAAAACATCTATTTCTGCTTTATTGACTATGCCAAAGCCTTTGACTGTGTGGATCACAATAAACTGTGAAAAATTCTGAAAGAGATGGAAATACAAGACTACCTGACCTGCCTCTTGAGAAACCTATATGCAGGTTAGGAAGCAACAGTTAGAACTGGACATGGAACAACAGACTGGTTCCAAATAGGAAAAGGAGTACGTCAAGGCTGTATATTGTCACCCTGCTTATTTAACTTCTATGCAGAGTACATCATGAGAAATGCTGGACTGGAAGAAACACAAACTGGAGTCAAGATTGCCGGGAGAAATACCAATAACCTCAGATATGCAGATGACACCACCCTTATGGCAGAAAGTGAAGACGAACTAAAAAGCCTCTTGATGAAAGTGAAAGAGGAGAGGGAAAAAGTTGGCTTAAAGCTTAACATTCAGAAAACGAAGACCATGGCATCCAGTCCCATCACTTCATGGGAAATAGATGGGGAAACAGTGGAAACAGTGTCAGACGTTATTTTTGGGGCTCCAAAATCACTGAACATGGTGACTGTAGCCATGAAATTAAAAGATGCTTACTCCTTGGAAGGAAAATTATGACCAACTTAGATAGCATATTGTAAAGTAAAATAAAAAATAAATTAAAAATTAAAAAAAAAAAAAAAAAGAAAAGCAGAGACATTACTTTGCCGACTAAGGTCCGTCTAGTCAAGGCTATGGTTTTTCCTGTGGTCACATATGGATGTGAGATTTGGACTGTGAAGAAGGCTGAGCGCCAAAGAATTGATGCTTTTGAACTGTGGTGTTGGAGAAGACTCTTGAGATTCCCTTGGACTGCAAGGAGATCCAACCAGTCCATTCTGAAGATCAACCCTGGGATTTCTTTGAAAGGAATGATGCTAAAGCTGAAGCTCTGGTACTTTGGTCACCTCATGCGAATAGTTGACTCATTGGAAAAGACTCTGATGCTGGGAGGGATTGGGAGCAGGAAAGGGGACGATAGAGGATGAGATGGCTGGATGGCATCACGGACTCGATGGAAGTGAGTCTGAGTGAACTCCGGGAGATGGTGATGAACAGGGAGGCCTGGCGTGCTGCGATTCATGGGGTCCCACAGAGTCGGACACGACTGAGCGACTGAACTGAACTGATCTGAACTGAATCCAATTTGTGAAGGGTTTACCATGCATCGACAATGTATAAGGTTCTAGGGATAGAGAAATAATTAAAGGCCGTGAACTCTCTTTCATAGAGTTCACCATCAATCTAACAAAGTGAGAGATAACAGACCAATAATTTTTAAAAACATGAAAATAGCAGATATTCCTGATGCCTTTGGATTATTCCTAATAAATGCATCATAAATTGAAAGTATCTCAGTCAAAAAGGCATTTAATAGAACTAATCTACTAACCCTCATAGCTTAGACTAGCTTACCATAAAAGTAAGCTTACCACAAGACTGGAAAAGGTCAGTTTTCATTCCAATTCCAAAGAAAGGTAATGCCAAAGAATGCTCAAACTATCGCACAATTGCAGTCATCTCACATGCTAGTAAAGTAATGCTCAAAATTCTCCAAGCCAGGCTTCAGCAATAGGTGAACCGTGAACTTCCAGATGTTCTAGCTGGTTTTAGAAAAGGCAGAGGAACCAGAGATCAAATTGCCAACATCCACTGTATCATCGAAAAAGCAAAAGAGTTCCAGAAAAACATCTATTTCTGCTTTATTGACTATGCCAAAGCCTTTGACTGTGTGGATCACAATAAACTGTGGAAAATTCTGAAAGAGATGGGAATACCAGGCCACCTGACCTGCCTCTTGAGAAACCTATATGCAGCTCAGGAAGCAACAGTTAGAACTGGACATGGAACAACAGACTTGTTCCAAATAGGAAAAGGAGTATGCCAAGGCTGTATATTGTCACCCTGCTCATTTAACTTCTATGCAGAGTACACCATGAGAAACGCTGGGCTGGAAGAACCACAAGCTGGAATCAAGATTGCCAGGACAAAGATCAATAACCTCAGATATGCAGATGACACCACCCTATGGCAGAAAGTGAAGAGGAACTAAAAAGCCTCTTAATGAAAGTGAAAGAGGAGAGTGAAAAAGTTGGCTTAAAGCTCAACATTCAGAAAACGAAGATCATGGCATCCGGTCCCATCACTTCATGTGAAATAGATGGGGAAACAGTGAAAACAATGTCAGACTTTATTTTTTTGCTCCATGCTGCATTTCATGGGGTTGCAAGAAGCGACTGAACTGAACCATAAAAGTGCTCAGAACACTATTATATTAGTCTACATATGGGCAAAATCATCTAACACAAAGTCTAATTTATAATAAAGTTTTGAACATCTCATATAACTCATTGAATACTGTACTGAAAGTGGAAAACAAAATGGTTGTATGGTTACAGAAGGGTTGCAGGTATATTAGTTGTTTCCTCTCTCGATCTTGTGGCTCACCAGGAGTTGAGGTTCACTATCACTAGCCATGAGGATGGTATGTATCAGTATCAGGAGTCCAGAGAAAGATCAAAATTCAAAGTATGATTTCTACCAAATGGACATCACTTCTGCACTGCTGTGAAGCTGAAAAATTGTAAGCAAACCATCATAAGTTTGGGACCATCTGTACTTACTACTCTGAAAGCCACATAGGTAAAACACTGTTCTATCAGAAGAAGTAGCAAGGTACTTAGGGGACCATAGAAGCTAACTTTTAATTCTGGATCTGCAGAATGCATGCATAGAAGTTGGCAGTGCAAATAGAATAAAATATCTAGGAAGAGCACATGGCATGAATACATTCATTTCCATTTTGCCTCAGTTACTCCAACATTCACTCATTCTCTTGCTCTCTCTTTCTCTCATTCACAAACACACACAAACACACATTTTTTTAAACTTTTGAGAGTCACTTGGACAAATAATGCCCCTTTAAATCTTTATTTGTTTAAATTGCAGGATAATTGCTTTACAATGTTGTGGTGGGTTTTGCCATACAACAACACAAATCAGTCATAATATATATATATTGAGTATGGTGGGCTCCTTGTATTATACTGCAGCTTTCAGCTTTTTATCTATTTTACACATGGTAAGGTGTATATGTCAATGCTACTTTTTCAATTTGTTCTACCCTCCTTCCCCTGCTGTGTCCTCCAGGTCATTCTCTACATCTGTGTCTCTATTTCTCCTCTGTAAATAGGTTCAGAAGTACTATTTTTCTAGATCTCATATATATGCATTAATATATGTTTTTTTTTTCTCTTTCTTACTTACTTCACTCTGTTTAACAGGTTCCAGGTTCATCCACCTCAATACAACTGACTCAAATTGTCCCATTCTATGGCTGAGCAACATTCCACTGTACATACATACCACAACTTCTTTATCTATTCATCTGTTGATGGACATCTAGGTTGCTTTCATGCCCTGGCTACTGTAAATAATGCTGCAATGAACAGTGCAGGTATCTTTTAGAATTATGGTTTTCTCAGGGTATATGCCCAGTAGTGGGATTGGTGGGTCATATGGTATACTTATTCCTAGTTTGTTAAGGAATCTCCATACTGTTTTCCATAGTGGCTGTACCAATTTACATTTCTACCAACACAGCAGGGCAGTTCCCATTTCTCCACATCCTGTATATTTTATTGTTTGTAGTTTTTTAGATGATGGCCATTCTGATTGCTTTGAAGTGATACCTCATTGTTGTTTTGATTTGCATTTGTCCAACAATAAGCAATGCTGGGAATCTTTTCATGTGCTTATTGGCCATCTGCATGTCTTCTTTGGGGAAATGTCTGCCTAGGTCTTCTGCCCATTTTTTGATTAGGCCCTTTGTGTAATATTGAGCCATATGAGATGCTTATATATTTTGGAGATTAATCCTTTGTCAGTTGCTTCATTTGCAACTATTTTCTTCCATTCTGAGGGATGTCTTTTAATCTTGTTTATTTTTCTTGCTGTATAAAAGCTTTTAAAATAATTCCATATTCATCTGTTTCTGAAGAAATACTAAAAGTGTATATATATATATATACTGTGATATATAAATAGCAAATACTAAATATATAATATAGATATATATTTTAAATATATATTTTTATATTATATTAATATATATTAATATACAATACATTATATTAATATATTAATATATAATATTATGTTATTATTTACATTATAATTATATATGTTATATGTTATATAATATATTATATATTAATATTATATTATATTATATTATTATATAATATATATTATATATTTAAAATATATATTTTTAGTATAATAAAAATATATATATACTGTGATATATAAATACTAAAAGTATATACATATATATATACTGTGATATATATCACAGTACCAGTTTGCAGTTAATTCTGTTAGAAAACTTGCATTCATAATGGATGAACTTTAGTTTCAATTTCTTGTAAGTGGAAAGAAAATACTACCTTTTAAATAGTCTCTGAACTTTTATAATTGTTTCACCTAAATTTAATTTGGCAATTTTTCTTAAGCTACCTGACTATATCAGGTGTTTTCAAGTATATTATCTCTGTTTCCCTCACATTTTCTTGGTATCCAGGACTTCATCACAACGTGATTATCTCTCTGGAGTATTGTTACATGGCAGCCCTGAGTTAGCTTTATTAACTAATTATAATATGAAAGTCAGGAGCTTAAAATCTATCTGAAAATAAACACAAATGACTCATTAAATATTTAACTTGTCTGATGGGAACACAGGAATATTCACAAGTATCTTGCTTAGCCATCATGAATGTATCATGCTTAAAAAGAAAAAGCATTTAAGAACATTGGTGAGTAAATTATGAGGTCAGTTAAGAGAGATTCTGTACATTATAAGTTAAAATGCTTAAGATATCCATGTTTGCTTTTTTCAGTTAATACTGATTTCACTCTATTTTAATATGTTTCAAGAAAAAATATTTAAGGTATATACATATCAATTTTTTATGTTTCTTTTATTTAATTACTCTTTGATTAGCTACTAGTCCAGATAAACTAAAATGAGATATATTCTGTACATTACCAGAATAAAGTTTTATTTTATTATTATTGATTAAAAAGAAGATAGAGAACATGTTTTTTCATATCAACTCACTTGGGGATCTACTTCATAGTTCTATCTACGGTTAATTTAAACTAAATAGTTACAACTAATGTGATACTCTGGCACTATATTTAAGCCCACACTATGCTTTTAGATAAAAATACCTTTGTTTTGAGTTTTAAATATTTGTAAAACTATCTCAACATATATCTCTCTCAAATTTATAAGAGAAATAGGATGAGATAAAGGACAAACACTCTATGGGAACTGCTACTGTGGCCTGAATTCAGGCTGGCCAGGTAGAATTTTTCTGATCTAAGACAGTGATCACTGAGGTGATACCTGTGTTAGGAACTACACTCTGGAGGAAGAGAATGACAAAGTAGGGCTCTGCCCTGTGTTTGAATTAGAAGACCAATATTCTGAGTTTATTCAAAATTAAATTTACTCAAAATTAAAGTATTCATTATAATAAAAAGTTATGGATTTGCATCATTCTAAAATGTGAAAGAAAAAAATTAATGCATTGTGATTTGAGGAAGAAAAATGAAAAGCTTGGTGAAAAGGCCATATTAGCACAGGTGTATTTGAAAGCAGAAATAATGAGTTTCTGTTATATAGTTTTAATGATATTTGTATTACTCAATAATGGATTTGGCCTTTATAATTAATACTGTAATAAAAAATAAAGTTCAGTGGGATTTAGCTCTGCCTTGGAACTAATATAGCTTAATTTCTTCTTATGATATTATTTTTTTCATAAAACTAATATTTGATGTTCCTGAGCTTTGATTCTATTTTTTATGTGTTGGCCTATTTCTAAAGTGAAGAAACTTTTCAGGTTTGACACATGCTGTAGGTAAAAAATCTGTTCACCAAAGAAGGTGTTATGCTTCATAAAAATGTTTTCTTTGGCCAAGAATATTTTATTCACATTAAATATGCATTGAAAATGATCTTTTCTGTCAGGCTTAGGCCTGTCATTTCTGTCATAAATGCTTAAAATTTTGTCCCTAAGCACTGCCCAGTTAGGGCTAATACAGCTAAAACTTTTAAACTGATATAAAATATATTTAATAACAATCTGCATATTAGTACCCTGCTCAGCATGATCAAAACCCTCTATTATATTGGCATTACCCTTACTTTTGATGTGATTATACATTTATTTCCTCATATTATTCTACTTTTGGTGCTATGTTATAAAAAGTACATATAATTTCCCAAATGTACAGATGCAAATCCTATCCTTTGAACAACAATACTGCAAGCAATGAAGAGGACCAGTTCAACACTTTTACTAACATACGACTACACCTACCCAAATATCCATGTCCAGGTTCAAAAATTCAAATAACAATGCACTGAAATAAGTTCTGAAAGACTCATACAACCAGAGTCTGTTATAATATATGTGTGTAATTTCCTCCCTGGGTAACTTGATTTTGAAAAGTTAGAGAAAAGACATTTCAGAAAAAGGAACAAAGATGCAAAAACTAAGAGTTAATTACAATAGCAGACATGTCAAAAGATATTTAACCACGTTATAAGTCAAATGGTAAACATTAGCAAAGTTAATCCTATTAACTAAATTTCAGAAAAGAGATGCTTCTTCTTGCTCATGTTAGAGAGCCATTAGAATTTGTCTAAAAATGGAGTGGAGATGGAATTTATTACACAGAAGTTTTATATAAATGCATCCATTATAACAAAAATGCAAGCATTATTTAATATAAGAACAGTAATTCTTACAAATATACAAACGTTTAGTATCATTCCTAATAGGCATACACATTCAAAGCGCAGTGAGATACACTTTTTAAGCTCAGAGGAGCTGAAATATAAAATTCAGCCCATGCTTCTGTTACAGAGGCTACCGGAAAACAGGCCCTCTTCTACATTGCTTCTGGGAGTGCAAAACCGTAGTATCTTCTAGGGAGGGCAACCTACTGTCCATTAAGATAACAAATAAATTTACTTGTGATGCAAAAATTTCATTTACAGCACTCTATCCTGTTGGTCTTCTTGCATACATACAAAATATTGTGTTACATGCTGCTCATTTTGGTTAAATAAAAAGGTTTATCCACGCAAGGGCATACATTAGGATTGGGATGATCTCTTCTATGAATACAAAAAAATTTCTAGAAGATAGTATCAATTTAAAATGGAAAAATAAAGAAGAATTGCTGGGGATGGATAAAAACAGAGAAAATAACACTTTTCTATGTGTTGCTTTTTCCTACTGTTTGGATTTTAAACTGGTTGAAGATAGTATAAACTGTCATTAATAAACAGATAATCTATATATCTATATACATATAGATATAGATATGGATTTAGACATCATCTATGATTGGCTTCCCAGGCGTCTCAGTGTTAAAGAATCTGCCTGCCAATGCCGGAGCCACAGGAGATGCTTGCTCAATCCCTGAGTCAGGAAGATTTCCCTGGAATAGGAAACGGCAACCGACTCCAATATTCTTGCTTAGAAAATCCCATGGACAGAGCAATCTTGTGGGCTACAGTTCATGGAGTCACAAAGAATTGGACATGACTGAGCAACTCAGCACAGAACTTTGAAAAGGAGATGATATTTAGATAACAATTTAAAAAAACTTAAAGTATGTCACAAGAAAAACACAGGATAGGAGCACTTGCTGAAGCTTCAAATCCTGGAAACAATTTCATCCTAGGTTTGACTTTAATAAAGTCAGAATTATCAATGTAATTTCCCAAACAACATTTACCAGACACAATTACTGTATAGGTCCCCACTCTCAGCTTTAGTTGAGGAGCAATTGCTATTAGGGAGGATGATCCAAACCAGTACTGATACACTGTTCAGAGAAATTTTCAGAATATCCAGTTACATAGAAAGATAAGATTCTTGCTTGCCCTTTAAGGAAAAGGCAGAAAACATATGAATTGATATATCTGTATATTTTAATCAGAGTATGTAGTTAAAGTATATGTAGAGTTTTAAAAGCATGAAAAAACATTGCAAAATACAGAAACTACATTTCACACCAAAGTCCTGGGTAATAACTGAAATAACAGAAAAAGTAATTAATTTGTTAATAGAAAAGATAAAGTCTAAAACAAATATATACTTAATCCAAAAAATGTAACAAAGAGGAAAACATTAAAAATGAATTAAAATATAAAAATAATGTCTGTTGGCTTTTGCCAGTTTCCCATGAGCTGCATCACTCTGGCACTCCTTTAAATTAAAATACTTTTTGGAATTTCTTGAAAATAGGAGAATCTTAAATTTCATTGCAAAGGCATAGGATGCCCACGGTTATGAATTCTCAGTGGAAATACATAATTTTTCCTCCTGCTCTAGTGCTAACTTTGAGAGGGAGACAGAAAAGCCTCTGAGTGTTGCATTCTCCCCAGCAGTATTTATTTCTTTATCACCCTTTACACTGCAGCTGGAGAGTTTGAATTTTCTAGGAAATTCTTCACATTGGTTACAATCTAAAGATTTTGTCTCTTATCTACAAATTCTAAATTCAGGGCATACATTCTTTGACTTCAGATCTGGCAGAAAGTTTCAGCAGTAAAATCATTTTGGCACTAGCTGTGTTCTCTCTGACATTTCAGCCAATGTAAAAACTGTTAATTCTTAGAACATATACTTTCTTGGTTTTTCTTACTAAGGTGTCTCAATTAATTGTGCTATTTTGAAATTGTATGATTCTGCATTATTACTACTGAAAGAAAAATATTTATTTTGGAAATAACATACAATTTAAATTTTACATTTCCCATTTCTAATAAGTATATTGTGAGAATAAGGAGAGTAAGTCTAAAGTGATGTCAGATAATCTATTTCTCAAGACTTCTAAAGTGTATAATGATGACAATGTACGCTTCTTCCCAAAAAGGAAGACAGAAGTAGAAAGTAAAGTAAGAAATAATCTCAGGTACCAAGGTGTAGCAGAGAAAGGTTCAGTGTACTTAGTAGAAATATCAAGTATTCCTCAGTATGATAAGGATGTTTGGTTTTGTTATTTTGGTTGTTTTAGTCTTTCCATGGACCTGTGCTATATAATTTAATTCTTCAAGGATTCCATTTTTACTTTATTTTTAATTTATTCTTACTTTGCCTGGTACCTTGCATTCAGAAACACTGCAGTGAAGTCTCTATTATGGAAAAAAATACAGAATATGCAGTCTAACAGTACTGAATTTATATCCTGGCTAATTGTTCTTGCCCAGATGGCTTCAGTTTTTTTCAACAATAAATATGAAAATAATAATTCCCTAACAAGTCTGTGGTGAGAGTTGTGTGAAGCAGAATTTATAAAGTTTCTAGGTCTTTAGGTCTTTCTAGATCTGTTCTTCACACAGATGTTACTCCTTCTTCTTCCACCTATTTTTCTTCCCTAACCCCCAAACTCTGTTTTCAATGAAAAGATACTGAAGCCCAGCAAAGGGAGTGCTTTCATTTACCAACAATTAGGAACCAGTTGCAATGACTGGCACTTATATTGTGGGCTCCTCACTCTCACCAAGACACAAATTGTCAAACATCATTGACAGTAATTATACATCATCCTGAATGTGCTTCTGTTGTTCACTTATTGCTGTACTTTGAATGGACTCATTCTGAGTCTTCATTTATTGCAGCTCAACAGAATTTACGAGTTTGTACAGAGCCTTAAAATCAAATTGGTTGCACTTTCCTTTCTGATTACAGAACACAGAAGAGGAAGAATGACAATTATAGAAGGGATTTTTTATTTCATATTTTTCCAAGGTAGTTTATCTTGTTTTTACCTTCTAACTTTTAACATATGGAATATAAGAAATCATGCAATAAGTAAAATTTCTCTTGGGTTATTATTTTAAATAATATTAAATTTTAAAAGTGACATTATTCTTTAAATGCCCGAGTTAACATTTTTGCAGCAGTTTTAGATGTCATTCATTTACATTTTACAGCCAGTTTATTTTTAATTCCTTGGAAAAGTATATCTCCAGGCATATCTAAGTTTATGATAAAAGCCAATAAGAAAATCAATTTTAATACACAGGAATTTGATTCATAGGCAACTATTCAGAAACATATCTATTCAGCAAAATGAGATATGCTTCTATGTGTGAATATGTAAAAACTTGGCCAAATAGAAAAAAATACATATTTTTATATCTGTCATCTATTTTTAAAAATATCCTGAGAAACTGAATGAAGTTCTTATTCAAAGTTTAAAGATAAGGAATTGGATAAATGCTTAAATGCACTAGGCAAAGTGAAGAATTGAGTTAGTTTATTAGATATTCCAAATGAGAAAAGCACTATATAGTCTAGGCTGTATGATTAATGAAAGTTAGTTTTGGTTTTTATTGTCTGGATATCTAATACATTCCCCAATCATACTGTGGAGGTATGCAATAATGATGTATGTCTGAGATATGAAGAGCCTATCAAATTCACATTCTTTTTGGAAAGAAGGCCTCAGGCCTCTTTCTAAAAGTTTTTGACTTCTTCAATATGATTTTGATAAGTTAACAAAACCTCTTGTCCCAGGGATGGGTGCATGAGTCAAAAGGCAAATAAGGATAGGTCAGGCATGAAAGAGCACCTCTGTGTCCCTTGGCTTAAGGTATCACCCAATAGCTACCCTTTGTATTAGAATATAAAATTCACATGCAGGAACCATTTCACTCTTTTACTCTATAAATCTGACTCAGAGAAGAAGAGTGGTTATACCTGTAGTCAATGATAATACATTGCAGACTTAAAAATTTGTTCAGAGTGCACAGCTCAAATTTGGTGTTCTTTATCAATTTTTTTTAAAAATCATGCACTTAAAGAGAATATAGCAAAGATGAGTTGGGAGTAATGAATCCCTAATTTTATGTCAGAAGATTTGATGAAGACCACCATTTACATCTCCTAAAGAACATGAGATTAGCTGAAAAAAAATCCTGTGTACTTTTATGAAAGCTTGAGACATCTTTTGATGATGAATTTCTGTTTTTCAGATCTCTTGCAGTTCAGTTTCTAGTTTTGCACAAAAACTATTAGATATGTATGTTGAGATCTCTTTACTTATATTAGATTCAATTTCCTATGGCAATTGAGAATTTAAAGAATCTTACTTATCATACCATACTTACTTACCATACTTATCAATAATTACCTTAAACGTACTTACTTATCATACTTACCATATTTATCAATAGTTACCTTAAATGTAAAAGGATTGAATGCCCCAACCAAAAGAAAAAGACTGGCTGAATGGATATAAGAACAAGACCCCTATATATGTTGTCTACAAGAGACCCACGTCAAAACAGGGGACACATACAAACTGAAAGTGAAGGGCTGGAAAAAGGTATTTCACACAAATAGAGACCAAAAGAAAGCAGGAGTAGCAATACTCATATCAGATAAAATAGACTTTAAAACAAAGGCTGTAAAAAGAGACAAAGAAGGACACTACATAATGATCAAAGGATCAATCCAAGAAGAAGATATAACAATTATAAATATATCTGCACCCAACATAGGAGCACCGCAATACATAAGACGAATGCTAACAAGTATGAAAGGGGAAATTAACAATAACAAAATAATAGTGGGAGACTTTAATAGCCCACTCACACCTATGGATAGATCAACTAAACAGAAAATTAACAAAGAAACGCAAACTTTAAATGATACAATAGACCAGTTAGACCTAATTGATATCTATAGGACGTTTCACCCCCAAACAATCAACTTCACCTTTTTCTTAAGCGCACACGGAAACTTCTCCAGGATAGATCACACCCTGAGCCATAAATCTAGCCTTGGTAAATTCAAAAGATTGAAATCATTCCAAGCATCTTCTCTGACCACATGCAGTAAGATTAGATCTCAACTACAGGAGAAAAACTATTAAAAATCCCAACATATGGGGGCTGAAGAACAAACTGCTGAATAACCAACAAATCACAGAAGAAATCAAAAATGAAATCAAAATATGCATAGAAATGAATGAAAATGAAAACACAACAACCCAAAACCTGTGGGACACTGTAAAAGCAGTGCTAAGGGGAAGGTTCATAGCAATACAGGCATACCTCAAGAAACAAGAAAAAAGTCAAATAAATAACCTAACTCTACACCTAAAGCAACAAGAAAAGGAAGAAATGAAGAACCCCAGGGTTAGTAGAAGAAAAGAAATCTTAAAAATTAGGGCAGAAATAAATGCAAAAGAAACAAAAGAGACCATAGCAAAAATCAACAAAGCCAAAAGCTGGTTCTTTGAAAGGATAAATAAAACTGACAAACCATTAGCCAGATTCATCAAGAAACAAAGGAAGAAAAATCAAATCAATAAAATTAGAAATGAAAATGGAGATCACAACAGACAACACAGAAATACAAAGGATTATAAGAGACTACTATCAGCAATTATATGCCAATAAAATGGACAACATGGAAGAAATGGACAAATTCTTAGAAAAGTACAACTTTCCAAAACTGAACCAGGAAGAAATAGAAAATCTTAACAGACCCATCACAAGAACAGAAACTGAAATTCCTGTAATCAGAAATCTTCCAGCAAACAAAAGCCCAGGTCCAGACGGCTTCACAGCTGAATTCTACCAAAAATTTCGAGAAGAGCTAACACCTATCCTACTCAAACTCTTCCAGAAAATTGCAGAGGAAGGTAAACTTCCAAACTCATTCTATGAGGCCACCATCACCCTAATACCAAAACCTGACAAAGATACTACAAAAAAAGATAACTACAGGCCAATATCACTGATTAACATAGATGCAAAAATCCTTAACAAAATTCTAGCAATCAGTATAGAACAACACATTAAAAAGATCACACACCATGACCAAGTGGACTTTATCCCAGGGATGCAAGGATTCTTCAATATCTGCAAATCAGTCAATGTAATACACCACACTAACAAATTAAAAAATAAAAGCCATATGATTACCTCAATAGATGCAGAGAAAGCCTTTGACAAAATTCAACATCCACTTATGATAAAAAAAAATACTCTCCAGAAAGCAGAAATAGAAGGAACATACCTCAACACAATAAAAGCTATATATGACAAACTCACAAAAAATATTATCCTCAATGGTGAAAAATTGAAAGCATTTCCCCTAAAGTCAGGAACAAGACAAGGGTGCCCACTTTCACCACTACTATTCAACATAATTTTGGAAGTTTTGGCCACAGCAATCAGAGCAGAAAAAGAAATAAAAGGAATCCAAAGTGGAAAAGAAGTAAAACTCTTACTATTTGCAGATGATATGATCCTCTACATAGAAAACCCTAAAGACTCTATCAGAAAATTACTAGACCTAATCAAAGAATATAGTAAAGTTGCAGGATATAAAATCAGTACACAGAAATCCCTTGCATTCCTATACACTAATAATGAGAAAATAGAAAGAGAAATTAAGGAAACAATTCCATTCACCATTGCAATGAAAAGAACAAAATACTTAGGAATATAGCTACCCCAAAAAACTAAAGACCTATATATAAAAAACTATAAAACACTGGTGAAAGAAATCAAAGAGGACAAAGATAGATGGAGAAATATACTATGTTCATGGATTAGAAGAATCAATATAGTGAAAATGAGTATACTACCCAAAGCAATCTATAGATTCAATGCAATCCCTATCAAGCTACCAATGGTATTTTTCACAGAGCTAGAACAAATAATTTCAAAATTTGTATGGAAATACAAATAAAGAACTCCAATAACCAAAGCAATCTTGAGAAAGAAGAGTGGAACTGGAGGAATCAACCTGCCTGACTTCAGTCTCTACTACAAAGCCACAGTCATCAAGATAGTATGGTATTGGCACAAAGATAGAACTATAGATCATCAAACAAAATAGAAAGCCCAGAGATAAATTTATGCACCTATGAACACCTTATCTTTGACAAAGGAGGCAAGAATATACAATGGAGAAAAGACAATCTCTTCAACAAGTGGTGATAGGAAAACTGGTCAACCACTTGTAAAAGAATGAAACTAGAACACTTTCTAACACCATACACAAAAATAAACTCAAAATGGATTAAAGATCTAAATGTAAGACCAGAAACTATAAAACTCCTAGAGGAGAACATAGGCAAAACGCTGCGACAAAAATCACAGCAGGATCCTCTATGACCCACCTCCCAGAATATTGGAAATAAAATGAAAAATAAACAAATGGGACCTAATAAAACTTAAAAGCTTTTGCACAACAAAGGAAACTATAAGCTAGGTGAAAAGACAGCCTTCAGAATGGGAGAAAATAATAGCAAATGAAGCAACTGACAAACAACTAATCTCAAAAATATACAAGCAACTCCTGCAGCTCAATTCCAGAAAAATAAACGACCCAATCAAAAAATGGGCTAAAGAACTAAATAGACATTTCTCCAAAGAAGACATACAGATGGCTAACAAACACATGAAAGGATGCTCAACATCACTCGTTATCAGAGAAATGCAAATCAAAACCACAATGAGGTATCATTTCATGCCAGTCAGAATGGCTGCGATCCAAAGTCTACAAGCAATAAATACTGGAGAGGGTGTGGAGAAAAGGGAACCCTCTTACACTGTTGGTGGGAAAGCAAACTAGTACAGCCACTATGGAGAACAGTGTGGAGATTCCTTAAAAAACTGGAAATAGAACTGTCTTATGATCCAGCAATCCCACTGCTGGGCATACACACCAAGGAAACCAGAATTGAAAGAGACATGTGTACCCCTATATTCATTGCAGCACTATAATAGCCGGGACATGGGAGCAACCTAGATGCCCATCAGCAGATGAACGAATAAGAAAGCTGTTGTACATATACACACTGGAGTATTACTCAGCCATTAAAAATATATATATTTGAGTCAGTTCTAATGAGCCTATTATACAGAGTGAAGTAAACCAGAAAGAAAAACACCAATACAGTATACTAACACATATATATATGGAATTTAGAAAGATGGTATCGATAACCCTGTATGTGAGACAGCAAAAGAGACACAGATGTATAGAACAGTCTTTTGGACTCTGTGGGAGAGGGAGAGGGTGGGATGATTTGGCAGAATGGCATTGAAACATGTATAATATCATATATGAAACGAATCGCCAGTCCAGGTTTGATGCATGATACAGGATGCTTGGGGCTGGTGCACTGGGCTGACCCAGAGGGATGGTACAGGGAGGGAGGTGGGAGGGGAGTTCAGGATGGGGAACACATGTATACCCGTGGCATATTCATGTTGATGTATGGCAAAACCAATACAATATTGTAAAGTAAAAAAAATAAAATAAAATAAAGAACCTTCACTTAGAGTGTCAGTGCTTCAGATCTTAAGTGTTCAGTAAGCCACATAAAGAACTGTAAGAATAGCTCTTCCCATGGAGAAGACAAATGGTACCACATGTGCTGTCCATACTAAACCTTTAAGTTCATGGGGCTACCTAGACTTCATCTACCTAGACTTCTCAGTCTTCCAATGGAAATAAAATAAACTCTACACTTGAACAGTCCATTTTGGCCAGGTGTCTATTACATGTACAATAAACTAGGACCAAAGATTATAAAATTTCTCTCAAAGTACATTTTTTTTTTTTTACTTTACAATACTGTATTGGTTTTGCCATACATTGACATGATCAAAGTACATATTTTTATACGGAGTTATCAGTGAGGAACAGTCTCAAAGATAAGTGTTTTTACTACATAGGTCCAGAGTGTCAATACTAATTGCAAGAAAAAACTCTATGCTTCCTAGCTACCTGCTGTATCCTTATAATAAACTTCTAAACCATCAAGATCTGCAAATTTGCTAAACATTTCAGCCTAGAATACTTCTTACATAGATCATAAGATGGCAGACTTCTTTCCTCATTGAACCCACTTAGGTTCAGCCTACAATATTATATTCTTCTCTAATCAGTCAATGCAAGGCTGCCTGATTCCCATCACTTTAGCTTCCATTTTCATTTGCTTCCAGGAACTCAGCACTATTCTGACTGATTTTCTTAATACAGGCTAATTACCTTTCTCCCTCACTACTTTATAAGGTTTTGTGAGCAGAAATCATTTCTTTTTTACTCATCACTGAAATCACAGCACTGAAAACAGTATACACCATATGAAAATACTTCAATACATATTTTCAGTAATTGAATACACCTAGATATTGTTGAAGTGACTTAGCAGCAGCAGCAAATATTGCAAAGTGCTTCACATAAACACAACTGGAAAAGATATAAAGTATAAATTTGCAAAAGGTGAATGATAAACTCATAATTCAAGTCACAATTCAATTTAGTAGGGATGCTGAATAGCCCTATGTTTAAAAATCTATTCTTCTTTTTTTTTTTTTTAAACTAGCAGGTCTCATGCATTTCTTAACAGTACTCTATTTGGTGAAACAATTATTCCTGGAGAAATAGCATTTCTTTTTCATTTTTTCCTCATTGCTCAGATCAGTTCAGTAGCTCAGTCGTGTCTGACTCTGCAACCCCATGAAGCACAGCACACCAGGCCTCCCTGTCCCGGAGTTCACTCAAACTCATGTCCCTCAAGTCGGTGATGCCATCCAGCCATCTCATTCCCTATCGGCCACTTCTCCTCCTATCCCCAATCCCTACCAGCATCAGAGTCTTTTCCAATGAGTCAATTCTTCACATGAGGTGGCCAAAGTATTGGAATTTCAGCTTCAGTATTAGTCCTTCCAATGAACACCCAGGACTTATCTCCTTTAGACTGGACTGGTTGGATCTCCTTGCAGTCCAAGGGACTCTAAAGAGTCTTCTCCAACACCATGGTTCAAAAGCATGAATTCTTCAGTGCTCAGCTTTCTTCACAGTTCAACTTTCACATCCATACATGACCACTGGAAAAACCATAGCCTTGACTAGATGGACTTAGTCGGCAAAGTAATGTCTCTGCTTTTCAATATGCTATCCAGGTTGGTCATAACTTTCCTTCCAAGGAGTAAGCGTCTTTTAATTTCATGGCTGCAATAACCATCTGCAGTGATTTTGGAGCCCCAAAAAATAAAGTCTGACACTGTTTCCACTGTTTCCCCATCTATTTCTCATGACGTGATGGGACCAGATGCCATGATCTTCGTTTTCTGATTGTTGAGCTTTAAGCCAACTTTTTCACTCTCTGCTTTCAGTTTCATCAAGAAGCTTTTTAGTTCCTCTTCATTTTATGCCATAAGGGTGGTGTCATCTGCATATCTTAGGTTATTGATATTCTCCCGGAAATCTTGATTCCAGTTTGTGCTTCTTCCAGTCCAGCGTTTTTCATGATGTACTCTGCATATAAGTTAAATAAGCAGGGTGACAATATACAGCCTTGACATACTCCTTTTCCTATTTGGAACCAGTCTGTTGTTCCATGTCCAGTTCTAACTGTTGCTTCCTAACCTACATATAGGTTTCTCAAGAGGCAGGTCAGGTAGTCTGGTATTTCCATCTCTTTCAGAATTTTTCAGTTTATTGTGATCCACACAGTCAAAGGCTTTGGCATAGTCAATAAAGCAGAAATAGATGTTTTTCTGGAACTCTCTTGCTTTTTCCATGATCCAGCAGATGTTGGCAATTTGATCTCTAGTTCCTCTGCCTTTTCTAAAACCAGCTTGAACACCCGGAAGTTCACTGTTCACGTATTGCTGAAGCCTGGCTTGGAGAATTTTGAGCATTACTTTACTAGCGTGTGAGATGAGTGCAATTGTGCGGTGTTTTGAGCATTCTTTGGCATTGCCTTTCTTTGGGTTTGGAATGAAAACTTACCTTTTCCAGTTCTGTGGCCACTGCTGAGTTTTCCAAATTTGCTGGCATATTGAGTGCAGCACTCTAATCAAAGGAAAAGACTATTCAGAGGAGGAAATGGACAAAGGTACATCTGCTATAGTGTATGAAGTGATATACTCATGGAAGAATGAGAAGAAAACACTAAAAAATTAGATTGTGTATATTGTTGCTTGTTGTTGTTTAGTTGCTAAGTCGTGTCCAACTCTTTGCAACACCATGGACTGCAACACACCAGGTTACTCTGTCCTCCACTATCTTCTGGAGTTTGCTCAAATTCAGGAGCATTGAGCTGGTGATCCTATCCAACCACCTCATCCTCTACCAACCCCTCTTTTGCCTTCAATCTTTCCCACCATCAGGGTCTTTTCTAATGAGTCAGCTCTTCAAGTCAAGTGGCCAGAATATTAGAGCTTCAGCTTCAGCATGTCTTTCCAATGAACATTCAGGACTGATTTCCTTTAGACTGACTGGTTTGATTTCCTTGCTGTCCAAGGGACTCTCAAGAGTCTTCTCCAACACCACAGTTCAAAATCATCAATTTTTCAGTTTTCAGCCTACTTTATGATCCAACTCTCACATCTGTACATGACTACTGGAAAAATCATAACTTTGACTACATGGACTTTTGTCAGTGAAGTGAAGACTCTGCTTCTTAATATGCTGTCTAGTTTTGTCATATCTTTCCATCCAAGGAGCAAGCATCTTTTATTTTCATGGCTGCAGTCAGCATTTGCAGTGATTTTGGACCCCAAGAAAATAAAGTCTGTCACTGTTTCCACTCATCTATTTGCTGTGAAATGATGGGACTGGGTGCCATGATCTGTTTTTTGCATGTTGAGTTTTAAGCCAGCTTTTTCATTCTAATCTTTCACCCTCATCAAGAGGCTCTTTAGTTTCTTTGCTATCTGTCATAAGGGTGGTAATAATCTGCATATCTGAGGTTATTGATATTTCTCCTGGCAATCTTGATTCCAGCCTTTGCTTCATCCAGCCCAGCACTTTGCATGATGTACTCTGCATATAAGTCAAATAAGCAGAGTGAAAATAGACAGCCTTGATGTACTCCTTTTCCAACTTGGAACCAGTCTGTAGTTCCATGTTTAGTTCTAACTGTTGCTACTTGACCCAGATTCAGGTTTCTCAAGAGGCAGGTCAGATGGTCTGGTATTCCCATCTCTTTAAGAATTTTCCACAGTTTGTTGTGATCTATGCAGTCAATAGCTTTAGCATAGTCAATGAAACAGAAGTAGATGGGTTTTTTTTTCTGGAATTCTCTTGCTTTTTCTATAATTCAACAACTGTTGGCTATTTGATCTTTGGTTCCTCTGCCTTTTCTAAATCCACCTTGTACATCTGGAAGTTCTTGGTTCACATACTACTGAAGCCTAGCTTGAAGGATTTTGAGCATAACCTTGCATGTGAAATGAGTGCAATTGTATGGTAGTTTGAACATTCTTTGGCATTGCTCTTCTTTGGGACTGGAATGAAAACTGACTTATTTCAGTCCTGTGGCCACTGTTGAGTTTCCCAAATTTGCTGACATATTGAGTGCAGCATTCTAACAACATTTGTGTATATTATGATAGTATAAATGTGTCAAAGAAGCACTTTTTAAGCATTATTTGATTTTTTATGTCAATGACTCATAAGGTTTCTAACGTCATAACATAGGCATTTTTTTTTTATCATCTCCAGTTTAAAAATAAAGAAACTAAGAAGTTAAAAAAAATAGATCTCATTTTGTTATAATATACTATGGGGAAGACAGAGCATGGTTTTTCATATTTTAAAGTCTGGACCCCTGAACACTTGTGTTCCATTTTGTGAGTAGTTTTCCACTAGTCAAAACGAGTCTGGCTTCTAAAGAAAGGCATTAAAACTATCTGCATACACATGATTTTAATATATGGAAATAAAAGAAATCTGACTATAAAAAGTCAAGAAGCAATTGACTGTGAGAGAACAAGGTTTATGAATAAAGGCAAGTCTTGAAAAAATATTAAGGGAGAAAATAGGAGACAAGAAAAGACAACCTCAAAACATCAAAGCATCTGCCACCCCTATATATCCTATTTTAGCACAATAGTTATTTTAAACTAAAGGCACTTCCAAAAAATAGCAGGTGCAAGGAGAACATTTTGATCTTCCACTTTCTTCCTGAAAGTAGAAGATGAAACTCTCATGTGTAAGATGCATCCCCCATAACATTTAGATTAGGAAAAGAAAATCTTTTTTTAAAGATATTTTAATGTGGACCATCTTTAAAGTCTATATTGAATTTGTTACAATATTGTTTATGTTTTATATTTTGGGTTTTTGGCCCTGAGATGCGTGGGATCTTAGCCTCCTGACCAGGGATTAAACTCTTCCCTGGAAGGAAGAGTGTTAATGACTGGATCACCAAGGAAGTCCCAAAAGACATTCTTAATAGCAGAGATGGAGAGTTGAGGCCAAGAGAATTCGGTACAAAGAGATGGAGTTAAAATAGCTATATGTTTTTAGGTGCTTTCCCACAATTGTCTCCATTGTTCAACCTCATATAGAGACATTTAGGTTTTGCTACTACATTTCCTCATGAAGGCTCTACATCATGCAAAACATATATTAAATAAATACATATGTTTTTCTTCTATTAATGTCTGTTGTTTAGTCACTGAGTCGTACCAACTCTTCTGCAATCCCGTGCACTGTAGACTGCCAGGCTACTCTGTCCATGGAATTTTCCAGGCAAGAATACTGGAGTGGGTTGCCATTTCCTCCTCCAATGAATGTCTTGTGTCAGTTTAATTCTCAGACCCATTCGAAGACCCCAAGAGAGTGAAACAAAGTTTGTCTCTGCTACACTATCTATTTCTAGTTTCATTAATGAAGTCAAAACTTGTTCCAAAATTTTCAATGAGATGAACATAACATGTCTGAATAGTAACTTTAAAAAAATTATATCAACCTGACACAAAAAAGCCAATTAAAGAAATAATTTATGCCTAAAGAATCAACATAGAACTGCCAAACATAAAACTAATAAATTAATAGATACAGAATGCTAATAGAATTAGAATGAAGAACAGAATATTGATTCTATACTTTTAGTTTGGTTTCTAATCTTTCAGTTACATGTCTAGCATTTCACTCAAAGGATTAAAGAATGCTATTTAAAAGTCCTAAAATTGATCTTGGTTGACTTCGATGCATAAACACCTCCATGCCTCCACAGAGAACTTTTGAGGATAAAATTTCATGTTTGATATTTACTCCAGCTTCTCTGTTTTCAAAAGCAAAAATTTCTGAAGACAATAAAACAAAAATGAAGATTAGTTTCATATTATTAAAAAGAAATTAACTTAGATCATCAGAATATTAATATGAGTAAGAAAAATAGAACAATCCTCTTTAAATAACATTTGTTTTGTTTTGTCTTCTGCCTGTAAACTAATTGAAGGAATATTGTGTTTTTTCTTAGTCTCAAGGATCAGGTACTGAGATCAGCAAAACTGTTCTTTAAACTGTCTTCTGCAAAATGCAGTAGTGGGAATGAACGTTCTGCATATTAAGTGATTAATGAAACTTGGATTAGTTTTGACTGATTTACTGTTGAGTTTTGGGCTGGGATAGTTTGTCAGCACTAAAGTTGCCCACAATGTTTTAGATACAAATTAAATCATCTCAAGAGTTTTGCAGGAATATTCTAAGCAGCAGTGAAAATTAAAAATACCCAAATAATGTATATGCTGATAGATTCACAATCACTTGGTTGAAAAAAAATGTACATATTGACTACACTAAACTAATAGCAATCCATTTTGGATCAATGATGGCAGAGCAATAAAAGGTATTCATGACACATATCATGAACAGCTTAGAAAGGGGTCTAAGTACATAAAAAAATACTACAAATTCTTAGAAAAATAACACCACCTGTAAACATGGCTTCTGGGGACAACAAAAGGGACTGCAGTTCAAATATTTAGGTGTTTCTGAAACACACAGGATATGAATATACCTATAAATAAAGTGTTGCCTGAGGTCAAAGGGTTATAAACTATCAGTGTCTTACATCTACTACATAATTTTTGGATTAAAAAGTAGTTCAGGCAAGTTAAAAAATACATAATAAAGGGAAAAAAATAAAATTGCTCCATGCTCCTCTACAAATACAGTAATAGATTTGATTTCCAGCTATTTTCTATATCATATATATTCAAGATTGAATTCAGAACACACATGTACACACACAAATATAGAGAGAGACCTAACTGTGCTTTCTTTTTTCCTATGAACATTATTTTTACTAAATGTTTTTTAAAACCTGATTTTCAGAGTTTCCTGAAATGCTACTTTTTAGTTATGACAATATACATTCCTCATTCCCCCATTAGTTGAGTTTTTAATTTTTTACCAAGCTTTATTATTAGATAATAATATATATTTTTATAATTAAAGTGACAGTACTGATTTTTATAATGGAAGAGACATAGGCTTTGATGTCAGACTTACTCTGTACTTATTCTACTGTTGAATGTGTCCTTGCACAAGTTCTTCACATCTCTACACCTTAGATTCTTCATGAAAATCACGTAAATAATGATAAGCATGGGGTATAGAAGGCAGTGTAAACTTTGAAATCTTCAAGTTTTGATTATTAACTTTATTTCACACAGCATTCATTAGAGCTGTCTTCGTGGACACCTCTCCTAGTGGCTCTCCTCTAAGCGATGCTTCAAGGAATTCTCCCTCCTTTCTTCTTGTAACTATGCTTCTTTGGAGCCTTTTGATTTTAGCCTCCAAAGCTGGAAGAAAGATAGCACAAAAGATTGCAGAAGATGTTTTATGGCCAAGTTAGGAAGCGACATAACATTATCCCTTGCTACTTCCATTGGATAAAACTCAGTCATGTTGTTCCACCTAATTGCATAGAAGACTTGGAAATGCAGATCACCTGTGTGCCCAGAAGGACCTTGGAAGTACCTCTTCAGGAGGATCAATGAGGTAATACATGGCATTCTGCCAACTAAGTGGCATTGCCAAAATAAGGAGCATAGATATGCTTTTAATATCTAAAGGAAGACACAGAATAGTTATTGACTTGTATCCTAATGTAGGGAAGCTTTTGAGTTGGGTCCTTGGTAGTGGAGGAACCTCAACATTTGAAATAGAAGTTGGTGACAGATGTGGAAAGCTTAAATTTTAACTTATTTTATTAATGAATCTTTAGAATATACTTTCTTAGTGGCAAAGGTGCCAAAATGATACTCTTTTTCATGTTGTTCCCTCCACTTTGTCAGTGGAATTTTAATACCTAGAAACTAACCTATTCAACTGAATATTTTCAGATTTTAAAATTAAATTGTGCTATGATGAACATTTCTTTCACTATAACTTTTCCTTTAATTAGGATTGACTTCTTGGAATAGATGACCAAATGAGAAGTTCCTAGGTACGCTCACCCAGCAATCAATTCACTCATTTTTATTATGCTCTATTCTTAAACACTCAGGTGTTAAGAATTTGAGACAGTGAACATAGTAAAACTTTCCCTTGTCAGTGAAATAACAACATACTTATTTAAAATTTTTTATAATTATTGAATATTGATTATATATAGATTACTATGCCAGTCAGAATGTACTCAAAAGACATATAAGACACTCTCCTTACATCTGATGAAGTACAATAAGATAATTAGAAAGATAATTTTGAAATTAAATAAATTTGGGTTTTAACATTAACTCCTTTAGGCATCAGCTGTGCTATCTTAGGTAAGTCATTTAATATTTGTTATTCTGTTTTTTTAATAAATAAACTGGAAATAATTTAATCCTTCTGGGATTAAACTAAATAATGTAAAGAGAAAGTTTTACAACAGTAGTAAATGTTATTTGTAGTTCTGTTCAGTTCAGTTCAGTTTATGTCTGACTCTTTGCACCCCCATGAACTGCAGCACACCAGGACTCCCAGTCCATCACCAACTCCTGGAGTTTACTAAAACATATGTCCACTGAGTCAGTGATGCCATCCAACCATCTCATCCTCTGTCGTTCTCTGCTACACCTGGCTTCAATTTTTCCCAAATTCAGGGTCTTTTCAAATGAGTCAGTTCTTCACATCAGGTGGGCCGAAGTATTGGAGTTTCAGCTTCAACTTCAGTCCTTCCAATGAACACTCAGGACCGACCTTTAGGATGGATTGGTTGGATCTCTTTGCAGTCCAAGGGACTCTCAAGAGTCTTCCCCAACACTACAGTTGAAAAGCAACAATTCTTTGGTGCTCAGCTTTCTTTATAGTCCAACTCTCACATCCATGCAAGACTACTGGAAACACAACAGCCATGATGAGATGGACCTTTGTTGGCAAAGCAATGTCTCCGTTGTTTAATATGCTGTCAAGGTTAGCCATAGCTTTCCTTCCAAGGAGTAAGCATCTTTTAATTTCATGGCTACAGTCACCATCTGCAGTGATTTTAGAACCCCCCAAAATAAAGTCTCTGACTGTTTCCACTCTTTCCCCGTCTATCTGCCATGAAGTGATGGGACCAGATGCCATGATCTTAGTTTTCTGAATGTTGAGCTTTAAGCCAACTTTTTCACTTTCCTCTTTCACTTTCATCAAGAGGCTCTTTAGTTCCTCTTCACTTTCTGCCATAAGGGTGGTATCATTTGCATATCTGAGGTTATTGATATTTCTTCCTGCGATCTTGATTCCAGCTTATGCTTCATCCAGCTCAGCATTTCTCATGATGTACACTGAATATAAGTGAAATAAGGAGATGACAATAGACAGCCTTGACGTACTCCTTTTCCTATTTGGAACCAGTTTGTTGTTCCATGTCCAGTTCTAACTGTTGCTTCCTGATCTGCATACAGGATTCTCAAGAGGCAGGTGAGATGGTCTGGTATTCTCATCTCTTTCAGAATTTTCCACAGTTTATTGTAATGCACACAGTTAAAGGCTTTGGCATAGTCAGTAAAATAGAAATAGGTGTTTTTCTGGAACTCATTTGCTCTTTTGATCATCCAGCAGATGTTGGCCATTTGATCTTTGGTTCCTCTGCCTTTTCTAAATCCATCTTGAACATATGGAAGTTCATGGTTCATGTATGGCTGAAGCCTGGCTTGGAGAATTTTGAGCATTACTTCTCTAGCATGTGAGATGAGTGCAATTGCACGGTAGTTTGAGCATTCTTTGGCATTGCCTTTCTTTGGGATTGGAATGAAAACTGACCTTTCCCAGTCCTGTGGCCACTGCTGAGTTTTCCAAATTTGCTGGCATATTGTGTTCAGCACTTTCACAGCATCATCTTTCAGGATTTGAAACAGCTCAACTGGAATTCCATCACCTCCACTAGCTTTGTTTGTACTGATGCTTCCTAAGGTCCATTTGACTTCACATTTCAGGATGTCTGTTTCTAGGTGAGTGATCACACCATCGTGATTATCTAGGTCATGATTTTTTTGGACAGTTCTATATATTCTTTCCACCTCTTCTTAATCTCTTCTGCTTCTGTTAGGTCCGTACTATTTCTGTCCTTTGTTGAGCCCATCTTTGCATGACATGTTCCCTTGGTATCTCTAATTTTCTTGAGGTCTCTAGTCTTTCCCATTCTATTGTTTTCCTCTATTTCTTTGCATTGATCACTGAGGAAGGCTTTCTTATCTCTCCTTGCTATTCTTTGGAACTCTGTATTCAAATGGGTAGTATACCTTTCCTTTTTTTCTTTGCCTTTCACTTCTCTTCTTTTCAAAGCTATTTGTAAGACCTCTTCAGACAGCCATTTTGCTTTTTTGTATTTCTTTATCCTGGGGATGGCCTTGATCCTGTCTCCTGTGCAATATCAGGAACCTCCATCCATAGTTCATTGGCCTCTCTTTATATCAGATTTAGTCCCTTAAATCTATTTCTCACTTCCACTGTATAATCTTAAGGGATTTGATTTAGGTAATACCTGAATGGTCTAGTGGTTTTCTCCACTTTCTTAAATTTAAGTCTGAATTTAGAAATAAGGAGTTCACGATCTGAGCCACAGTCAGCTCCTAGTCTCCTTTTTGCTTACTGTATAGAGCTTCTCCATATTTGGCTGCAAAGAATATAATCAATCTGATTTCAGTGTTGACCATCTGGTAATGTCCATGTGTTGTTGGAAGAGGGTGTTTGCTATGACCAGTGCATTCTCTTGGCAAAACTCTATTAGCCTTTGCCCTGCTTCATTCTGTACTCCAAGGCCAAATGTGCCTGTTACTCCAGGTGTTTCTTGACTTCCTACTTCTGCATTCCAGACCCCTATAATGAAAAGGATTTCTTTTTTGAGTGTTTGTTCTTAACGGTCTTGTAGGTCTTCATAGAACCATTCAGCTTCAGCTTCTTCAGCACTACTGGTTGGGACATAGACTTGGATTACCATGATATTGAATGGTTTGCCTTGGAAACGAACAGATTTCCACTCCAGCACTGTGCAGCACCTACTATTTGTAGAGTTTCATTATATGCCAGAGACTCTCTGAATGTGTTTTATTAGTATTATCAAGACACAATATGTTGACATGAATCAGGCACATTTTCTTTTTTTTTAGTGGTACTAGGCAGCATATGACTAGGTGCCACATTGGTATTAGAAAGTACTATCTGAGTGCTGACAATGGGCTGCTGAGAAGAGCTGATGTATTTGATAAAGACTGCATGCTCGCTGTGGGGCTGGAAGGGTGTTAAAACCATGAAAAAATAATATAGGCAAAAGTACAGAAATATGATGAAACACTAATATAAGGAAAGTCAAAATGGGAACAAATACAGAGGAATTTAGGGAGGAATAAAGGAGAAGATGCTGACTGTTGAACATAACATCAGAGTAAGAAGGGATGGGTATTTAGACACGTTCAGTAGCATTTTGTCCTTTAGTAGATATCCTTAGTCACAGAGCCACAATCAGTGTGCTTGTTTCTTCCAAGGGTAAAGATTCTGATGTACCAAATACTTACACAAGTATTTTTCTTTCTTTTTTTTTTTTTGTCAACTCTAATTGAAAATAATCAAGTGAATATATAGAATGGGATAAATAACAATACAGCCCACATCTCAGTCACTATGTATTAGAGGCCTTTTTAGAGGCCATCTAGTTCCAAGGGGAGATGATATGTAACTTAAAGAATTTGACTTAAAGATTAAATAAAGGGAATTTAAGCCTGGCCAAATTATTTAATATTGGTCTTCCCTGATAGCTCAGTTGGTAAAGAATCCACCTGCAATACAGGAGATCCTGGTTCAATTAACGTGTTTCATTATTATTATCAAGACACAATATGTGGACATGAATCAGGCCAAATTATTTAATATTGTGTGCCCTCAATATCTTTATGAGTTTAATAGGCAAAGTTATGAAAATATTAATCTACTGCTCAGATTAACTTGTTTAAAAATGTTTACTTTTAATCTGTTTATTCATCTCATATACTGTTAATACCAAATTTTCAGAGTCATTGTCAAGATGGAATATGAAAGTGTTCAATATGTTATCTTGTGCACACATGCATGCTTAGTCACTCAGTTGTTTCCAACTCTTTGTGATCCCGTGGAATAAAGCCTGCCAGGCTCCTCGGTCCATGAGATTCTCCAGGAAAGAATACTGGAGCAAGTTGCCATTTCCTCCTCCAAGGGATCTTCCCAACCACGGGACTGAACCCACAACTCCTGCATCTTCTGCACTGCTGGGCAAATTCTTTACCACTGAGCCACCTGGGATGCCATATCTGGTGCACACTAGGTTCTTGATGAAACTTAAATACCTGGAAGTCAGATTCAGGTCTTGATTCTACCTCTGTCTCCAGGTGGGTCAAGTAGCTCACACTGTTCAGGGAATGGGACATAAGGAGGCAAGACATATGACAAATGCAGCCACATTTTCTTATGTCCCTTGCCTTCCTCCCTGATCACCTATATTATCAGATTTCTCTGTACCAAGGAAGATAAGAGTGCAGGGGGAGAAATGACAACTATAAAATGTTAGTTCAATGCCAGCACTTCTTAAAATTATAACAATGCCTAAGCCTTTGTAACCTCTGATAGTCAAGGCTGTTCACAGATTTTATACACACAATGGTTTTGTACAGATAGAGTAGTCAATAATATCCTCTCATTGTTCTAGGACTAGAGTCATTAATGATCTAATCTTACTAAGTCATCTGGATACTGGAAAAAACAAGGTGAAATAGCACGACATGAATCTTGACAGCCATACAGGGAAAGGACAGAAGGCAAACTGTCATTTACCTTATTAAATCAATTTCAATATTGTACATCTCTACCTAATAGCACCGCTCTCCAGTAGAATGTGGTTCCTTTTAAGTGGCACAATGAGCAATAATTTCTGAATGTTCCTTCAGAGGTATTTCCCTGTGTCCTCATCTTTGTCAGATTTTGTTTACTCTTCTTTAAAACTAGGCTGTATTATCTGACTCCCTTTGACAGACTGTAGTCAGGTGAAGAATTTCAAATGAGCTTCCAGACAGGTGGTCAGTCCATGTAAGTACCTTGCTGGGAAAGCTGGTGACATAAACCTGCAGGGTATGAATGAAAACAATTTTGTACCACCGAGCCAGCAGATAACACCTAATCAATTACCATGACTTTTGATATGACCTTTGCATAAAGAAGTTTACGTCTGTGTTATCATCATCATCTTTCAGTCTATAGTATAGTAAAAGCACAAGGGATGGGCAATTTAACTGAGGACCCAAGAAAAAAACAACAGTTAAAAGGGGGGAGGGGACTCAGAATTGAATGCATTCCATGCAAACTTTGCTGTCAAAATTTAAACCTCTACATGAGACTTTTTTTTTGTTTGTTTGTTTTCCATTTTGACTAAGCCATGATGATAATTCTAGTACATGGCAGTGATTCACTGAGTGGCAAATTATAATAAGAAGAGTGTTTGAGAAGGAAGTCAGTAATTAGTAGGTATAATATGAACTATTATATTTAACTTAAAATTAGTAACAACTCCTATATCTATATTTATTATATATTACCACAATAATGCTATTGTGGCACACAACTATATTTGTATTTGCTCCATATCAGTTCATCAATTGGGAAGATTTGGTTATATCAGCTAGGCTTGACTAATCTAGGCTGGCTGCCTACATGCAACTGCAATCAGCCAGGGAGTTGTTGGGTGCTATCTAGTTTAGGATTGCCTCAATTGGTTTGGCTTTTCTAGATGCATATGGTGAAAAAGTTGGCTTAAAACTCAACATTCAGAAAACTAAGATCACAGCATCCAGTCCCATCACTTCATGCCAAATAGATGGGGAAACAATGGAAAGAGTGAGAGACTTTATTTGGGGGGCCTCCAAAATCACTGCAGATGGTGATTGCAGCCATGAAATTAAAAGATGCTTGCCCCTTGGAAGAAAAGCTGTGATCAACCTAGACAACACATTAAAAAGCAGAGACATTACTTTCCCAACAAAGATCCATCTAGTCAAAGCTATGGTTTTTCCAGTGGTCATGTATGGATGTGAGAGGTGGACTATAAAGAAAACTGAATGCCAACAAATTGATGGTTTTGAACTGTGTTTTTGGAGAAGACTCTTGAGAGTCCCTTGGACTACATGGAGATCCAACCAGTCCATCATAAAGGAAATCATGCCTGAATATTCATTGGAAGGACTGATGGTGAAACTGAAGCTCCAATACTTTGGCCACCTGATGCAAAGAACTGACTCATTGGGAAAGGCCCTGATGCTGGTAAAGGTTAAAGGCAGGAGGAGAAGGGAATGTCACAGGATGAGATGATTGGATAGCATCACTGACTCAATGGACATGAGTTTGAGTAAGCTCTGGCAGTTGGTGATGGACAGGGAGGCTTGGCGTGCTGCAGTCCATGGGGTCACAAAGAGTCGGACACGACTGAGTGACTGAACTGGACTGAACTGATGCATATGTTATCTTCTCCTCTAGCACAATAGCTAGGGTTTGTTCCCAATGTAGTAGAAGGGTTCCAAGAGACAGAAAGAAGAAAAGCACAAGTCCTCTTGTGGCCTAGGAGTAGGACACTATCACTTCTACTGAATCTTTTATTCTACAGTATATCACAAGATCAGTTCAGATTTAAGGGGCATAAAAATATACCTGTGGCGGATTCATGTTGATGTATGGCAAAACCAATACAATATTGTAAAGTAATTAACCTCCCATTAAAATAAATAAATTTATATATATATATAGGCTACCTCTTATTGAGAGTTGCTCTAAGGCCAAATTTGCAAAAGATATGAAAATAGGGCAAGGGGTAGAAAATTGTAGAAACTATTGCCAAAAGAAAAAAAGATACACCCTCTTTATTGAAACATTTTTTTTTTACTTTTTTCTTTTTTATTATTATTATTTTTTTTTACTTTACAAGAAACCTAAATGTAGTGCATTTATTTCATTATTTTCAATAAAAATTCTTTTGACCTATAAAAAATTCAAGGCATGTTATATGGTGCTGTATTGCATATCCATATTACATGAATAATTACAACTAAGGTAATTGTAATCCAATAGAGAATCATGATTTGTTTATATAAATACCTATAACACAAAGAAGAGAATACACACCATTTGGAAGATAAAAGTGCCCTTTGAGGCAAAACGTTTTAGTGGAAGAAGTTACATTTATATGGATTATTGGATATATTGAAAATGAAGTCAAAACATTCCAGCGACATGCAAGCAAAAATACGTTTTAGGGTGGGGGATACAAAAAGGAAAATGAGATTGTTAATAGAAATATTAACTAAAATATGCCCCACCTTTCACCTCCCACTTTTAGAAAACAACCCTGGATATGTAACATGTGTAAAAAAAGGAAAAAGAAAGTAGCTGTAGTTATAAGTATTGCTAAAGATACCAGTTGCAAGCCCAACGTTGTCTTGTTTTGTTTTGTTTTTAAATATGGGTCTTAGAAAGCTAGGTAGAAGCCTAGGACAGAAAAAGAATTATGTTGACAAGACTTGAAAGCCCTCAGAAAATCTCCCATACTTTCTCTCAAATAACGGTGGTGATCAAATATATGTCATTTCAGAGAATTCCAATGGCATGTGAGTGATAGAGGAAATCTCAAGACTCATGTGCAAGTAATGTTTTTGTTGGGTTTAAAGGAGATACTTCCTATTCACAGAGTATAGAGGAGCTCCATTATTATACTAATTTTCACATACATTGCAAAGCAGCAAGTAGGAAGAATCTTATTACTCACTGCTGTTCACTGAGGTCTATGTTCCTCCCAAGTGACTATTCAACTTCCCTATTCAAATTCTTTCCATATTTTGGATTTCCTCTTTATAAATAATACTTATTTGAAATGGTGGATTTCTGGGACTCTATTATATTCCATTGATCCTTTTGCACTGGGATGACCCAGAAGAATGGTATGGGGAGGGAGGAGGGAGGCAGGTTCAGGATGGGGAACATGTGTATACCTGTGGTGGATTCATGTTGATGTATGGCAAAACCAATACAATATTGTAAAGTAATTAACCTCCAATTAAAATAAATAAATTTATTTTTAAAATAAATAAATATCTATAATAGAAAAAATTCCAAACAACTTGATTGCTATAGATTTACAGTAAGTCTTGATTTTATCTAATATGAATATCTAGTATGAATCTTTCCCATTTTATTTTTTAAGATCGTTTTGTCTATTCTACTTCCTTTTATATTTTCATACACATGTTAGAATCATCTTGCAATATCTAAAAACATCTGGGATTTTTATTGGGATTGCATTCAATGTACTTTTATATGAAATCTAAAGAAGTCAAACACATAACAATGGAGGGCGGAATGGTGATTATTTATTTCCCAGGTGCACCCCCTCTGTATCCTGCATGAACTGCAGTGTTCTGCTCTTGGGCTATAATTTATATTGCTAATAAAATGTAGTCCACTTCATCTGCCCAGCATCTGGTGTCCTGTTTCTCACAAGCCCCTAGATTTTAAGCTAAGAATCCCTCCCTAAAAAAAAAAAAAAAAAAAAAAGTGTGAAGAAGAGGGTGAGGAAATACTGGAATTTTCAATATAATGATTAACAGGAGTGGTGAAAGAAACTTTCCTTGAATGTTACTGATTAAAAAAAAAAAAAAAACACCTCTCCATTTCTCATTGTTAAAACTAATGTTCATTTCAGTTGACTTCAGTCACACAGTCATGTCCAACTCCTTGTGACCCCAGGGACTGCAGCATGCCAAGCCTCCCTGCCCATCACCAATTCCTGGAGCCTACTTAAACTTATATCAATCACATTGATGATGCCATCCAACAATCTCACCCTCTGTCGTCCCCTACTCCTCCAACCTTCAATATTTCCCAGTATCAGAGTCTTTTCAAATGAGTCAGTTATTCGCATCAGGTGGCCAAAGTATTGGAGTTTCAGCTTCAGTATCAGTCCTTCCAATGAATATTCCGGCATGATTTCCTTTAGGATTGACTGGCTGGGTCTCCTTGCTGTCCAAGGGACTCTCAAGAATCTTCTCCAACACCACAGTTTAAAAGCATCAGTTCTTCAGCACTCAGCTTTCTTTATAGTCCAACTCTCACATCCACACATGACTCCTGGAAAAACCATAGCTTTGACTAGATGGACTTCTGTTGGTAAAGTAATGTCTCTGCTTTTTAATATGCTGTCTAGTTTGGTCATAACTTTCCTTCCAAGAAGCAAGCATCTTTTAATTTCATGGCTTCAATCACCATCTGCTGTGATTTTGAAACACCAAAAAATATAGTCTCTCATTCTTTCCATTGTTTCCCCATCTATTTGCCATGAAGTGATGGGACCAAATGCCATGATCTTGGTTTTCTGAATGTTCACTTTTAAGCCAACATTTTCACTCTCCTCTTTTACTTTCATCAAGAGGCCCTTTAGTTCTTCTTCACTCTCTGCCATAAGGGTGGTACCATCTGCATATCTGAGGTTATTGATATTTCTCCCAGCAATTTTGATTCCAGCTTGTGCTTCATAAAACCCAGCATTTCACATGACGTACTCTGCATGTAAGTTAAATAAGCAAGGTGGAAATATACAGCATTGATATACTCCTTTCCCAATTTGGACACAGTCTGTTGTTCCATGTCCAGTTCTAACTGTTGCTTTTTAACCTGCATACAGATTTCTCAAGAGGCAGGTAAGATGGTCTGGTATTCCCATTTATTTAAGAATTTTCCACAGTTTGTTGTGATCCACACAGTCAAAGGGTTTGGCATTGTCAGTAAAGTAGAAATAGATGTTTTTTCTGGAACTCTGCAGCTTTTTTGATGATCCAAAGTATGTTGGCAATTTGATCTCTGGTTCCTAGCCTTTTCTAAATCCAGCTTGAACATCTGGAAGTCCATGATTCACATCTTGCTGAAGCCTGGCTTGGAGAATTCTGAGCATTACTTTGCTAGTATGTGAGATGAGTGCAATTGTGTGGTAGTTTGAACATTCTTTGGCATTGTCTTTCTTTGGGATTGTAATGAAAAAGAACTCTTCCAGTCCAGTGGCCACTGCTGAGTTTTCCAAATTTGCTGGCATATTGAGTTCAGCACTTTCACTGCATCACCTTTTAGGATTTGAAATAGCTCAACTGGAATTCCATCACCTCCACTAGCTTTGTTTGTAGTGATGCTTCCTAAGGCCCACTTGACTTCACATTCCAGGATGTCCGGCTCCAGGTAAGTGCTCACACCACTGTGATTATCTGGGTCATGAAGATCTTTTTTGTACAGTTCTGTGTATTCTTGCCACCTCTTCTTAATATCTTCTGCTTCTGTTAGGTCCATACCATTTCCATCCTTTATTGTGCTCATCTTTGTATGAAATGTTCCCTTGATATCTCTACTTTTCTTGAAGAGATCTCTAGTCTTTCCCATCCTATTGTTTCCCTCTATTTTCTTTGCACCGATCACTGAGGAAGGCTTTCTTATCTCTCCTTGCTATTCTTTGGAATTCTGCATTCAAATGGGTATATCTTTCCTTTTCTCCTTTGCCTTTAGCTTCTCTTCTTTTCTCAGCTATTTTTAAGGCCTCCTCAGACAACCATCTTGCCTTTTTACATTTCTTTTTCTTGGAGATGGTCTTGAATACTGGCTCCTCTACAATGTCATGAACCTCCATCCAGAACCTCTGTCCATAGTTCTTCAGGCACTCTTGTCTTGAATCTATTTCACACTTCCACTGTATAACCCTAAACGATTTATTTTGGTCTTACCTGAATGGTCTAGGGGCTTCCCTCATAGCTCAGTTGGTAAAGAATCCTCCTGCAATGCAGGAAACCCCAGTTCAATTCCTGGGTCGGGAAGATCCACTGGAGAAGGGATACACTACCCATTCCAGTATTCTTGGGCTTCCCTTGTGGCTCAGCTGGTAAAGAATCTGCTTGCAATGCAGGAAACCTTGGTTTGATCCCTGAGTTGGGAAGATCCCCTGGAGAAGGGAAAGGCTGCCCACTCCAGTATTCTGGCCTGGAGAATTCAATGGACTATACAGTCCATACAGTCCATGGGGTCACAGAGTCAGACACAACTGAGCGACTTTCACTTTCACTTTGAATGGTCTAATGGTTTTCCCTACTTTCTTCAATTTAAGACTGAATTTGGCAATAAGGAGTTGATGATCTGAGCCACAGTCAGCTCCCAGTCTTGTTTTTGCTGACTGTATAGAGCTTCTCCATCTTTGGCTGTGAAGAATACAATCAGTCTGATTTCAGTATTGACCATCTGGTGATGTCCATGTGTAGAGTCTTCTCTTGCGTTGTTGGAAGAGGGTGTTTGCTATGACCAGTGCATTCTCTTGGCAAACCTCTGTTAGCCTTTGACCTATTTCATTTCGTACGCCAAGACTAAATTTGCCTGTTACTCCAGGTAGCTCTTGGCTTCCTATTTTTGCATTCCAGTCCCCTATAATGAAAAGGACATATCTTTCAGGTGTTAGTTCTAGAAGGTCTTGTAGGTCTTCAAAGAACCATTCAACTTCAACTTCTTCAGCATTACTTGTCAGGACATAGACTTGGATTGCTGTGATATTGAATGGTTTGCCTCGAAAATAAACAGAAATCATTCTGTCATTTTTGGGATGGCATCCAAGTACTGCATTTTGGATTCTTTTGTTGACTATGATGGCTACTCCATTTCTTCTAAGGGATTCTTGCCTATACTAGTAGATATAATGGTCATCTAAGTTAAATTCACCCATTCCAGTCCATTTTTGTTTGCTGATTCCTAAAATGTCAGTGTTCACCCTTGCCATCTCCTGTTTGACCATTTCCAATTTGCCTTGAATCATGGACCTAACATTCCAGGTTCCTATGCATTATTATTCTTTATAGCATTGGACTTTATTTCCATCACCAGTCACACCCACAACTGGGTGTTGTTTTTGCTTTGGCTCTGTCTCTTCATTTTTTCTGGAGTTATTTCTCCACTGATCTCCAGTAGCATATTGGGGACCTACCGACCTCTGGTGTTCATCTTTCAGTGTTATACTTTTTTGCCTCTTCATACTGTTCATGGGTTTCTCAAGGCAAGAATACTGAAATGGTTTGCCATTCCCTTCTCCAATGGACCACGTTTTGCCAGAACTCTCTGTTATGACCTGTCTGTCTTGGGTTGGCCCTACATGGTATGGCTCATAGTTTCATTGATGTAGACAAGACTGTGGTCCATGTGATCAGACTGGTTAGTTTTCTGTGATTGTGGTTTTCATTCTGTCTGCCCGCTCATGGAGAAGGATAAGAGGCTTATAGAAGATTCCTGATGGGAGAGACTGACTAAGGGGGAAACTGAATCTTGTTCTGATGAATGGGGCCTTGTGCTGTAAATCTTTAATCCAATTTTCTATTGGCTGGGGAGGTGATTAAGGCATTCGGCCCACATGGAACAAGCACTTGGTCCCTTGAGTGGCTCAGACCCAGGAAGGGCACAAAACACATGCCCAAGCCAGAGAGACTGAGCCAGAACTGTGTCTGAGTGTCTACTGTGGAGGTATGGATCAGCAGTGGCCTGTCACAGGGGCTCTGGGTGCAGCAGATCTGGATATGGCATAAGCCCTCTTGGAGGAGGTTGCCATTAACCTACCACTGAACCACCAGAATTTACACAGGACTGGGGAAACAGACGCTTGGAGGGCTCAAAAAAAAAAAAAAAAAAAGTTCTCTGCACCAGGACCCAGGAGAAAGAAGCAGTGACCCCACAAGAAACTGACCCAGACATCCCATGAGTGTCCAGGAGTCTCTGGCGGAGGCGAGGGTCGGCGGTGGCCTGTTTCAGGATCAGAGGCACTGAGTACAACAGTGCATGCATGGGACCTTTTGAAGCAGGTCACCATTATGTTCATTACCTCCACCATAATTTGGCCTCATGTTAAGCATCAGGGAGGGAACACAGCCCCACCTATCAACAGAAAACTAACCTGAGACTTCTAATAGATAATCTTTATCAGATTATGAAGTTCTCTACTATTACTAATTTGCTGAGAATTGTTATTCTAAATGGATATTTTTCTAATGCTTTTTCTATATCTATTGACATGAACAAACAAATTTCCTTTCTTAATGTTATTATCATACATTGGCTGATTTTCAAATATAGAACCAGATTTTCATTTCTGGCATAAATGCCAGCTTCAGAAAATGATTTAGGAAGTGTTTCTTCCTCTTCTATTTTCTGAAAATTTTTGTGTAAAATGTGTATCTTTTTTTTTTTAATTTATTTTTTATTTTACTTTACAATTCTGTATTGGTTTTGCCATACATTGACATGAATCCACCACAGGTGTACATGCGTTCCCAAACATGAACCCCCAGCCCACCCCCCTCGCCACAACATCTCTCTGGGTCAAAGTGTTTGGCAGTGAAGTTGTCTGGACTTGAAACTTTCTTTGTTGGAAGATTCCAACAGCAAGTTCAAATTTTTTCAATATACATCGGGATTTTCTCTTTTGTTCACCTTGATTTTAGTAGTTTGTGAACTTAAAGAAGTGATCTATTTTTTCCAAGTAATGGCTGTAAATTTGTTTATAGCATTCTCTCATTATTCTTTAATGCCTGTGTGGTCTATAGTGATGTTCATAATTTCTAATATTGTTAGTTAAAGTTTAATATTTTTCTTTCACTCTGGCCAGATTTGATAATAGTTCATTAATTTTATTGATTTTCTTTTTCAAAGAACCAGATTGTAGTTTCATTTATTTTTTTATTTTTCTAATTTTCTTTACCATTCATTGTTTTCTACTCTTTAGTATTCTTTCACTCTGCTGCTTCCAGTATACATTCTCCTTCTTTAGTTTCATAGGATGAGCTCTTTATTTACTAATTTGAACTTTCTTCCTTTAAATTATAAGTATTTATTGTGATAAATTTCCTTTTCTTCTATAGCCACATCTTACAAATTTATGTTATCCTTTAACTTCATGGAGTTCAAACTATTTTTAAATTTTTGAGATAGCCTCTTTGATTCATAGGTTATTTACATTTATAAATTTCTAAATAATGGAGAATTTTTCTGGATATCTTTTGCTTATTGACTTCTAATTTGGTTCTGTTATGACACAGGAATAATTTTTGTTTGATTTGTATTCTTACCTTTGTGTGTGTGTGTGTGTGTGGTACATATACACAATGGAGTATTCAGTTCAGTTCAGTTCAGTCACTCAGTCGTGTCCAACTCTTTGCGACTCCATGAATCGCAGCACTCCTGGCCTCCCTGTCCATCACCAACTCCCAGAGTTCACCCAGACTCACTCCCATTGAGTCAGTGATGCCATCCAGCCATCTCATTCTCTGTCGTCCCCTTCTCCTCCTGCCCCCAATCCCTCCCAGCATCAGAGTCTTTTCCAATGAGTCAACTCTTCGCATGAGGTGGCCAAAGTACTGGAGTTTCAGCTTTAGCATCATTCCTTCCAAAGAAATCCCAGGGCTGATCTCCTTCAGAATGGACTGGTTGGATCTCCTTGCAATCCAAGGGACTCTAAAGAGTCTTCTCCAACACCACAGTTCAAAAGCATCAATACATCAGTGCCTAGCCATTAAAAAGAATACATTTGAATCAGTTCTAATGAGGAGGATGAAACTGGAGCTGATTATACAGAGTGAAGTCAACCGGAAAGAAAAACACCAATATAGAATACTAATGCATATATATGGAATTTAGAAAGATGGTAACGATAACCCTGTATGCGAGACAGCAAAAGAGACACAGATGTATACAACAGTCTTTTGGACTCTGGGTGAGGGAGAGTGTGGGATGATTTGGGAGAATGGCATTGATTTGTATTCTTTTAAATTTATTTTTATGAGGCAGCATACTGTTATCCTTGCTAATTTTCTACATCCCCTTGACAATAATGTATATTTCACTGTTTGGGTATAAAAGACTCTACATCAACAAGGTCCAGTTGGCTCATAGTATTGTATCTTACACTCATCGGTTTACTACCTACTTTATCAATTATTGAAAAATGACTGTTAAAGACTCTAGCTAAACTTTTGGATTTTCTTATTTCTTCCTTGAGCTTTGTCAGTTTTCCTATATATTTTTTTGAAAAATCATTCTTAGATACATATATTTTTAGAATCCTGTTTCTTGGAGAATGACAACAGTTTTTCATCATGTAATGTCTTTTTAACCCCTAGTACTAATCCTTATCGGAGAAGTCTATGGCACCCCACTCCAGTTCTCTTGCCAGGAAAATCCCATGGATGGAGGAGCCTGGTAGGCTGCAGTCCATGCTAAGGGTCGGACACGACTGAGCGACTTCTCTTTCACTTTTCACTTTCATGCATTGGAGAAGGAAATGGCAACCCACTCCAGTGTTCTTGCCTGGAGAATCCCAGGGACAGGGAAGCCTGGTGGGCTTCCGTCTATGGGGTCGCACAGAGTCGGACACGACAGAAGTGACTTAGCAGCACCAGCAACTAATCCTTATTCTGAAGTTTACTTTGCCTTATTTTTTTGCATATACTCCAGCTTTAGTTTGTTTAGTGTTTACACGGTATATCTTTCACCATTCTTTAACTTTCATCTGTCTTTTTTTTTTTTTTTAGTTAATTTATTTTAATTGGAGGATAATCACTTTACAATATTGTGATGTTTTTGCCATACACAACATGAATCTGTCATGGGTACAAGTGTGTCCCCCTATCCAGAACCCCCTCCCGTCTCACTCCCCACCCAATTCCTCTTAATTGTCCCAGAGCACCAGCATTGGGTGCCCTGCTTCATGCATGGAACTAGCACTGGTTATCTTTTTTACATATGGTAATATACATGTTTCAATACTATTCTCTCAAATCATCTCATCTCTTTGTTCTTATATGTATCAGTTCAGTTCAGTCGCTAAGTTGTGTCTGACTCTTTGCGACCCCATGAATCTCAGCATGCCAGGCCTCCCTGTCCATCACCATCTCCCGGAGTTCACCCAGACTCACGTCCATCAAGTCCGTGAAGCCATCCAGCCATCTTATCCTCGGTCATCCCCTTCTCCTCCTGCCTCTAATCCCTCCCAGCATCGGAGTATTTTCCAATGAGTCAACTCTTCGCATGAGGTGGCCAAAGTACTGGAGCTTCAGCCTTAGCATCATTTCTTCCAAAAAATCCCAGGGCTGATCTCTTTCAGAATGGACTAGTTGGATCTCCTTGCAGTCCAAGGGACTCTCAAGAGTCTTCTCCAACACCACAGTTCAAAAGCATCAATTCTTCGGTGCTCAGCCTTCTTCACAGTCCAACTCTCACATCCATACATGACCACAGGAAAAACCATAGCCTTGACTAGATGGACCTTAGTCGGCAAAGTAATGTCTCTGCTTTTGAATATACTATCTAGATTGGTCATAACTTTTCTTCCAAGGAGTAAGTGTCTTTTAATTTGATGGCTGCAGTCACCATCTGCAGTGATTATGGAGCCCAAAAAATTAAAGTCTGACACAGTTTCTACTGTTTCCCCATCTATTTCCCATGAAGTGATGGGAAAAGATGCCATGATCTTCATTTTCTGAATGTTGAGCTTTAAGCCAACGTTTTCCCTCTCCTCTTTCACTTTCATCAAGAGGCTTTTTAGTTCGTCTTCACTTTCTGCCATAAGGGTGGTATCATCTGCATATCTGAGGTTATTGATATTTCTCCCGGCAATCTTGACTCCAGCTTGTGTTTCTTCCAGTCCAGCGTTTCTCATGATGTACTCTGCATAGAAGTTAAATAAGCAGGGTGACAATATACAGCCTTGATGCACTCCTTTTCCTATTTGGAACCAGTCTGTTGTTCCATGTCCAGTTCTAACTGTTGCATCCTGACCTGCATATAGGTTTCTCAAGAGGCAGTTCAGGTGGTCTGGTATTCCCATCTCTTTCTGAATTTTTCACAGTTTATTGTGATCCACACAGTCAAAGGCTTTGGCATAGTCAATAAGGCAGAAATAGATGCTTTTCTGGAACTCTCTTGCTTTTTCCATGATTCAGCGGATGTTGGCAATTTGATCTCTGGTTCCTCTGCCTTTTCTAAAACCAGCTTGAACATCAGGGATTTCACAGTTGACATATTGCTGAAGCCTGGCTTGGAGAATTTCGAGCATTACTTGACTAGCATGTGAGATAAGTGCAATTGTGCGGTAGTTTGAGCATTCTTTGGCATTGCCTTTCTTTGGAATTGGAATGAAAAGTGACGTTTTCCAGTCCTGTGGCCACTGCTGAGTTTTCCAAAATTGCTGGCATATTGAGTGCAGCACTTTCACAGCATCATCTTTCAGGATTTGAAACAGCTCAACTGGAATTCCATCACCTCCACTAGCTTTGTTCATAGTGATGCTTTCTAAGGCCCACTTGACTTCACATTCCAAGATGTCTGGCTCTAGATTAGTGATCATATCATCATGATTATCTGGGTCGTGAAGATCTTTCTTGTACAGTTCTTCCGTGTATTCTTGCCACCTCTTCTTAATATCTTCTGCTTCTGTTAGGTCCATACCATTTCTGTCCTTTATCGAGCCCATCTTTGCATGAAATGTTCCCTTGGTATCTCTAATTTTCTTGAAGAGATGTCTAGTCTTTCCCATTCTGTTGTTTTCCTCTATTTCTTTGCATTGATCGCTGAAGAAGGCTTTCTTATCTCTTCTTGCTATTCTTTAGAACTCTGCATTCAGATGCTTATATCTTTCCTTTTCTCCTTTGCTTTTCACCTCTCTTCTTTTCACAGCTATTTGTAAGGCCTCCCCAGACAGCCATTTTGCTTTTTTGCATTTGTTTTCCATAGGGATGGTCTTAATCCCTGTCTCCTGTACAATGTCACGAACCTCATTCCATAGTTCATCAGGCACTCTATCTATCAGATCTAGGCCCTTAAATCTATTTCTCACTTCCACTGTATAATCATAAGGAATTTGATTTAGGTCATACCTGAATGGTCTAGCGGTTTTCCCTACTTTCTTCAATTTGAGTCTGAATTTGGTAATAAGGAGTTTATGATCTGAGCCACAGTCCGCTCCTGGTCTTGTTGTTGCTGACTGTATAGAGCTTCTCCATCTTTGGCTGCAAAGAATATAATCATTCTGATTTCGGTGTTGACCATCTGGTGATGTCCATGTGTAGAGTCTTCTCTTGTGTTGTTGGAAGAGGGTGTTTGCTATGACCAGTGCATTTTCTTTGCAAAACTCTATTAGCCTTTTTCCTGCTTCATTCTGTATTCCAAGGCCAAATTTGCCTGTTACTCCAGGTGTTTCCTGACTTCCTACTTTTGCATTCAAGTCCCCTATAATGAAAAGGACATCTTTTTTGGGTGTTAGTTCTAAAAGGTCTTTTAGGTCTTCATAAAACCATTCAACTTCAGTTTCTTCAGTGTTACTGGTTGGGGCATAGACTTGGATAACTGTGATATTGAATGGTTTGCGTTGGAGATGAACAGAGATCATTCTGTCGTTTTTGACACTGCATCCAAGTACTGCATTTCAGACTCTTTTGTTGACCATGATGGTTACTCCATTTCTTCTAAGGATTCCTGCCCGCAGTAGTAGATATAATGGTCATCTGAGTTAAATTCACCCGTTCCAGTCCATTTTAGTTCACTGATTCCTAGAATGTCGACGTTCACCCTTGCCATCTCTTGTTTGACCACTTCCAATTTGCCGTGATTCATGGACCTGACATTCCAGGTTCCTATGCAATATTGCTCTTTACAGCATTGGATCTTACTTCTATCACCAGTCACATCCACAACTGAGTATTGTTTTTGCTTTGGCTCCATCCCTTCATTCTTTCTGGAGTTATATCTCCAATGATCTCCAGCAGCATATTGGGCACATAGTGACCTGGGGAGTTCCTCTTTTGGTATCCTATCATTTTGCCTTTTCATACTGTTCATGGGGTTCTCAAGGCAAGAATACTGAAGTGGCTTGCCATTCCCTTCTCCAGTGGACCACGTTCCCGTCAGACCTCTCCACCATGACCTGCCCGTCTTGGGTTGCCCTGCAGGCATGGCTTGGTTTCATTGAGTCAGACAAGGCTGTGGTTCTAGTGTGATTAGATTGACTAGTTTTCTGTGAGTATGGTTTCAGTGTGTCTGCCCTCTGATGCCCTCTTGCAACACCTACCATCTTACTTGGGTTTCTCTTACCTTGGGCGTGGGGTATCTCTTCACGGCTGCTCCAGCAAAGCACAGCTGCTGCTCCTTAATATGGACGAGGGGTATCTCCTTACAGCCGCTGTTCCTGACTTTCAATGTGGGATAGCTCCTCTTGGCCCTCCTGTGCCTGCGCAGCCACCGCTCCTCGGGTTGCTCCTCCCGGCTGCAGGCCCTGGCCTCGGGCTCGGGGTGGCTCCTCAGGGTCACCACCCCTGGCCTCGGGTGCAAGGTGGCTTCTCCCAGCTGCCCCTGACCTCAGACGTGGGGTGTCTCCTCCCGGCCACCACTGGCCTCGGACGCGGGGTAGCTCCTCTCGGCCATTACTGTGCCATCACAGCCTGGCACTCTAGGCCACTGCCCCTGACCTCAGACGTGGGGTAGCTCCTTTCAGCCGTCTTAGTGTACGGGCTCGCCAGGCTTTTTGTAGACAGCATATTTGGTTGGTTGATTTTCAACCAACTTTATAATTTTAATCTTTATGGTATCTTAAAGCATTTACATGTAAGTATTAATACTTTTAAATTAAAATCTACAAAGTTACTATATGTTCTATATTTTTTTTCACCTATTAAGATTATGCTTAACTGCCTCCTCTTGAGTTAATTGAGCAGTTTTTACATCATTCCACCTTATTTCTTCTATTGTCTTATTATTTATACCTGGTTTTGTTTTTTATTTTAATAGCTGTTCCCAAGAGTTTTCAGTGTTCATATTCATGTCCAGATAATATGCTATTTGAGTGTATAATGTAAGAAACTTACAAAGTGCCAATACTTTTGTGCTGTTATTGTCATATGTTCTATAAACATATAATATATCACTACCATTTTTGCTTTTGACAGTTACCTTTTAGAGAAATTAAAAATAGAATAAAAATTATGGTGAGCAGAATTTTAAAATGACCTCCAAGAATCCAGGCCTCTGATATATATATATATATATACTCTGTAAATCACACTTCTTGAGTTGGAGAAGACTTACATATATGAAGAGATCTCTCCCAAGATTGTTTCATATTATATGACAGAAAATGTTTTTCAGATGTAAATAATTTCCTAACCATTTGACTTTCCATTAATCAAAAGAGAGATTGCTCTGGGTGGACCTAACCTAACAACGAGGTTATTGAACAGGGTGAAATTTCTGCAAGAGCTTCCTTACTGGTCTGGGAGCTGTTAACAGAAAGGTGTAAACTACACATGGAAGGAGAACAGGATGAGAAGTTGACACTGACCTCTAACAACTGAGAGCAGACCTGACTGACAATCAGCAAGAAAACAGGGATTTAAATACTTCAACTTCAGGACACTGAATTCTGGCCATAATGGGTGGATCTGGAAGAGGATCCTGCATGTCAGATGAGATGTTAGCACCGGCCTTGGAAGATCCCAAGCAGAGAACTCGGTCATGCCATTCCCAGACTTTTAACCTACAGAACTGTGTGATAGAAATGGGTGATATTTTATGCCATAAAATCTGTGGTAATTTGTTATACATAAATAAAAAATGAAGTCAAATGATTTTATTTTACCTTCATTTATTCCATTATCTTTGTCTTTATTTCTTTATATATCTACCAGCTTCTGAATGGCATAGTTTTCCTTTTGAAAAAGAGAATATTCTTTAACATTTAACATTTTTCTTTCTTTGAGGGAGAGAGGAGTGGCTGGTGTGTCAAAGGTTTTTATTTTAATTTTAATTTTTATGTTGAATAAATGTGTTATGTGTGTGTGTGTTACAACTTAGATCTACCCTTACTTTTAGGTTTTCCCTTTGCAATAAACTTCAGAGAGGGATTCTATATTACTAATCAACCCCCTCCTACCCTTGCCTGGAAAATCCTATGGATGGAGGAGCCTGGTAGGCTGCAGTCCACGGGGTCGCTAGGAGTTGGACACGACTGAGCGACTTCACTTTTACTTTCCACTTTCATGAATTGGAGAAGAAAATGGCAACCCACTCCAGTATTCTTGCCTGGAGAATCCCAGGGACAGGGGAGCCTGGTGGGCTGCCGTCTATGGGGTCGCACAGAGTCGGACACGACTGAAGCGACGCAGCAGCAGCAGCAGCAGCAGCAGCAGTTACTAATAGCTCATTTCTTTATAACCTGACAGGGGATTTGATGTGAAGTGTGTGCATGTGTGTGAAAGAGAGGATAGGATCTGTTATTCTATAAATTCTGATTCTTAGATGCAGGTTGGCACCAGCTGACTGGGTTTCAGAGATGTGTTCTTGATGCTGTTAACCTCCCTCACCTCATTTAAGCCTGAGTTCAGCATGTATTCATGACTCTGCCCCAGGGGTATGCAGACATTTGGTTTGTTTATTTATTTCTACTGTTCCCTTTTCTTTTTTATTTATTTATTTATTTTTTATTTTACTTTACAATTCTGTATTGGTTTTGCCATACATTGACATGAATCCACCACGGGTGTACATGCGTTCCCAAACATGAACCCCCCTCCCCACAACATCTCTCTGGGTCATCCCCGTGTACCAGCCCCAAGCGTGCCGTATCCTGCATCAGACATAGACTGGCAATTCGATTCCTACATGATATTATACATGTTTCAGTGCCATTCTCCCAAATCATCTCACCCTCTCCCTCTCCCTTTGAGTCCAAAAGTCCGCTATACACATCTGTGTCTTTTTTGCTATCCTGCATACAGGGTCATCATTGCCATCTTTCTAAATTCCATATATATGTGTTAGTATACTGTATTGGTGTTTTTCTTTCTGGCTTACTTCACTCTGTATAATTGGCTCCAGTTTCATCCATCTCATCAGAACTGATTCAAATGTATTCTAGGGGGATAGCTACTGTTCCCTTTTCCTAGTGCCTGGAAGATAACAGTGTTTGTAGCCCTTCCTCCCACAGATTAAGAGGAGGAGGTTTCCAGGGGAGTTTTCAATTGTTCTTGCACTGCTGTTGCTCATTTGTCCAAGTTTTGCACCATCAAGGAGATTTTCTCAGGATTCTCATTCCAAGAAGTCAACCTACTTGAATGACCTCACAACAGTTGGCAAACACCCCGGATGATCTTTTCTCACAAGTGTCCCACTGCACGTTGCCCAAATAACTCAAGTTCATGTCCTGTCTCTCCTTGCCAGCTCCTTCCTCTCCTTAGATTTGGGGTGAGCTGGTTCTTCTGCAACTTCAGCTCTCTGAGAGGTTGAGAAAAGGTGTAAACTTGCTCTTTGTTCAGTTATTTTATTGTAAGTATGAGAGTAACACTTAGTTGCTCAGTCACTTCTGACTCTGTGACACCATGGACTGAAGCTTGCCAGGCTTCTCATGTTCATTGTATTGTGTATTGTCATTCCCTTCTCCAGGGGACCTTCCCAACCCAGGGACTGAACCCAGGTCTCCCACATTGCTGGCAGATTCTTTACCATCTGAGCCACCAGGAAAGTCCCCCCATCCCCTAAGTTACTTCTTTTTAGTTTGTTTGTTTGTTTCTCTATGTAGTTAAAATGGCCATGAAATCGGAATGCAATAATCAATTTAAAAAGAAAGGTGAAGAATAAGGTAGCAAGTATTCTCAATCTTACTCTACATGAAATTAAAGTTTTATCCTATCAGAACATCTTGATATGAGAAAATAGTCACACTTCAATACGTTGACTATTAGGTGATACTGCTCAGAGTGCTGGCGGGTACATAATCAGTAAGTTTATTATTAAGTGCCACTGTGAACACTGAGGTTGACATACCTCCACAGAGAGAAACTTACATTCGTCACATTTTATCTTGATGAACACAGGGATGTGCTTCAAGACGGTGGTGGGTAGCAGGGTCACTTTCCTCAACCTATCTTGTAATACAGGCTTCATGTGACCAGTTGTTTCTGACATCAGATCCTGTTTTTCCCATTCAGTATTCATCTCATGTGGCACCTCTTCACAAAAATAGTCAACATGCACAGCTGGAGTTAATAAACTGAAAGAGGATGCCCATTACCAGTTACAGACATTTCTGTTGTTTGGGGCTTTCAGTATTTCATTATCTCTGCATCAGCACCAGTCATCTCACAGCTGAAAAGCCATCAAAATAACGCAGCTTGAAATGATAAATGAAAGGAATGTAACAACCACAGCACTGAACATTTGATTCTGTGAGTTTTTTTTTTTTTTTTTTTTGCAAGAATATGCTTGTTTATTTGTACACTCTCTTTGTTGGCAATCACATTCCACCACTCAGTCCATCTTGATGTGGTGATGACAGTATATCTCATCATTCTTCCTCATTAAAAAAGATGTGAGATATTCTCCATGAATAGGACTATCCACAATTTCAATCTTCCAAACAAATATCTTGAGACAGAGTGAAAAGAAAGATAGTATAATAATGTTAAGAGTGTGTGTGTGTGTGTGCACGTGTGCACACATGTGCATGCATGTGCATGTTTGCTTGCTTTTTTGGACCAACAGTATTTAAAAGTTACAGCAAGTTTGTCTTGTTTACAGTCTTTATTTAACACCAAAATTCCTAAGCATTCCACCACACCAGATTCTGTACCTGAATGGATACCCCTATTAAATAATTTTGTATATCACATTCATTAATGGCTTAATCCCCCAATTTAGGCAGTTTAATTCTCTTGTTTATTATAATCACTCATCTGCCTAAACAATACAAACACATGCTTTTTTTCTGCTTCACTGTATTTATTTGGCAAAAATCATACTGCAATAAAACCCACTGAACAGACTGTTCTCCTGCCTCTAAACATGGCTGTATGTCCACCATGACTGGTTTCATTAAATTCACAACCACAAATTCAAGTGGATCCTTAAGCTGCCTAATAATCTGACTGTTTTCCTGACCCATTCATCTCTCCTACAAAACTACATCATATCATTTTTTTTCTTTCCTCAAAATTACAAACCTAATTCTCTGCAAAGGTTAATACAACTTCCAAAGTTAACTTCTACATCCACTACCTACCAGTGTCGTTGGGGAGGAAGATGTTTTCCTCGACCCTTTTAAGGCTTAGGTCTAAAAATGAAACTGACAAAGATGCAATAAGAGAAAACTCAGCATGTTTGATACTAACTCCCAATCTTCCCATCAACTCTTATCTTGAGCTCTTTTCAACAACTCAAGAAGTTTCCTCCTTCTTGTTTCTAGTGACTCAGACTAAAATTCTTGAAGTCATCCTTGATTCCCCTTTTTCATCTCACAAACTTCATGAATTCATTAGGAAATGCAATTAGTTTGGGTCTCAAAATATATCCAGAATCCCAAACTTCTCTCCCCTGATGTTCCAATGCTGCTGCAGTGAGCTTGATCTGAGCCACCCTGATCTTTATCACTGTAACCAAAAAGGTCTTCCTGATGTTACCTTATATGATTTAGTAGAGGTCTTTTAGCTTGAGTAATTTCATTCAGAGCAAGAATGTCTACGACTATACAATTCTCTTTAAGATTCAATCTTGGGAGAATGGTATTGAAACATGTATAATATCATGTAAGAATCGAATTGCCAGTCTATGTCTGATGCAGGATATGGCACGCTTGGGGCTGGTATGCGGGGATGACCCAGAGAGATGTTGTGGGGAGGGGGGTTCATGTTTGGGAACGCATGTACACCCGTGGTGGATTCATGTCAATGTATGGCAAAACCAATACAGAATTGTAAAGTAAAATAAAAAATAAATAAATTTTAAAAAAAAGATTCAATCTCTTATATTTTGGTCTTTGTGAAGTTATTTGCAAATAAGGGACAAATAATGGATATCAGTCCTAAGCCACATAAAGAACATAATAATCAAAGAGGTTGTTTTTTCTCACCCACAATTAACACTGATTTATGAAATACCTACTACATGGTACTTGATCTCAAGAAGTTCTGACTCTATCTTATACTTAATAATTTGTACCTCCCAAGGTATGCTAAGGACGTATTGAACAACATGGGGAATGCAACCAATATTTTGTAATAACTGTAAATATAACATAACCTTAAAAGTGTATAAAAGCTTCTCAAAACAGAATTAATTAATCAAATTCTGAGTCTACTGCACGTTACAACTTCTAACCAGATCAATGCAATGGGCAGCAGAAAGGGTTCTTATACTCAAAAACAAAGTTTAGTAGGAACACACAGCATCCCAGCTTAATTCAGTACAGGAGAAAGAGGTCATTTCATAATCTCTTTGCTCAGGCTTTCTTTCTCTCCAATTTTCTAAATGAGAAACATTATAATAAATGATTTTTAGCCCTTAGCCTGAAGAGTCTACAATGTATCAAATGAAATTCTACTATCATTACCTTCAATGATCATGAGCAGGTAGTGTACCCATTCTTCTAACCACACAAATAGAAAGACACTACTAAAAACCTCAAGAGGGAAATAGTTCTGCCTAGGATTCCGAAGAATTAATGCTTTTGAACTGTGGTGTTGGAGAAGACTCTTGAGAGTCCCTTGGATTGCAAGGAGATCCAACCAGTCCATTCTGAAGGAGATCAGCTCTGGGATTTTTTTGGAAGGAATGATGTTAAAGCTGAAACTCCCATACTTTGGCCACCTCATGTGAAGAGTTGACTCATTGGAAAAGATTCTGATGCTGGGAGGGATTGGGTGCAGGAGGAGAAGGGGACAACAAAGGATGAGATGGCTGGATGGCATCACTGACTCGATGGACGTGAGTCTGAGTGAACTCCAAGAGTTGGTAATGGACAGGGAGGCCTGGTGTGCTGCAATTCATGGGGTCACAGAGAGTCAGACACAACTGAGCGACTGAACTGAACTGAACTGGACTGAGGATTAAGAAGGTAAGAGGGAAGTAATTTATGTAGAATTTACCATTGCATGGTTAAAGCATTCTGGAACAGGAATTGAGAAACATGACTCATCATTTCCCTTGGCAGGAATTATTCCAGTAGCTCTGTCTTTGTTTCATCCTTATTCCAAGAGCACTATTCAGCTCAATCCCCTGAAAGAAATGATGATAAATAAATTATATGCAAGGTACTGTGCTAGGATCGCTGGGAGAGGCAAAAATGTTTATATCTACTCCTGAACTAAATATTTACACTGGAAAATGCAAATGCACACAAGGTTAAGTATAGTACAGAGCACATATTTTGAACACAAAATGTTACCAAACTCAGGTTTAGCTGTTTGTTGTTCAAGAAACCAATACTGAGAGACAAGCATTGGATAAAAGGAAAGATAACTTTATTAAGTTATCTTTCCTGAGGAGAAAGAGAAGGGGGACTCGCGTCCCAAAGAACCAATTTCTCACTGCTGATCAGGGGAAAAGAGCTTTTAAAAAGGAGTTTCAGGGGTGCACAGGTATGGGAGGATATGGTGAAGGGAGTTACATGAAGGACAGCACAACTAACTCCAAAAATTATCTTGAAATTGGTCATGTGGTGATATGATCAGCATCATCTTCATTGTTTTAAGTATAATTAATCTTTACTTGCAGAGTCAGTTTATTCCCATTTCTTGAGGCCAGTTCTTGGAATTATGTAAAATGGAGTAGCTTATGTTATGGCTATAGTCTTGTCATCATGTCATTAATTTCTTCCAAAAGGTGGGGGTTTCAGTATTTGCAAAACAGCTCAAAGGATATGGCTCAGAAAACTATGTATAGCCCTTGAGGAGGAACTAAAGGTCCATGAAGTTGCTTAATGGCTAAACTTATTTTGTCTTGCTTAACTGTTTTCTTTGCTTCCACATTTTCTCACTTTCCAGATTAAATCTATTCTATGGCTAAAGGTTTTTTTGTTTGTTTGTTTGTTTTTCACAAGCAAGAGTCAAGTGGAGAACATGACGGATGCAGGGGGAGGGTACCTGTCTCATGAAGGCTTCACAGGGCTCTGCTCAGTTATGAAAACACAAAGAACCACAGGGGACTAAGGAAAACAATGCTGCTAATGAGGCCTTGGGAGAGATTTTTCCTGAACTTTCTTTCTAAGTTTTCCTTGCAGGTAGACTCCCTCAGACACCTGAGTGGGGATTTAACCAGACAGAACAATGTGAAGAAGTAGCAGCTAGAGAATCCATGCTTTGAAGTGGCAGCAGCGGCAGTGAGGAAGTGAGTGGTGTGACTCTCAACGCCTGTGCCCAACAGATACTATAGTGGGTCCTCCCCAGACTTCCCCACAATGTAAGTAGCTTATCCTTAAAGAGTAGCCTCCAAGCCTGACTCTGTCCCTTCTGGAGCTTCTGTGAGCTTCCCAATACAATTTATTCAACTGTTCTTCTACTTAAAAGAAGTAGAGAACATCCTATTTCCTACAGCCGGTATTTAAGTCACAAGATTAAAGTGGCAGCAATGGCACCGCACTCCAGTACTCTTGCCTGCAAAATCCCATGGACGGAGGAGCCTGGAAGGCTGCAGTCCATGGGGTCACTGAGGGTCGGACACGACTGAGCGACTTCACGTTCACTTTTCACTTTCATGCATTGGAGTAGGAAATGGCAGCCCACTCCAGTGTTCTTGCCTGGAGAATCCCAGGAACGGGGGAGCCTGGTAGGCTGCCATCTATGGGGTCACAAAGAGTCAGACACGACTGAAGCGACTTAGCAGCATACTCTAATAATTAGAAGCATGGGCTTTGGAATTTCAACTTGTGTTTAAACTCTTTCTTTTCCATTCCTTTGGTATATATTTATGGGTAACATCTTTTACCTCTCTAAGACTCAGTCACTAATTTTACATTTGGAAAAATATTAATAGCAAATTTATAGCACTGATATACATTTAAATGAGTTGATGCACAAAGGGCTGTGTATCCCAGTAACTGCTCAATAAAAAAATTATTATTATTATATGAGTTATAATCCCAGATAAATTAATGTGTTCCTCTCTCCCAAACACATACTCTTTGACTATTATATACTATTCCTCCTGATATTTCACTTTCTTAATCTGCCCTTGGGCTCCCCCAGTGGCACAGTGGTAAAGAACCTGCCTGCCAATGCAGGAGACACAGGTTCAGTCCCTGGGTGGGGAAGATCTACTGGAGTAGAAAACAGCAACCCACTCAAGTATTCTTGCCTGGAAAATTCCATGAACAGAGGAGACTGGTGGGCTACAGTCCACGGGGTCATAAAGAGTCAGACATGACTGAGCAACTAAGCAACAACAACAGCAACAATCTGTCCTTTGGAGTTTGGAATACATTTTCAAGAAGTTTTTCTTACTGAGAATAGTAAGGAGAAATCACTTATTCCACACTAATGCAACCACAGTTTGATGCCTTCAAAAATAAAAGCATGTAGTAAATATTATCATATTTCAGACTATTTTTCTTCAATGATAGGATTATCATCATTATAAAGTTCCTTGCTAATAAAAAAAAAGTGTACTAATTTCAATTAAACTCAAACTGAAAAAAAAGGAGAAAAACATACAACTACTATGTTTAAGATTGCCCTTTGCCAACTGAACACAACAATATCCTGCAGAGGAGGTGAGATGTACCTGGCCCCAGGCAGAGGCTTTGAGATGAGCTCCTTGTTAAAGTTACTGATTATCACTGAAAAATAGTGTAACAGAGACATTAAAAGATTCATGGTGCTTCAAAGAGATGCTTCTCATTTTGACACTCATTAAGGTTTGATTCCTAAATTTTCAAAGCAAAACCACAGTAGACACTTTGCAGTGAACCTTTTTAACATACAAAAAAAAAAAAAGTCACCAAGAATATCTCATTTTGAATTAAATGAATTTTATATTATGGTGTAGAACATCTTATAAAAAATAAAACATCAAGTTTATTGGGAAATATGCAGCTTCCTTGACATTATTTCCATTCATCTTGAACATTTCTTCTTTTAAAACTATTTAAAATACATCTGATCAGGACATAATTTGTTTATGTCTGAGTACTCCTTTCTATTGCTTTCTGTCTCTCCCTACTCTGATCCCTTCCCCATATTTCCATCTCATTAGAACTGCATTTACTCAGCCAGAGACAGGGCAGAACAAGTGAAGAAGGCAACATATTTAGGTGGAGAAGACTGATTTATCTACACAGTAAAAAGCTAAGAGTAAAGGAGATGGGAAATATGAACTGAGAAAGAGATGTGAAAGAGATTTCTGAATTAGTTACTGGGAAAATTTAAAAGACTTGATAAAGAAGGTGCCCTGAAACAATTTTATGCCATGAGAAAATTAAGGAGGAAGGGAAAGGGGATTTGAAGGCTGACACTATGTACAGCTGACCCTTGACTAATGTGGTTTTGAACTACACATGTCCACTTATATGCCGATTTTTTCAATAGTAAACATTATAGTACTATAGGGTCCATGTTGGTGTAATCCATAGATACAGAGGAACTGAGGATATTTGAAAGTGTCAGTCACTCAGTCAAGTCTGACTCTTGTGACACCATGGACTGTAGCCCACCAGGCTCTTCTGTCCACGGAATTCTCCAGGCAAGAACACTGAGATGGGTTGTCTTTCCCTTCTCCAGGGGATCTTTCCAATACAGGGATCAAACCCGGGTCTCCTGCATTGCAGGCAGATTCTTTACCGTCTGAGCCACCAAGGAAGCCCAAGGACATTTGGGCAGACAATAAATTATATGTGGATTTTCAATCATAAGTAGGGTCAGCACCCCTAACCACTGCATTGTTAGGGGGTCATCTACACAATGAATTGGAACTCTAAAATTTTTCAAGTAACATGTAGGCACAGATATTCTTTAACAAAAGATTTGGTTACTGAATTATACTATTTATTAAACCCTGGGACTCTCCATACAAAACTATTTCTATTCACATTGGGTGTTAACAAAATAGTTTGCTTTTTTAAAAAAAAATATATTCATTAAGTATATGAGTTAGAAAACAGCTGAGAGTGGTAGCCTTTACACTGTTTCTGGAACCTAAGCAAATTATTACCTCCAATTTTAATCATAGTAAAAGAAGCCAATGAAGCAGTTTCAAGGGATCCCTTGGAATAAACATATTTACTAAATATATGAGTATAAATATGTTTATATAAATAAATATGTGTTGTTATATAATACTTTAGGGTTTTGAGCAAGATTTTCTTATTTCCTAAAAGAGTTAATTAAAAAATATTGTCCACATTATACCCAAAATAGTTATGACTTGGAAGTCATCAAAAGGACATGCTTGCTAGTAGACCCTTGAGCTGGACCCAGGCAATTGGGGGCTCCTCATCTGCTCCCCTGTACTTGAAATTTACAACCTTCCCACACTGTGGACAGTGACTACAGCCATGAAATTAAAAGATGCTTGCTTCTTGGAACAATAGATATGACAAACCTAGACAGCATGTTAAAATTCAGAGACATTACTTTGCCAACAAAGATCCGTATTTTCAAAGCTATGGTTTCTCCAGCAGTCATGCATGGATGTGAGAGTCAGACCACAAAGAAGGCTGAGAGCTGAAGAATTGATACTTTTGAACTGTGGTGTTTGAGAATACTTTTGAGAGTCTCTTGGACTGCAAGATCAAATAAGTCAATCCTAAAGGAAATCAACCCTGAATATTCATTGGAAGGACTGATGCTGAGGCTGAACCTCCAATACTTTGGCCACCTGATGCGAAGAGCTGACTCATTGGAAAAGATCCTGATGCTGGGAAAGATTGAAGGTGGAAGGAGAAGGGGATGACAGAGGATGAAATAGTTGGATGGCATCACTGACTCAGGACATGAATTTCAGCAAGCTCTGGGAGTTGGTGAAGGACAGGAAAGCTTGGAATGCTGCAGTCCATGGGGTCACAAAGAGTTGGACAGGACTGAGCGACTGAACACTACCACCACCACTGTTGCCACAGGTGGTGTTGCGTTAAGGGCTCAGGCTTGAGAGTCAATATGCTGTTGAGACCATCTGGACAGTACACATGACTGAACCCTATTAAGGCCTCTATGTAAACTTCTATGATTCAGGCCAGAGGGCATGGCAGTCTGCTCATCTTGTGCCAACCAAGACAAGCCTCACATGTAAGTTTGCTTACTTATTAAATCTGCCACCTTCCAATCTGGAGTGTCTACCTCTCTCTTCTGTCTCTCTTTGCCCTACAGAGGCTGTGAATCCACACTCACCTAACTAGGACATTTTAAGAGACTAAAGGAAAGCACTCAAAGCTGCTATTCTCTGTCAAAAGTGAAGTCACTCAGTCGTGTCTGACTCTTTGTGACCCCATGGACTGTAGCCTACCAGGCTTCTCTGTCCATGGGATTTTCCAGGCAAGAATACGGGAGTGGGTTGCCATTTCCTTCTCCAACCCAAGAGTTATTTAATAAATGAGATGAGAAACACATGAACAGATAATGGTCCTTATTTTAAAAAACCTTCTAAAATAGTTCTGCTTTTTAAGATATTTATCAAGATATATAACTACACTCTCTTCAATCCAACAATCACTCCTTCCCTGCTACATGTTGAGAAGAATAACTTTATAAATAAGTATACACCATTTTCTGGCTTATATTCATGTGGAAACTAGGTTCATTGACACAGAATCCTCAGAATGGTCTGTGGATTGTTTGACAACCAGGTCCTGAAATGCAAAAATGAGTAATGCAAAGAAAAAGAGTACATGAAAGACAATATATTTTGTATATGTCTTGTTTGGTCACTAAGTCGTATCTGACTGTTTGCCACCCCATCGACTGCAGCATACCAGGCTTTCCTGTCTTTCATTATCTCCCAGAGTTTACCAAACTCATGTCCACTGAGTCAGTGATACCATCCAACTATCTCATTCTCTGTCTCCCTCTTCTCCTACCCTCAGTCTTTCCCAGCATCGGCTCTTCTCCAAAGAGTCGGCTCTTTGCATCAGGTGGCCAAAGTACTGGAGCTCCAGCTTTAGCATCATTCCTTCCAATGAATACTCAGGGTTGATTTCCTTTAGGATTGATGGTTTGATCTCCTTGAAGCATCAATTCTTCAGTGCTCAACCTTTTTTGTAGTCCAACTTATTTTTTTATCATTATGCATAACATAAATGTATATATATTTATACACAGATATATATCAATGTATCATCAATTAATTGATATTAGTTTGGCTAAATTGCAATCTATTTACTCAATATTCATATTATTATCTTCATGCTAAAGTTGCTAATTTCTCAAATATTATTCCTTATGCAAACTGAGTTCATTTACCTTGGCTAAAACTCTATCTTATGATATTCTTACAGATTTCTGCTATCTGACAACAATATGTAGAACTTTTTCATCATTTAACATAGACATAACTCTAAGATACAAGGCATAATGGCCTGAGTGCTAATATTTAAAAGAAAGCAACAGTTTGCATATATTATCTCAGCAACAATTCTTTGAAGGTAGAAAAAATATTATTGCTATTTTTACAAGTGAAAGTACAAGCTTAGGAGGGTTAAGTGACTGGTGCAATGATGCATACCCACTGAATAGGCAAACTAGGATTAAATGGCACATAAACCTGACTCAAAATCATATAATGCAAATATGGGCAGACAAAAGCTATTAAGCCATGTTACCTTATATATCTTACTCTTTCCTCTAGATTCCAAGTAATTTGGGTGCAGAAAAAATTCATTTACATATTTTCTTTCCCACAGAAATGAGTTATTTTTAAAACACTTTATAAAACACAATAACTACTTACTTCTTAATTAAAATATGTGTGTGCACATGTGTGTGTTTAATCTAGTTATTCTATAATCCATTTTGCCTTATTTAATATCTACATTGTCTACTCACTTCATGTGTTCATTTGTGTGGTCTCTGATAATTTTTTTCAAACTGCTTTGTGTTTTATGATTTGCCTTCTTACTTCAAGTTTAAGCTCCTTGAGAAATATGAACTTGGTCATAGGAAATGAGCTTATGACTCAAACTACTTTAGTAGCTGCCCATATACTTTATGTACTACAGACAACTGTGCAAAACGAAAATGGATACTTTTAGAGTGAAAAGTAAACTTAATTATGAAGAAGCAAAACCTGGTTTTTATATATGTTTAATGCTAAAGGTTAGAATATTTTTAGTTGCAAATGACTAAACAACCATTCAAACTAGCCTGAATTTAAATGTATTTGTTAACCTGTGTTTTCTATAATGTCAAATCATGTCAAGCATGGTTTGATGCAAGTGTTCAGTGATATGTTTTTGCTCCGATGTTCTCCATATTTTAGCTGTGATGTGATATGATGGAACATGATGATGGGATGGTCTATGTCTATTCTTTAATCTAAAGCACTTTCTTCTCCAACGGTGGCCAAATGGGATGATTTTGTGGGTACACTGTATCATTTTAATGGTTTAAGCAAGCCCCAAGGAGAGACTACTTTTTATTTCTGTTCCAGTTAAAGTGTCAGGACTTACACTGATTAAGTTAGATTGACCTATTTAGAGGCATATATGTTTTCCAGATACAAACTTGAGGCAAGGGTAATAGGAGGCATTAATATCCAGACTTGAGGTGCATCTCCTTACTTGGCATCCTTCGTTAGTATTATCCACATCTCAACTACATGGGCTAAAATATGGCAGGTGATAAAACCCTAGATTCAGGTTTTATGCCAGATAAATAAAAGTGTCCTGAATTATGAGAGGCAGTTTGCTTATAATGTGGCATACAGATTAAAGAAGGGCTCTGGAGAACGTCTTGATTTATGATGAACAAACTCAGAAATCTTCCTACAGATCTACTAGTAAGTTCCCAGATATGCATACCTCCAGGCAATCAAGGCTATTTGTATCCCCCTGCCTTCTGTGAATCTGGAGATGCTTTTTTGTTTCTTGGGTGATACCACAGCAGATATGAAAGAAAACAAAATGATTCCAAATAATCTTACTTATAACTTAACACGCTAAAGAGAGATTCTTCTTCTCTGACATTAATGCAAAACAAAACAACAACAACAACAAAAACCCTTGGGCGAATCAGGTCAGAAAGATTTGGATATAAAACTAGTCATGACTTAAGGGGCTGCCCATATCATTGCTGAGAGCAAGAAGTTTTTCAAGGTATCTGAGGAAAGGAGGTGGTGTTGGAATCTGCCCTACACTGAATATAAGATGAAGCCTCTCACTCTGGAAGCATTAGATATCTAAGAAATAAAAGTTAGCTAGTAATCACCACTTCCTCCAGGACTGAGTGGACAGTCTTGCATGCTCATGCTAAGTCACGTCAGTCATGTCCAACTCTTTGCAACCCTGTGAACTGCAGCCTGACAGGCTCCTATGTGCACAGGAATTCCCAGGAAGAATAGTGGAATGAGTTGTCATTTCTTGTCTTTTCAATTTAAATGGCTTCTTATAGACCAAAATACAAACAAATGAATAAACAAATTTTCACAAAGAATAAATATTATGAAATATATTCCATGAGAATTTTGCAATCAAAGCTGAAATCTCAGTAAATGTGCTTATTACATGCATTACAGTATTTTCTTCTCTAGTGGCTCAGTGGTAAAGAATTCTCCTGCAATGCAGGAGACTCAGGCTTGATCCCTGGGTCAGGAAGATCCCCTGGAGAAGGAAAAGGCAATCCAATGCAGTCTGCTTGCCTGGGAAATCCCATGGACTGAGGAGCCTTGCAGGCTATAGTCCATGGGGTTTCAGAGTCTGACATGATTTAGCAACTAAACAACACAATAACGCTGCAATATTTTTATCATCATCTTTTCTTTCCTACAGTGATTTAGTATTAAAGAGAACAAATTTCTCTGCATTAGAAGTTGTATCTGTAATTTTATTAGAAAAAAATAGAAATATTTGGAATACGATATTTTTTTAATCCCTTCCCTGACCTATGAACTGCCAAGTCATATAAAGTCAGATGCTAATTAAACCTGAATGAGTAGTGGTGTGAAATCCTCTTAATGGTGCTTATGCACAGAATATAGGCTATATTCTAGACATTTCCCAAGAATTCACACACAGAATTTGGAAACCTTTTTCTTCAGTGTATTTAAAATGCCACATGGCATTCTGAACTTTTCAATTTACAAAACAAATCATTTGTCATATATTCTAGATTTTATTTTAATGGCTTCAAGGTAGTTTTTAATGATTTTTTAAAGTAAATATAAACATTGTTTTTGTGATCATTTAATTTTGGTGTTTGTAATTTTAAATGATTATCAACTATATCTAAATAAAATGGTTATAAAAATATCTATTAAAACTTTGAAGTATATATGTTTGTTAGTATTTGTGTGTGTGTGTATGTATACACACATATATATAGCTTAAATACTCTCCCTCTTCTTATTCCTTGATCTGATATTTTCTATTTGTATTATTTCAAACTGTTTTAAAAAGAAAATACTTGGCAATGATGTTAAGCACAAATACCAAAAAAAAAAAAAAGTCCATTTAAGCTATACAGTTACAGATGTATAACACTTTAAAATATCAGAGCATTTAACATTACAGCAGAATACTAGATCAAATACATATAACAATGACAATGATGAGAAAGCATTCTCAGAGAGGTTAAGTGACTTAGAGAAGCTCATAAGCAATGCTTTATAAAGTGAAATCAAGAGCCAATTTTCTAATTTCAAATCACACTGTATTTTCTTGGCAAAATACAAGGACTAAATACATAAATAACCCATTTTCACTGTCAATGACATACAGCCATGGTTTGGTGAATTTGTTTGTTTCTGGGGGGCACATACTTGTGGCAAATTTATTGAAGCTCATTAATTCTGGATTTAGCAGGAACTGTTATACTTAGAGGAGTGGAAACCTTGTCATTTGATAGAATATCAGAGCAAAGAGATATTGTAAGTTTTGCTTCCTTGAGGAAAAGTAACAAATGGGTAGAAAAAATACTTAGAAGGAAGCTGTGTCTCAAAATGAGGAAGTGCCTCATAATTAGAAGAATCTGACAGTGGAGCTGTCTTACTCAAAAGGTGTTCTATAATACAGGAGATTTTTCAAGCTAAAACTGCATGACCCTCTGACAAAGACTTAAAAAGGAGGGTGTTGCTCTGAAGTAGAAGATTGGATTTGGGGATGCCTGTGGGGTTACCCAATCAAATTGTTAGAGTCACAGAATTTGAGAATGTTAGAGATGAAAGAAACCTTGGATAATACACTTATGTTCCGCTCAAAGATGAGAAACTAGAACACAGAAGTTAATTGATCTGCTTAATATCATGAAGCAGAATTTAGTGAGAAAAAGCATTAAAACTCATCAAAATTAAAGAAATAATACCGATTTCTCAAGTCAATTTAACCAATAATCCAATGGTTGTCAAGTTACTTTGATAGTCTTCAGAAAAACAAGCCTTTTTATTGCAGTGCTGTTCACCAAAGCTATGAGGTTTTTACTGAGAAACTGACGCGACCAAGAGGTAATTGTCTCAGTTTATACCATCCCCTTGGCAAAGATTTATTTTACATTTGCTATGGTTCATTTATTCGGATCTGTAACATTCACCAAACCTAGCAGTAAAGAGGAGAGCTGCCAGTATGACTTAGAATCTAATAAACACAAGAAACATAACTGCAACCAAGCAGAGTCCAAGTCATCAGTTCTTGAAAATTTCTTACTAGAAAAGACCCATGGGATAAAGTTATGAAGAGGGCATAAAGATATACATTCATCCATCCTAGGATTAATTAATTAACTCATCAAATATTTATCAAGTCCCTACTATGTGCCACATCAGGCATTTTTCTCTGCATATGTTTGTACATTTTTATTAATTTAGTGCAATAAAGATCATTTCTTGATATCTAATCAGCAATTATTACAAAGGTAGGATAAGGAGTAATTCATACTCCGTTCCGTAAACTCCAGCTGCTGCTGCTGCTGCTGCTGCTAAGTCGCTTCAGTCATGTCCAACTCTGTACGACCCCATAGACAGCAGAATTTCATAGGAAACTTCTGATAGAATAGTATATTTTTGATAGACCTAATCCATACTCTAAATATTTACATACCATTCAGATTAACATGAGTGCATGCTTATTCGCTCAGTCATGTCCAACTCTTTGTGACCCCATGGACTGTAGCCCACCAGGCTCCTCTGACCATAGGGTTTTCCAGCCTAGAACACTCGCAAAAAGGTTGCCATTTCCTTCTCCAAGGGATCTTCCCCACCCTGGGATCGAACTCGTGTCTCCTGCATCTCCAGCATCGGCATGTGCATTCTTTCCCACTGAGTCATCTGGGAAGCCCATTCAGATCAGCAGCCACCACCAATGTCTCTGTATATTCTGACTTTTGGGGATTCAATAAACTTATTTCTGGTTTTTGAGAATTCAATAAATCTATTTAAATATATTTATGTAAAATGACAAAGTACATGATTTTATATGAGAAAAAATACTGCATCAACACTTACTGTGTATTTTGTATCATATCCTATGGAGTAAAATCTCATATATGATATTCTATTTAATTCTCAGCATATCAATATCTGTGTCGGTAGACCTACATTACAGATAAGAGTATCAGTCCTCAGGAAGGCTATATGATTGGTATATACTGATATATCTTCCAATTTTTCTACTAAATAAAGCAATTGCTGAAAAAAATAAGAAAAAAATAATGATACTGAGAAGAAAATTTAGTTGAATCTGTTATATCTTAAATAGTTTCATTAAAACCTCACAAATGCACAAAAATTTAACAGAGAAATACTATGCTCATTACACATACATGAAAACTGAAGCTTAAGCAGGAATTAATTATTCAAGACCACACAGCTAAAAACTAGTCAAGCCTGATTTCAAATCTATGTAATCCTTTCTCCCAAGCCAGTGATCATAAACTATTGCTATGAAAAGTGAAAATGAAAGTGTCCAGTTCTTTGTGACTTCATGAACTATAGCCCGCCAGGCTCCCACTGAACATGGGATTCTCCAGGAAAAAATATTGGAATGGGTTGCCATGCCCCTCTCCAGGGGATCTTCCCAACCCAGGGATCAAACCCAAGTCTCCTGAACTGCAGGCAGAGTCTTTACCATCTGAGCCACCAGGGAAGTCTCTGAACCTCATGCTACACTCTGGAATTCTGGCTTTTTTTCCATTTCTGATTTTGGTGACAATTAAAGGTGTTTTAATTCTATATCTGTTCAAAACTTCCTTCCACAGTTATAAAACCCCACACTTTTACCCAGCATTTGAGAGAGTCAATTCCTAGGCAGGTTGACCAAAAGCCTGTGGTCCTCAAGGAGGAGAAAGGGGTCTGGGGCTCTCGAAGAGGAGATAGGGGTCTAGAATTCTCAAGGAGGAAGAAAGGAAAAATGTCCTTTTTTTTTTTTCTTTTCTACATTCCTTAGTCTTAGTCACATAAAACTTTTTTTCTTTAATCACAGAGCTGATGATTATACAACAAACAACTCAGTTTAAACTCTGTACTAAGGATTATACACAAGCACAGGCAGCTGCAATGGCACACAAGCATGGCTGAGAGGAGCTATCCCACGTGCGAGGTCAGGGGCAGAAGCCGGGAGGACCCCAGGTCCAAGGGATGGTGGCCAAGAGGAGCTACCCCATGTCCAAGGTCAGGGGCAGAAGCCGGGAGGAGCAACCCCATGTTCAAGAGGTGGTGGCTGCGCAGGCACAGGAAGACCTAGAGGAGCTACTCCACGTTCAAGGTCAGGAGGAGCAACAGTGAGGAGATACCCCACATCCAAGGTAAGGAGCAGCAGGTGAGCTTTGCTGGAGCAGCCGTGAAGAGATACCCCATGTCCAAGGTAATAAAAACACAAGTAAGACAATAGGTGTTGCAAGAGGGCATCAGAGGGCAGACACACTGAAACCATAACCACAGAAAACTAGTCAATCTAATCACACTAGGACCATAGCCTTGTCTAACTCAGTGAAACTAAGCCATGCCCTGTGGGGCTACCCAAGACGGGCAGGTCATGGTGGAGAGGTTTGACAGAATGTGGTCCACTGGAGGAGGGAATGGCAAACCACTTCAGTATTCTTGCCTTGAGAACACCATGAACAGTATGAAAAGGCAAAATGATAGGATACCGAAAGAGGAACTCCCCAGGTCACTATGTGCCGAATATGCTACTGGAGATCAGTGGAGAAATAACTCCAGAAAGAATGAAGGGATGGAGCCAAAGCAAAAACAATACCCAGCTGTCGATGACTGGTGATAGAAGAAAGGTCTGATGCTGTAAAGAGCAATATTGCACAGGAACCTGGAATGTCAGGTCCATGAATCAAGGCAAATTGGAAGTGGTCAAACAAGAGATGGCAAGTGGGAATGTCAACATTCTAGGAATCAGTGAACTAAAATGGACTGGAATGGGTGAATTTAACTCAGATGACCATTATATCTACTACTGTGGGCAGGAATCCCTTAGAAGAAATGGAGTAGCCATCATGGTCAAAAAAAGAGTCCAAAATGCAGTACTTGGATGCAATCTCAAAAACAAGATAATAATCTTTGTTCTTTTCCGAGGCAAACCATTCAATATCACAGTAATCCAAGTCTATGCCAAAACCAGTAATGCTGAAGAAGCTGAAGTTGAACAGTTCTATGAAGACCTACAAGACCTTTTAGAACTAACACCCAAAAAAGATGTCCTTTTCATTATAGGGGACTGGAATGCAAAAGTAGGAACTCAAGAAACACCTGGAGTAACAGGCAAATTTGGCCTTGGAATACAGAATGAAGCAGGGCAAAGGCTAATAGAGTTTTGCAAAGAAAATGCACTGGTCATAGCAAACACCCTCCAACAACACAAGAGAAGACTCTACACATGGACATCACCAGATGGTCAACACCGAAATCAGATTGATTATATTCTTTGCAGCCAAAGATGGAGAAGCTCTATACAGTCAGCAAAAACAAGACCAGGAGCTGACTGTGGCTCAGATCATGAACTCCTTATTGCCAAATTCAGACTTAAATTGAAGAAAGTAGGGAAAACCGCTAGACCATTCAGGTATGACCTAAATCAAATTCCTTATGATTATACAGTAGAAGTGAGAAATAGATTTAAGGGACTAGATCTGATAGATAGAGTGCCTGATGAACTATGGACAGAGGTTCATGACATTGTACAGGAGACAGGGATCAGGATCATCCCCTTGGAAAAGAAATGCCAAAAAAAGAAAAATGGCTGTCTGGGGAAGCCTAACAAATAGCTGTGAAAGGAAGAAAAGTGAAAAGGAAAGGAGAAAAGGAAAGATATAAACATCTGAATGCAGATTTCCAAAGAATAGTAAGAAGAGATACGAAAGCCGTCCCCAGCTATCAGTGCAAAGAAATAGAGGAAAAGAACAGAATGGGAAAGACTAGAGATCTCTTCAAGAAAATTAGAGATACCAAGGGAACATTTCATGCAAAGATGGGCTCGATAAAGGACAGAAATGGTATAGACCTAACAGAAGCAGTAGATATTAAGAAGAGGTGGCAAGAATACACAGAACTGTGCAAAAAAGATCTTCACAACCAAGATAATCACAATGGTATGATCACTCACCTAGAGCCAGACATCCTGGAATGTGGAGTCAAGTGGGCCTTAGAAAGCATCACTACGAACAAAGCTAGTGGAGGTGATGGAATTCCAGTTGAGCTATTTCAAGCCCTGAAAGATGATGCTGTGAAACTGCTGCACTCAATATGCCAGCAAATTTGGAAAACTCAGCCATGGTCACAGGACTGGAAAAGGTCAGTGTTCATTCGAATCCCAAAGAAAGGCAATGCCAAAGAATGCTCAAACTACTGCACAATTGCACTCATCTCACACGCTAGTAAAATAATGCTCAAAATTCTCCAAACCAGGCTTCAGCAATATGTGAACCATGAAGTTCCAGATGTTCTAGCTGGTTTTAGAAAAGGCAGAGGAACCAGAGATCAAATTGCCAACATCTGCTGGATCATGGAAAAAGCAAGAGAGTTTCAGAAAAACATCTATTTCTGCTTTATTGAGTATGCCAAAGCCTTTGACTGTGTGGACCACAATAAACTGTGGAAAATTCTGAAAGAGATGGGAATACCAGATCACCTGACCTGCCTCTTGAGAAACCTATATGCAGGTCAGGAAGCAGCAGTTACAACTGGACATGGAACAACAGACTGGTTCCAAATAGGAAAAGGAGTATGTCAAGGTTGTATATTCTCACCCTGCTTATTTAACTTATATGCAGAGTACATCATGAGAAACGCTGGACTGAAAGAAACACAAGCTGCGATCAAGATTGCTGGGAGAAATATCAGTAACCTCAGATATGCAGATGACAACACCCTTATGGCAGAAAATGCAGAGGAACTAAAAAGCCTCTTGATGAAAGTGAAAGAGGAGAGGGAAAACGTTGGCTTAAAGCTCAACATTCAGAAAATGAAGATCATGGCATCTTTTCCCACCACTTCATGGGAAATAGATGGGGAAACAGTGGAAACAGTGCCAGACTTTATTTTGGGGGGCTCCCAAATCACTGCAGATGGTGATTGCAGCCATGAAATTAAAAGACGCTTACTCCTTGGAAGGAAAGTTATGACCAACCTAGATAGCATATTGAAAAGCAGAGACATTACTTTGCCAACAAAGGTCCGTCTAGTCAAGGCTATGGTTTTTCCAGTGGGCATGTATGGATGTGAGAGTTGGACTGTGAAGAAAGCTGAGCACCAAAGAATTGATGCTTTTGACCTGTGGTGTTGGAGAAGACTCTTGAGAGTCCCTTGGACTGCAAGGAGATCCAACCAGTCCATTCTAAAGGAGATCAGTCCTGGGTGTTCATTGGAAACTGATGCTAAAGCTAAAACTCCAATACTTTGGCCACCTCACGCGAAGAGTTGACTCATTGGAAAAGATTCTGATGCTGGGAGGGATTGGGGGCAGGAGGAAAAGGGGACGACAGAGGAGGAGATGGCTGGATGCCATCATCGACTCGATGGGCGTGAGTCTAAGTGAACTCTGGGAGTTGGTGATGGACAGGGAGGCCTGGCGTGCTGTGATTTATGGGGTCTCAAAGAGTCAGACAGGAATGAGTGACTGAACTGAACTGAACTCAAGGATTATATAACAACAATGTATCCTGCTTGAGAACAGTTTCTCCTTGAAATCCTTCTGAATAATCCTGTTATCTTAAAATGTAAATTATGGGAGTGGGTCTAGTAAGATCTTTATAGCCTTGAAACATTCTTTTGATTTATTGTAATAACCAATAGCTCCATTTTCTAAGACTAGCAAGGGTGGCACTCTCTGCCCCACTTCTGATGTCTATGTCAGAAGCTTTCTCTGTTCTTTTTTCACTTTAATAAAACTCTGCTACACAAAAGCTCTTGAGTCATCAAGTCTGGTCCCTGGTCCCGAAGTTAAATCTTCTTTGGAGAAGACACATTCCAAACGCCCTTAGAATTAGGAGTTACTTTGTAAATATGCTTATTCCAGAAAGATGTAAGCAGAATGTATCTGGCCTTTACAGACAGTCTCAAAAGAAAGTTTGTTTGTAAGAGTCCTTTATGTTTCCTTTGTATCATCCCCAGTGTTAGTATCTGAAATGTAGATGTGATGACTCATATTCCACCAAACATCTTAAAACACAGGAACAAGTCAGAAAGAGAAAGGGAAATATTATATGGTATCATGCATGTGAAATATAAAGGATGGCACAAATGAATCTATCTATAAAATAGAAAAGAATCATAGACACAGAGATCAGACTTCTTGTTGCCAAAGGGGACAAGGGCAGGTGGAGGAAGAGGGATGGTCTGAGAGTTTGAGGTTAGTAGATGTAAACAAGCACATTTAGAATGGATAAACAACAAGGTCCTACTTACTAAATGGCACAGAGAACTATATCCAGTCTCCTAGGATAAACCATAATGGAAAAGAATATAAAAAGAAGGTGTATATATATATATATATATATGTGTGTGTGTGTGTGTGTGTGTGTGTGTATGTTTGTGTGTGTGTGTGTGTGTGTGTGTGTGTAATTGAATCAGTTTGCTGGACAGTAGAAATTAGCACAACATTATAAATCAACTATACTTCAATTAAAAAATAAATAAGTAGAAGGATATACTGCCAAAAAATAAAAAAGTAAACACAGGAACAGGAATCACATCTCAGGAACAATGGAGTAGAGAAAAGAAAATGGCCTGAGACCTGGAAACAACTGGGGTACTCCCACAGCAACCCAGGACGTCCTTCCCCTGCAATCTTTTAGGAAAGAGAACAAAGATGTGTGGTCACTTTTTTCTCTTTTGGCTATATGCAACTGAACTTAATTTAAATCATACCACACTATTACAAACTGATAATATGTTAAACATATATGAAAAAAAAATGAGTCTGCATTTATTGTAATTCACTAGACATTCACTGAAGAACCCTTGAGTAAGCAATGCTGCTGTTAACACTATAGAAAATAGAGAAAAGTGTTACTTCATTACAGAAACAAATAATTCTTAGAAGGTGAAATGACTAGTGATTAATAAAAACTGAGCAGTACTAAAGAAATGGCAATGGCAAGGAAGATCTCACCAGTAAAACCAGTAGAAATCGTAAAGTACAGCTATTTTAAATGCCTTATTTTAAACAAATTGTGTGAGTATCGACAAACAGCAATTAAACCAGGTTTAATAAATTGTAAAAGTGCTCTAAGAAGAGGCATCAACTCTGGCTCATTCTGATTAGATAGAGAGTCATAGAGTAGGGATTAATTCCTATAGACAGCACATGAAGAAAAATATTCCAAAGGAATAGTTCTATTAACTTGGGACCAGCTCACACTGACTTAGTCAGATTCAGGAATAATAAGTGGCCAGAAGATTCATTGATTTCATTTATTTAGTTCTTAAAATTATGAACATTAATGGGTGCTTCTGTGGAAAAACAATAATGTGAAATTGATGTCCTCACCTAAAATTTAGATATTTCCATCATGCTAACTACCTGACGAAATGCGTAACTCTTATATATATTATATATATTTTATACATATTATATATTTATATAGATGTAATATATTTATATATTATATATATTTATATAAAACACATACATATTCAACAAATATATAGAGAGAGATATCTCTCTGTCTCTGTCACTCTATCTCTCTCTATATATAATACCAGACTCCTCTGTCCATGGAAGTCTTTAATACTGGAATTGGTTGCCATTGCCTTCTCCAAGGGATCTTCCCAACCCAGGGACCAAACCTGGGTCTCCTGCATTGCAGGTAGATTCTTTACCATCTGAGCCACCAGGGAATACACATACATATTAACACACACACATACATACACACATATATATCTATCTGTATTAAAAGTGGAAAATAATTAGCAAGTAGTTTTAAAGAATTTGGGGAAATTACTTCTTCCTAGTATCTCACAACTGCAATAAGGTATAGCATAGAGGATATGCCTTCATGCTCATTCATTCAACTTATGCTTATGAAATTGTTACATCCTCCCTTGGGCTCAGTATCCATCTTTTGCTTAACTTTTCAGTTATGAACTTAGGTTGAAATTAACAGAACTGAGTACTCAAAAATAGGATTTGGATGAAAGTGATGAAAACCACTTCTATTTAAAAAAAAAATCCCAAAATATCTCATTTGAAGTTCAAGTTTTCTCTTTCTTTGTTGTGGTGACCACAGAGGACACATAGCTCCAGATAGAGAAACAACTATTTTGCAAAAAACTATGACATGAGTAAGAAATAAACCTTTAATATGTGAATCAGTTAAGACTTCAGGTTTCCTTCATTACAGTACTAAATGATAATTTGCTGCTGAGTAATGGAATCAATCTTTGAAGATTCAGCTCAGTTCAGTTCAGTTGCTCAGTCGTGTCTGACTCTCTGCGGCCCCATGAACTGCAGCACGCCAGGCCTCCCTGTCCATCACCATCTCCCGGAGTTCACTCAGACTCACGTCCATCAAGTCAGTGATGCCATCCAGCCATCTCATCCTCTGTTGTCCCCTTCTCCTCCTGCCCCCAATCCCTCCTAGCATCAGAGTCTTTTCCAATGAGTCAACTCTTCCCATGAGGTGGCCAAAGTACTGGAGTTTCAGCTTTAGCATCATTCCTTCCAAAGAAATCCCAGGGCTGATCTCCTTCAGAATGGACTGGTTGGATCTCCTTGCAGTCCAAGGGACCCTCAAGAGTCTTCTCCAACACCACAGTTCAGAAGCATCAATTCTTCAGTGCTCAGCCTTCTTCACAGTCCAACCCTCACATCTATACATGACCACTGGAAAAACCATAGCCTTGACTAGACCTTGACCTTAGTCGGCAAAGTAATGTCTCTGCTTTTCAATATGCTGTCTAGGTTGGTCATAACTTTTCTTCCAAGGAGTAAGCGTCTTTTAATTTCATGGCTGCAGTCACCATCTGCAGTGATTTTGGAGCCCCCCAAAATAAAGTCTGACGCAAACATGTAGCACTGAATGAGTGGTCAGACTACTGGGAAGAGGGACAACTGATACGAGCAGTGAGAAAATGGCTGTCTATGGGAAGATGTGGACATGTATTTGGAAAATGTATCGCCTGTTCTAAATGAGAAGGCAAACTGGGTTTACCAAGACAGCAGATCTAGAGGAAGAGTGTCAAATAACAAAATATTGTAATATGTTTTGCTTGCATTTGGCAAGACGGTGAAGAAAACACATAAATCAGGAAATGCTGTCTTGAGTACAAGCAGAAATCAAAAGAAATAAAGACATCACTAAAAACAGAGGTTTAGAGCCTTGAAGGAAAGAGAACTCTCATATATGGCTAGAAGGCATATAACTTAGTACAAATACCCTGGGAAACCGGCAACATTTTCAAAATCTGAATATCCATATATTTATGACTCAGCATTTCCACTCTCAAGTAAACATGAGATGGAAATATGTATATATGTTCACTAAAATATGTGTATATGAATGTTCATAGCAGCCCCTTTCATAAAAGTCATAAATTCAAAACCATCCAGAAGTTCATCAGCATCAGAATGGATAAATACATTGTGGAATATTCACAAAATTGAATATTAATCAGTATTATACATAATACCTAACTTCTATACATTAAAAATATAGCTGAACTCCACAAACATAATGTTGAATCAAATAAACCAGACAGGAGAGAATATATACAATTGGATTCAGTTTAAATAAATTTCAAAATTCAGCAATCTAAATTAATCTAAAGCATTGTAAGTCAATTTAATCTAAAGTATTGTAAGTTAGCATAGTGATTACTCTTGGGTGTAAGAATGAGGTGGTGGTTGTTTAATCACTAACCATACCTGACTCTTTCATGACCCCACTGACTGTAACCCACCAGGCTCTTCTGTCCATGGGATTTTCCAGGCCAAAATACTGGAGTAGGTTGCCATTTCCTTCTCTGGGGGATCTTCCAGACCCAGGAACCAAACTTGTGTCTACTGCATTGCAGGCAGATAATATACACAAATTTTCACAAGCAGATTATGCTAATAAAAAGGACTGGAGACTACCCTGACATATGTGATATTAGACACAGTACCTATATAGAAAGAACAAACAAAGTTAATGCATATATGCCAAAACAAAGGTCTATAAGAGAAACTGCTAGTAGAAATATTTCTGTGCTCATTGATGTTTTCTAGTCTTCTGTTCACTGATATGGAGACATGTGACTAAATTCGGCTGATGGGATGAGGGTAAAAGTGAGATAAGCTACTTTCACAAACTCGTAAAACCCCACACAACCCTTGAGCTCTCTGTTTTCCTATTGTGCGTACACAGAGGCCACATGCTCACAATGGTCTAACTACAAGATTGAAGCAGCCCACATTTGAGATACTACATAAAAGAGAAGAACAGTATATATATCGAAAAAAGCAAGAGAATACCAGAAAAACATCTATTTCTGCTTTATTGATTACACCAAAGCCTTTGACTGTGTAGATCATAACAAACTGTGGAAAATTCTTCAAGAGAATGGAATACCAGACCACTTTACCTGCCTCCTGAGAAATCTGTATACAGGTCAAGAAGCTACAGTTAGAACTGGACATGGAACAACACACTGGTTCCAAATTGGGAAGGAATACATCAAGGCTATATACTGTCACCCTGCTTATTTAATTTATATGCAGAGTACATCATGCGAAATGCTGGGCTGGATGAAGCACAAGTTGAAATCAAGATTGCCGGGAGAAATATAAATAACCTCAAATATGCAGATGACACCACCCTTATGGCAGAAAGTGAAGAGGAACTAAAAAGTCTCTTGATAAAGGGAAAGAGGAGAGTGAAAAAGCTGGCTTAAAACTCAGCATTCAAGAAATGAAGATTATGACATCCAGTCCCATCACTTCATGGGCTCCAAAATCACTGCAGTCATGGTGACTGCAGTCATGAAATTAAAAGATGCTTGCTCCTTGGAAGAAAAACTATGACCAACTAGACAGCATATTAAAAAAGCAGAGACATTACTTTGCCAACAAAGTCGGCATTGTAGTCCTTCATTCGAATTACTGATGATGAAGCTCAAACTCCAATACCTTGGCCACTGATGCAAAGAACTGACTCCTTGGAAAAGACTCTGATGCTGGGGAAAATTGAAGGCAGGAGGAGAAGGAGACAACAGAGGACGACATGGTTGAGTGGCATCACCAACCTGATGGACATGAGTTTGAGTAGCTCTGGTAGTTGGTGATGGACACGGAAGCCTGGCATGCTACAGTCTACAGGGTTCCAAAGAGTCAGACAAGACTGAGCAACTGACCTGAACTGACCTGATAATGACAGCTCAAAACCAGGACTGGAATTTAGTGTAAATGAAAATTTAACTTTGCTATAGCATGCCACTGGGACTGTGGATTTTATTGTGAGATTTAATGTTAATTACCATATTAATTGGAGAAGGAAATGGCAATCCACTCCAGTATTCTTGCCTGGAGAATCCCATGGACAGAGGAGCCTGGTGGGCTAGAGTCCACGGGGTCGCAAAGAGTCGGACATGACTGAGCAACTTCACACCATATTAATGGCTTCACAAGTGGTGCTGATATTAGGTAGGAGACATAAGAGACCACTGCATGAACCATAAGTGAGTTCAGTCCTTGCATCAGAAAGATCCCCTGGAGGAGGGCATGGCAACCCACTCCAGTATTCTTGCCTGGAGAATCCCATGGACAGAGGAACCTGGTGGGCAAAGGTTTATAAGGGTCCCAGAGAGTCCAAGAAAACTGAAGCAACATAGCATACACATACCATATTAATAACCATCTTGAAGTGAAACAAATACAATTCAGATAGCACGGAAAGAATTTTTCTACATGATACATACTACAGTAGTTTAAGAATGGCTAAGGCTTCCCAGATGGTGCAGCAGTAAAGAATCTGCCTGCCAATGCAGGAGATCCAAGGGATGTAAATTCAATCCCTGGGTCAAGAAGATCCCCTAGAGAAGGAAATGGCAACCCACTCCAGTATTCTAGCCTGGAAAATTCCATAGACAGAGGAGCCTGGTGGGCTACAGTCCATGGGGTCACAAAGACGTGGGTATGACTGAGAGACAGCACACGGTTGGCACTCTCACCATTGAGAGAGAAATCACCACGCTATGCCCTGATCAAATTCCTATTTCACAAAATCCTGAGAAATAAAATGACTGATTTCTTTTCATGCTTTACATTTTAAGAGCAGGTAAAGGCACATAGCACCACTGAGGGGGAGGTACAGAGATTTCCCATATACTCCTGCCCCTACACACACAGAGTGTTGCCCATTATCAACATTGGGATCCCACTAGGATGGCTTGTTTGTTACAGCTGAAGAATTTACACGGACACAGCATAAAAGTGTCTTCCAAAGTGGCTGTACCCCTTTGCATTCCCACCAGCAGTGAATGAGAATTCCTGTTGCTTCACATCCTCACCAGCATTCGGTGTTGTCAGTGTTCTGGATTTTGGCCACTCCAATAGGTGTGTGGCGATTTCACCTTTGTTTTAATTTGCATTTCTCTGGTGACAGGTGATGTGGAGTACTGTTTCATATGGTTATTTGACATCTGTATCTCTTCTTTAGTAATGTACCTGTTAAGGTCTTTGGTTTTACTGAGTTGTTTTCTTACCTTTGAGTTTAAAGAGTTCTCTGTATACTTTGGATGACCTCCCCTTTATCAGATGTGCTACAGCAAATGTTTTCTCCCATTCCGTGGTTTTCTTCTCATTTTATTGACGTTGTCTTTCACAGAGCACATGTTTTCAATTTTAATGATGTCCAAGTCATCGATTATATTTATGGACCATGCATATGGTGATATATCAAGCAGGCCATCACCATCCTCAGTGTCATTTAGGTTTTCTCATATATTAGCACCCAAGAATTTTATAGTTTCATATTCTACATAACTTTATGTTTCAGTTTGCTCTGTATAAAATCAAAACAGCTACTTTTGCTTTCTTTTTATTAGTGTTAGTATAGGGTATTTTTCTCCATTTATTTCTAATCCATATGTGCTTTATATTTAAAGTGAGTCTGTTGTAGACAATATATAGCTGGGTCTTGTTTTTTGATCAACTCTATCTGTGTCTTTTAATTGGTGCATTTAGACCACTTTAATTATTGATATGGTTTGATTATAACTACCATATTCTTTATTGTTCTCTTTCTTGTCCTTATTTAATTTTTTTTCTCTTTTGTCTTTCACTGTTTTCCTGCCTTTTGAGGTTTTAATTGAGCATTTTTTATTATTCTATTTTCTCTCCTCTCTTATTATTGTTTTATTATTCTTTTCAGTGGTTGCCCTAAAGTTTGAAACAGACTGCTAAGCTGCCAAGTCACTTCAGTCGTGTCCGACTCTCTGCGACGCCATAGACGACAGCCTATCAGGCTCCGCTGTCCCTGGGATTCTCCAGGCCGGAACACCGGAGTGGTTTGCCATTTCCTTCTCCAATCCATGAAAGTGAAAAGTGAAACTGAAGTGGCTCAGTCGTGTCCGACTCTTCGCGAGCCCATGGACTGCAGCCTACCAGGCTCCTCCGTCCATGGGATTTTCCAGGCAAGAGTACTGGAGTAGGGTGCCATACATTTACAGCTAATCTAAGCTCACTTTCAAATAACACTATACTCCTTCATAGGCAGTGTAAGTATCATAATAACACAACAATCCTGATTCCTCCTGTCCCTTATATCTCTGTTGTTATTTCCTTTATATATAAGCGCACACAAGCATGTATATGTATGTGTGTGTATATATATATATATTAAACATGCATACCCATGCATACTCAAGTGTATTGTTGCTATTGTTATTTTGAACAAATGTATCTGTTAGATCTTGTGGAAAGGATAGGCTACCCACTCCAGTATTCTTGGGCTTCCCTGGTGGCTCAGATGGTAAAGAATTTGTCTTCAATGTGGGAGACCTAGGTCCTATCCCTTGGTTGGGAAGACTCCCTGGAGGAGTGCATGGCAACCCACTCTGGTATTCTTGCCTGGAGAATCCCTACAGATAGAGGAGCCTGGCAGGCTACAGTCCATGGGGTCACAAAGAGTCAGACACAACTGAATAACTAAGTACAGCATGGCACATTTGTCACGTAAATTAAGAATAAAAAAATATATATTTTAGTTGCACTTATTCCTTTTTTGTTTCTCTTCCTTACATTATATAAATCTGAGCTTCTGACCTACATTATTTGCCATCTGTCTAAAGAACGTCTTTCAACATTTTTTGTAAGGCAGGTCTGCTGGAAACAAATTTTATGCATTTTTGCTTCTCAAAAAAGTTTATTTTGCCTTCACTTTGGAAGGATAGTGCAAGAATTCTCTGTTGGTGGCTTTTCCCATCAACACTTGAAATATTTCACCATACTATCTTCTCATTTGTAGGCTTTCTAAGGAGAAGTAAGAGAATTTTTATCTTTGTTCCTTGATACATAAAGTTTTTTTCTGGTTTCTTTTAGGAATTTTTATCTATATTTTTGATTGTTTATAGCTTGAAACTACATTTTGTGTTTAGCTTTTTACTTGTTAGGACATAATGACAACTTCCAAACTCTTACATGGCAACCAGAATACTTGACTAACGTTTTAAGATATTAAACTCATCCTAAATCTGGGTTAGCTGTCTTAACTTGCCTCAGAAATAAACTATGGAATGAATGCCTTCTGATGCTCAATTTCTAGAAAGCTTCTATTTGGGCTTTTTTGGAAGTTTTATCTTTGAAAGTCCTGAACAGCTACATAAGAACTTCACCTTCCTTGAGTCCATCATGCTATGAGGAAGTTCAAGCTAACTTTCTCATGCAGAGACTATGTGGAGAAAGATGCTTGGCAAGTCCCTGGATTTCCCAGCTCCCTGGTATTTGAGCCATTTCAGCTGAGTTATCACAGAAAAGAGGTAAACTATTACTGCCATGCCCTAACCAAATTCCTATTTCACAGAATTATGAGACAGAAAATGAAATTTTAAGACACTTAGCTTTGGGGTAATCTCTCAGATAGCAATAGATAAGTGGGAAAAATGTATTATGATATAAACATAAATTTAATATAAACATGCGAATCATGTGTTACACATGCTCCTGGGAAGTAAAAACAAGATGGACTATAGAAAGAAAGGGTCATAGGAGTAAATTGCATTGCAAAGAAGCTATGAAGAGAGAGAGAGAGAGAAAGAAATTGCTACTGGGGGAGTAAATATCCCTAACCTGTAAGTAAATGAAAACAATGGGTAAATTCATCTGATTCACCACTGTAACTGCTGTACCTATTACAGGACAGAAGCCTGTGAGTGACAGTTAAAATAACAGAACAAATAAACATGCTGCTATATTTTGAAAGAATCTTGAAAAGCTGGATTTGCTTATCTGAAGAGAGATGGAAGCAGACAATGGTTGAAAATTCTAGGCGAGTGAAACAGCACCTTACACCAGAAAGAAGGTTGTATGGAGCCCACAAAGGAGAATAAAGGGCAATTTGAAACATGTCATGGTGCAAGGACAGTGAGAGAGGGCATGGAAAGAATTAGCTATGGTTTGCAAGCAGACCAGAAAGAGTTCACCCTTCATTTAATAGGCATCGAAAAAGAACACAGTTTCTTTTTTATATAATGTTTTAGTAGTGTAAAAACTTTTTGTTAGGAAGATGAATGTAGCAGAGGAAGCTGGGGCAGACTGGTAAACCATTTGCAAATATCAGAAGTCAAGAAATAAGTTGTAAGCAGCTTTATAAACAGGAAGGGTGCTTAGCAATCGGTATCAATTCCTGAGGTTATATTCACAAGCCCCTTTACTTAATAATGCAGAAATAGAGGAGATTTGATAACACCTCATGTCCTTTGCAAACAAACAATTCTAGAGGTCTCTGATAATTCCAAAGGGCACATGAAACAGGCCTCGTTATACTAATATTTAAAATAGCACTGAAATATGTGGGCATCCCTCGTACCAAATGCTGGTAAAACTGGCAATATAGCACCTGAGTCATGTTTTCTCCTTCCAGGGAAAATGTGGGCATTTCTGTAGCAACAACAATACATTGAGAACTTTTTTCTGTATGTTTCAGCAGGAGGTAGATGACTATGTATACTGTCATTTCTGCTGTTCTGTATGCTATGTTAAGCCACATATGTAATGAAGAGAAGAACAGTAATTAAATCGTTAGAATGTAACTCTTCTCTTTTCTGTGGACAATCTAGCAAGAAAGGTCTATTCTGAGGCTCCAGGAAGCTTATTTTTTTCTTCCAAGATCATGATACACAGCATCTAGACTATCAGTTAATTCACTTTGAATTTTTTTAATAAGTGAAATATATTATCAAGTAACTGTAATGTGTAAAACTAGAGGGTATACAACCTGAAGCAGCATAGTTATCTAACTTTTTAATGATATCAGACAGGCAGCCTAATTTTCATCAACAGCAATACTGTTACTGTGGGTTGATGACAGAAAAAGAGGTTGACAATATCAGATTAAACACAGAATCTTTATTTCATTTTAACTATAGCCTAATGAGTGTGTTTTTTCTTAAAAAAAAAAACTAGATTCTGAAAGTATATAAAAAATATTTTAATGACAATTTCAGACTATACTTTAAAAATAAATATATATACATATATGTAGAAGGAAAACACATTCCAGTGTTTATATTAAATGCACATAACAACTTTATGTTAGAATCCTCTATAAAAATATATAGAATTAGTGATCCTCAATTTTAAAACTGCAAGAGAGAGAGAAACAACCATATTTTGAGGAACAAACTAATACTTGTTGTCAAGGAATAACATGTAAATAATAGATCATTAGTGAGAGAAGTTATAAAAGATCACATTTTGTTTCTTTTTTCTAAATCAATGACTTGTTGCTGTTTTCTTTTCAAAGTCTTGCCTTGGAATCTTTTAGAGAGCCTTCACTTGACAGCCTAGAATGCACAAATGCCTAGAGTGCATAAATTCGTATGTGCATAATCTATTTTTACAAGCAGAGCTGTTTTCTATACAGAATTATGATAGTCCCATGCCCCAGTTACAAATACCTGTACATATATAATACATAGGAAATTAAAAATTAATCAAAGAAATTAAATTTGCTTCTCACTTTCTTCTGATTTTGCTTTTATACTCTTTTTTTTTTTCAACAATTCAGGGAGCTTGACCTCTTACTTCATCCACATCTTTTTCCAGTCCTCTTTGCATCTCTATTTTGGCATGTTTTTCCAGTCCTCTTTGTGTACTGTTTGGGCATGTTTATCCTTTTAAGTAGAAGAAAAGAATATTGTATGAGTGTCCTAGAGGCACTTTTTATTGTTGCTTTAAAAAAAAATCCCCTTTCCTGCAATTGATGGCAGCACTTATTAATCTTTTCCTCCTCCTGGTCTCAATGGTTCTCCTTCTCTTTCCTGCTCACCAATGGAAACCTGAAGGTGGTAGAAGTTACTTCTCTCTTCCAGGTGCCTGTGCTCCACTGGGCATTAGCAAAAGTGCTGGGTTTTATGTGGATCTCCCCTGTGCAATGAGGGGAAAATACATCAGTGGAACCAATCTTGCTCTGAAGAGCCAATACATGCTGAAGCAGCTTTCAAATTCTAGGTCAGCAGCAAACAGCAGAGAGAGCCTTCTTTATAAAAAAGTCTCATGTTCTGCATAATTATTCTGAGTTGTAAGAAGAAGCTGCTGTCAAACCACTGGGTTAAAGTAGTAAGGTTTAATGAATTTCATTTCTGCAGTTGTGTCTGGGTTTCTAAGGTTTTCCAAGCCTCTACCAACTGTCTAGGCAGTAGTCTTTTTTGAATAATGTCCATGTGGCAAAAGCTGGACACAGAGGTAATTCCTACCTCTCATGTGTCAGTTCCTCCACTTCCTTACTTCTAACTAAGAAATCACATTCCCCATGGTCAGCTAATGGAGTCATAGTAGACTTTTTTTTTTTCCTTCCTAAAGTTTGATGCAGTGACCAATGTTTTATTCATGCCTGAACAAGGGAAAATTAGTGGATGGTGTGCATGAAGAATGACTGTAGAATAGAGATGAAGGATCACAAAATTTGTGTGAGCAGAAATTTATTTAGATCTGTTCCAGCACTTATGTGAACATTTGTTAAATTTTTAGCAATGTTCAAATTCAGTTTCCTTCTCTATGATATGACAAAACTAGCTATTCTTATCCTGAAATTTTTGTGCAGATTAAATATTATAATACATGTAAAAGATTTATTATACTTCTGGAACATAATAAACATTCAACCTGCATGACTTGCTATTATCATCTTTCCATAATTATGATTATCATGCATAGAATCCTTTAGAATATTAGAACATTAAAAACCTATGGTTATCTTATCACAGGTGATATTTGTTCATAGAATTGAGAACATTCAAAGATAAATGACTAGAACAAGATCACACAGTTAGCTGGAGGAAAAGTTAGACCAAAATCTCAGGGTACCTGTTTTCTTTCCTGCTGATCTGTATGGAAATTTTAAATATAATAATCATATCCATGCAGAGTGATAAGTTTAAGTCCATCAATCAGTAAATATTCATTATTTGATTAATTAATCCATTCACCCTGACAAAATGACTATGTTACTAATCACTCTGATACAATATTCAAATACATTAATTATTAGGAAGGTTAAAGATGATCCAAAGTCACAGAGCACAGTAATCAAGCAGCTAATTCAGTCAAGTTTGATGATGAATTTTTCACTCTCATTTTGTCTTGACACACAAATCAACATGGTAAAAAATGGAGACTGACCTCTACGAATTTACTTCGAAGACACCTAGTTAAACTCAACCAATAACTAAACCGTCAATTAGTAACCCATCGATTTCTAAATAACCCACTGGTTAAACAAACTCATTAATTTTCTCCTTTTAATTTTTTGTGCATATATAAATATGGTTGTATGTGGAACCTGCAGTGCAGGAGACACAGGACACTCAGATTTGATCCCTGGGTCAGGAAGATCCCCTGGAGGAGGAAATGGCAATGCATTCTAGTATTCATGCCTGTAGAATCCTCTGGACAGAGATGGCTGGCAGGCTACAGTCCATGGGGTCGCAAAGAGTCGGACACAACTGAAGCAACTTAGCATGCAAGCATTCATGTATGTGAATAAATGTATGCATACATAAGTCAACATGCCTTCTACCTCATTGACAGGGCTGCTTCTATATGAAATACATCATAAATCCTCTAAAAGTAACAGAAATGATTCTACCTGACATAGCTGGGGAATGGCATTGTTGATCAATGATCAATTAATTTTATGTGATCACAGTGTATTTTCTCTATGACTTTGCCCTTGTAATCTCTCTTAAGAGTTTATGAAATACATTTAGGAATAAAGGCCAAATTCTGATATACTCTAAATTTATCTTTTCTAATGCCCAAGAAAATAGATCAATAGGTAAGTAGCCAAGAAAATGAACTCCAGTTTTCTACTTTGTGATTGGATAAGTATCAAAAACAAGAAACTCTCACATACTTTAACATTTCCTTCATATTATCAATAAAAAATCATAAGTGTTGCATCTACATAACCCCTCAGTTTATACACTTTTTCTTACACTATACTGGCTCTTATGTTCTCATGAAAAGTTGGGACCAAAAAAGTAAAGACTTTGGGGGCACCAAGTAAGTGGAAATATGGCCCTGGGACTTCAAGGTCCTATGTGAATGAAATTTATAAACAGTAATGATAATCAAGTAGCTGAAACACAGATAAGGTTCCCAGAGTAAGCCAAAAGCATTCTCACTACTCAGAACTAAATTAACTGAACATCCCTTTCTGCATCTCTAAACATATTCCTCACTGTTCCTGGACAGTATGCAATTTTTAGTATAATTCAAAAATGTCACCAAGAATAAAGGACAAAAAAACTCAATTTACCTTCATAATTTTCCAAACTAGGGACAGGTTCTTCCAGCTCATTGACACCAGTCTCTCCCAGCCTTTCACCTCCCACCTAAACACCCTGCACAAACTATTTCCAGAGTGTGATGATTCTTTCTGAGAACACCATTGGTATAAATGAGGACACTGTATAGGCGTGGAGCATGAAAACTTACATTTTCATACAACTATATTTATTTTCATTCCTTCAGTAGAAGTAGATAACTGTATATTCCTAACAGATATCTTCAAATATTTTTTTCTTTAAAAAAATGATAACTCCTGTTAATCTATTAATTGTGGAGCTGTTAGCATAGTGGTAAAGATATAGAACTTTGGAGGGAACTAACCCAGTTGTCACATTTTTGCTTCATCACTCTATGGCTAATTGAATTTACTCCTCCCTGTACTTGGCATTCTTATCTGTTCTGTACTATTAACAATGCATCTTCCACAGTCTTGTTCATTTATATTACTCATTCAACAAAGTATTTATTTGTTATGTACCAATCTGATCAAACTTCAGGAATCAGTGAAGTACAGGCAAGCCTGGAGTGCTGCAGTCCATGGGGTGGCAAAAAGTTGGACATGACTTAGCAACTGAACCACAAAACCAACAATGGTCAGCATCTGCTCACAAAGAACTAGTCTGGTAATTTAGTAGAAGGATGATTATTCAGTTCAGTTCATTCACTCAGGAGTGTCCCACTCTTTGTGACCCCCTGGACCACAGCACGCCAGGCCTCCCTGTCCATCACCAATTCCCAGAGTTTACCCAAACTCATTTCCATTGAGTCAGTGATGCCATCCAACCATCTCATCCTCTGATGCCCCTTAATCTTTCCCAGCATCAGGGTCTTTCAAATGACTCAGCTCTTCTTATCAGGTTGCCAAAGTATTAAAGTTTCAGCTTCAACAACAGTCCCTCCAACAACTCAGGACTGATCTCCTTTAGGATAGACTGGTTGGATCTCCTTGAAAACCAAGGGGTTCTCAGAGTTTTCCCCAACACCACAGTTCAAAAGAATCAATGCTTTGGCACTCAGCTTTCTTTATAGTCCAACTCTCACATCCATACATGACTACTGGAAAAACCATAGCCTTGAATAGACAGACCTTTGTTGGTAAACTGATGTCTCTGCCTTTTAAAATGCTGTCTACGTTGGTCATAACTTTCCTTCCAAGGAGTAAGCATCTTTTTCATGGCTGCAGTTGCCATCTGCAGTGATTTTGGAACCCCAAAAATAAAGTCTGTCACTGTTTCCTCTGTTTGCCCATCTATTTGCCAAGAAGTGATGGGACCAGATGCCATGATCTTAGTTTTCTGAATGTTGAGTTTTAAGCCAACATTTTCACTCTCCTCTTTCACTTTCATCAAGAGGCTCTTTAGTTTTTCTTCACTTTCTGCCATAAGGGTGGTGTCATCTGCATATCTGAGGTTATTGATATTTCCCCCAGCTATCTTGATTCTAGCTTGTGCTTCATCCAGTCCAGCATTATTCATGATGTACTCTGTATATAAGTTAAATAAGCAGGGTGACGATATACAGCTTTGACATACTCCTTTTCCTATTTGGAACCAGTCTGTTGATCCATGTTCAGTTCTAACTGTTGCTTCCTGACCTGCATACAGCTTTCTCAAGAGGCAGATCAGGTGGTCTGGTATTCCCATCTCTTTAAGAATTTTCCACAGTTTGTTGTGAACCACACAGTCAAAGGCTTTGGCATAGTCAATAAAGCAGAAATAGATGTTTTTCTGGAACTCTCTTGCTTTTTCGATGATCCAACGGATGTTAGCAATTTTATCTCTGATTTTTTTGCCTTTTCTAAATCAAGCTTGATCATATGGAAGTTCATGGTTCACATACTGTTGAAGCCTGGCTTGGAAAATTTTGAGTATTACTTTTCTAGCACGTGAGATGAGTGCAATTGTGTGGTAGTTTGAACATTCTTTGGCATTGCCTTTCTTTGGGACTGGAATGAAAACTGACCTTATCCAGTCCTATGGCAACTACAGAGTTTTCCAAATTTGCTGACATACTGAGGGCAGCACTTTCACAGCATCATCTTTCAGGATTTGAAATATCTCAACTGGAATTCCATCACCTCCACTAGCTTTGTTTATAGTGATGTTTCCTAAGGCAAACATGACCTCACATTCCAGGATGTCTGGCTCTAGGTGAGTGATCACGTCATCGTGGTTATCTCAGTCATGAAGATCTTTTTTGTACAGTTCTTCTGTGTATTCTTGCCACCTCTTCTTAATATCTTCTGCTTCTTTTAGGTCCATGCCATTTCTGTCCTTTATTGTGCTCATCTTTGCATGAAATGTTCCCTTGGTATTTCTAATTTTGAATCAAGGCAAATTGGAAGTGGTGTAACAGGAGATGGCAAGAGTGAACACTGACATTTTGGGAATCAGTGAACTAAAATGTATTGGAATGTGTGAATTTAACTCAGATGACCACTTTATATACTACTGTGGGCAAGAGTTCCTTAGAAGAAACTGAGTAGCCATGATAGTCGACAAGAGTCTGAAATGCAGTATTTGGTTGCAATCTCAAAAATGACAGAATGATCTCTGTTCATTTCCAAATCAAACCATTCAATATCACAGTAATCCAAATCTGTCCTGACCAGTAATGCTGAAGAAGCTGAAGTTGAACAGTTCCATGAAGACCTACAAGACCTTCTAGAACTAACAGGCCAAAAAAGATGTCCTTTCCATTATAGGGGATGGGAATGCAGATGTAGGAAGTCAAGAGCTACCAGGAATAACAGGCATATTTGGCCTTGGGGTACAAAACAAAGCAAGGCAAAGGCTAACAGAGTTTTGCCAAGAGAACACACTGGTCATAGCCAACACTCTATTCCAACAACACGAGAAGACTCTACACATGGACATTACCAGATGGTCAATACCAAAATCAGATTGATTATTTTCTTTGCAGCTAAAGATAGAGAAGCTCTATACAGTAAGCCGAAACAAGACCGGGAGCTGACTATGGCTCAGATCATGAAATTCTTATTGCCAAATTCAGACTTAAATTGAAGAAAGTAGGGAAAACCAGTAGACCATTCAGGTATGATGTAAATCAAATCCCTTATGACTATACAGTGGAAGTGAGAAACAGATTCAAGTGATTAGATCTGATAGACAGAGTGCCTGAAGAACTATGGATGGAGGTTCATGACATTATACAGGAGGCAGGGATCAAGACCATCCCCAAGAAAAAGAAATGCTAAAAGGCAAAATGGTTGTCTGAGGAGGCCTTACAAATAGCTGAGAAAAGAAGAGAAGGCAAGGCAAAGAAGAAAAGGAAAGATCCACCCATTTGAATGCAGAGTTCCAAAGAATAGCAAGGAAAAATAAGAAAGCCTTCCTCAGTGATCAATGCAAAGAAATAGAGGGAAACAATAGAATGGGAAAGACTAGATACCTCTTCAATAAAAATTTGCATTAGCAATCCTTTTTACCCCTCAAGCCTTCCCACTTAATCAGCATCAGCCCAAAGCACCTTCTGTATTTTGGGTTTTTTTTTAATGCATAAAGTTATTTATCTTTTAATCAGTGCCTCTTCTCATACACTTCTCAAACTTAAATCCCCACTTCTACACATTTGCCTTTTTTTTTTTTTCCTTTTAAGAGTCAAATTTGAATACCAAGTCCCTTACAAGTCCTCCCTGATTTGGTTTTGAAACCCTGACCTTTGAACTCTCAAACCAAAACTACTGAAATAGCCAAACAGTTACACTGGAGACTGAAGTCAGGTTTTACAGTTTACTAGCTGTTCAAGTCATCACAAATTAATTAATCTGGCTAATTGTGCAATCTAACATTTTTGTTAATCATATCCGTGCTTTAGTTTTCTTCTTACAGAATGTGGAGATATTTGTATCTTCAGCATAGATTTACTGTGGGGAGTTAGTATTATAATGAAAATATAGTTAATTTTTCCCTGGCCCAAAGTGCACAATAAATACAAACTGGTGTTATTATCAAACTATCCTTTTTATTTTATTGAAATGATCTGTTTGTGCTGGGTATCTCCAGATACCTTTACACCACGAATCCTTTCTCTCTCCTTGTCTTCTCTCTCTCTCCCTCTCTTTCTCTTCCCATGTTCAGTCTTTATACTTAGAAAATGCTCAATAATACACATTAACAGAAGCAGAAGATATTAAGAAGAGGTGGCAAGAATACACAGAAGAACTGTACAAAAAAGGTCTTCATGACCCAGATAATCATGATGGTGTGATCATTAATCTAGGGTCAGACATCCTGGAATGTGAAGTCAGGTGGGCCTTAGAAAGCATCACTATGAACAAAGCTAGTGGAGGTGATGGAATTCCAGTTGAGCTGTTTCAAATCCTGAAAGATGATGCTGTGAAAGTGCTGCACTCATATGCCAGCAAATTTGGAAAACTCAGCAGTGGCCACAGGACTGGAAAATGTCACTTTTCATTCCAATTCCAAAGATAGGCAATGCCAAAGAATGCTCACACTACTGCACAATTGCACTCATCTCACATGCTAGTAAAGTAATGCTCAAAATTCTCCAAGCCAGGCTTCAGCAATACATCAACCGTGAACTCCCTGATGTTCAAGCTGGTTTTAGAAAAGGCAGAGGAACCAGAGATCAAATTGCCAACATCCACTGGATCATGGAAAAAGCAAGAGAGTTTCAGAAAAATATCTATTTCTGCTTTATTGACTATGCCAAAGCCTTTGACTGTGTGGATCACAATAAACTGTGGAAAATTCTCAAAGAGATGGGAATACCAGACCACCTGATCTGCCTCTTGAGAAATCTGTACGCAGGTCAGGAAGCAACAGTTAGAACTGGACATGGAACAACAGACTGGTTCCAATAAGAAAAGGAGTACGTCAAGACTGTATATTGTTGCCCTGCTTATATAACATATGCAGAGTACATCATGAGAAACGCTGGACTGGAAGAAACACAAGCTGGAATCAAGATAGCTGGGAGAAATATCAATAACCTCAGATATGCAGATGACACCACTGTTATGGCAGAAAGTGAAGAGGAACTAAAAAGCCTCTTGATGAAAGTGAAAGAGGAGAACAAAAAAGTTGGCTTAAAGCTCAACATTCAGAAAAGGAAGATCATGGCATCTTTTCCCATCACTTCATGGGAAATAGATGGGGAAACAGTGGAAACAGTGTCAGACTTTATTTTTCTGGGCTCCAAAATCACTGCAGATGGTGACTGCAGCCATGAAATTAAAAGACACTTACACCTTGGAAGGAAAGTTATGACCAACCTAGATAGTATATTCAAAAGCAGAGACATTACTTTGCCGACTAAGGTCCATCTAGTCAAGGCTATGGTTTTTCCTGTGGTCATGTATGGATGTGAGAGTTGGACTGTGAAGAAGGCAGAGCACCAAAGAATTGATACTTTTGAGCTGTGGTGTTGGAGAAGACTCTTGAGAGTCCCTTGGGCTGCAAGGAGATCCAACCAGTCCATTCTGAAGGAGATCAGCCCTGGGATTTCTTTGGAAGGAATGATGCTAAAGCTGAAGCTCCAGTACTTTGGCCACCTCATGCGAAGAGTGGACTCATTGGAAAAGACTCTGATGCTAGGAGGGATTGGGGGCAGGAGGAGAAGGGGACAACAGAGGATGAGATGGCTGGATGGCATCACTGACTCGATGGACATGAATCTAAGTGAACTCCGGGAGTTGGTGATGGACAGGGAGGTCTGGCACGCTGCGATTCATGGGGTCGCAAAGAGTTGGACACAACTGAGTGACTGAACTGAACTGAATTGAACTGAATAAGAATATTCTTTAGCCTCAAAAAAACAAAATCACCAAAACTGGTAATCAGATGACTTCAGGAGGTTAACAATGGATTTTAAGTAAATATTAATTCTATTGATGATTGAATCAAAATGATTGAACAGTGCTGATACCCATATAACTAAAGTGTACCGAAGGTTTACTTTTCATGGCTGTGCAAGTAAAAATTAAAAGATGCTCTTTAGTAAAAATGTATGCCAATTTACATGATACTCATATTAACCCCAAGCGGCAGAAAGTTACCTCCTCTAGATAGAAGACAGAACCAAAGCTCACATCATCTAAGGGGTTTCTCCAAAACCAAACTAATAAATAACAGAGCTCGAAATTTACCCTGATCCCTGAATCTTAGGTTATTGTACCTGTTAGGTAGTTAGAATAAGAAAAAGGAGTCAAAAATGGTGTTGGCAAAAAGACAAAGGGAAAAAAGCCTGTGAAAATGGAACAAAAGAAAACCTGTGGATTGAAGACTTTACATGAAACAAACACACCCCCTTCTTGGCTAGCCCAATTTGCATAGTGCAGGCTCAGTGGCAAGGAAACAAATGAATAAGAGGAATCCAAAATGGACTGGGGCCTCTCCTTTTGGGTCAGCCCACCCTCACACCTAGAAGGTGTACTCTCTTTTGCTTGCTGAATAAAACTGAGCTGTAATCCAGCTGTAACACTGGTCCACCATTTCAAATCTTTGTTGCAGCAAGACAGAACTGAGGAAATTACACACTCCCCTGATACACCTATGTCAGACTGCAGCCACTATCTCAAACCTGAATACTAATCAATTATAGTCAGGCTTCTTTTCTCAGAATTTTGGTATAATAGAGATATAATTTGAGATACTGATGCTTGAGAAACACATATATTGTTAATTCTATTATAGTCAAGTGATACATTTCATGCTGTTGTGATTATGTAGTCACACCTCAAATGAAAAGATAGGAAAATTTTAAATTTGTGCTTTATACACCCCAAAAAACACCACACTTTGCATATTTCCAATGCTGTAAATCACACTATCTCTAATGAGTATCTTCCCAATTCCCAGATTATTAACTATATCCCTAATGCTAGAATAACTTCAGAACTATATTCTTTTCTCACCTACCCATGGACATTTGATAACCAGAACAATAGCAACAACAAAAATGTCATCTTTATTTTTCTGAAGGTTTTGGAAATTCCAGTCTTTCACCAGCTATTAAGTTAAAAAGTAAAAAACACAGAAAATCCCTTAAAATGTAAGGCAGATTCTCACCAGATCAACCATGGTTCACTAAATCCTGCACATGTGTGCTTGCTCTCTAAGCAAGTTCCTTTCATAATTCTCCCTTTCCTGAGGATCCTCAGAATGTAATCTTGGGGAGCAATTTGCACAGTTAGTGTCCCATCCCAGGAAAACTCAGTGCAACCTCATTACCTAGCTTACACACAGAAAATTTGACCAAGAAAATTTCTTGAGACCATATTAAAGTATTCTTAGCTCATAAATGTATGACATTTCAGAAAAGGCTTAAAACATAACCCCAAACTATTGCACTGTGTAGAAAAGTAAGGATTCAAGTCAGGGATTAAGATAGGCTCTCCCACCGAGGAGGTTATGATCTGAAGTTAGACAGGTGTGGCCAAAAATACTTTTTAACGGTACCGGAAATGACTCAGTGATGTAGAATTACCATTTTCAGTCCAAAGATCTCTAAAAAATTGTCAATTACGTTTACTAATAAAATCATTCAATATATGGTGGAAGAATAGGTTTGCTTGACATTATATGTATAGGGTGAGGGATATATTCCATATTTTTGTGACTTTTCATCTTAAATTCAGTTAGTTCTTTCCATGAAGAGTCTGAATTCCATTCAGCTTTTAATACAAAATAGCATTTTAAGATTAGGCTTATTGAATTACCCATTTACCTAAATAATTTAAACCTTTGAATTTTGCATACATTTTAGAATTATTTTCCTCAAACTGGTTTTATATACTTAGAAATTATAAATGTAGTTCAAATGACCAGGCAAGCTCCAGACATGGTCAATTTGATGCAACAATGCTTAGAAGACAGATTCTTAGCTTGTGTGTGTTTAATCAGGACATTAACTGTAATAGTGCATTCAGTTTATATCTTTGGTTTCTGTTGTTTTATGAATATATTTCTAATCTCTAAACTCTGGATCTACTTTTTATGCTATGTATTCTGACATATATACTATATAACAGATGTGTCATTATACTACCTTCAAACATTACAATAAAGCAGCCTCTACATTTCCAAAACTATGTTCTCATTTTCAGTCAGGTTTTCCAATGATTCTGTTTATATTGATTTTTTAGCAAAAATCAAGACATTGCCAAAGTGTGATTATTAAAAATAACATATATTAATAATTTTATATACATTGTTCAAGAAAGGCAGTAGAATTTTTTTAAATGTTTTAGTAAACATAAATATATTAGTCTTCTGGCATAATGTCAAATATTAAACAAGGATTGTTAATATGGATTTTATTATATCACTGTCTTTCTGTCACTTTAATGACTCATGCAAAGAGAAAAGTCACTAATTACTTGTTTATAGTTTTAGGACAATTTTGAGGTGACAGCTTTCAGTTTTTTCTTGACTTTTTTTTTACACAGAAGAACTTTCTAAACTTTTATTGCCTATGAAAATCAGTAAATTACCATTAAATTATTTTTATTTTCTTTTCTGTAACACATAGTAGAAGATGTGGTTAAAAGGAGAAAACTCAGCTACTTGTTCTATTTATCACTTATGGCTTCCTACTATAGTTACACTTCCTACTACAGTTATACTACAGTTAGACTTCCTTCTAGGTAGGAAGACTTCAAGGTCCTCCAGAAAAACAGAAGCAGTAGGATATAAGGATTTATATAAAGAGATTTAGTATAAAGTACTGGCTCATATGGGCTTCCCAGGTGGCACTAGTGGTAAAGAACCTGCCTGTCAATTCAGGAGACATAAGAGACGCAGGTTTGATCCCTGAGTTGGGAAGATGGCCCTGGAGGAGGGAATGGCAAACCACTCCAGCATTCGTGCCTAGAAAATCCCATGGACAGAGGAGTCTGGCGGGCAACAGTCCAAAGGGTCGCAAAGAGTCAGGCATCGCTGAAGTGACAGTACAAAGGCACACTATCTCGTATAATTATGAGCCTGAGAAGTCATATGTCTACAGGCAGCAGAACAAGGAAGGCCAGTGGTACAGTCTGAAGGCCTGAGAGCCAGAGAGCAGATGATGTAGATTTCAGGCCTGAGAACCAGCAATGGTGAGGGCAGGAGAAGATCACTGTTCCAGCTCAAGTGTTCAGGTAAAGAAAGGGCAAGTTCTCCCTTCCTCCATCCTTTCCTTCCCTTCAGGCCCTCAACGTTGAATGATGTGCCCCTACATTGGATAAAGCAATCCACTTTGCTCAGTCTGTTGATTTAAATAAAATCTCTTCCAGAAACACCCTTACAGACACACCCAGAAATAAAGTTTAAACCTGTATCTGGGCATCCTGTAATCCAATAAACTTGAATCCAGATAGTGCTTGAATGGGAGAGTAACCCACTCAAGGGGTGGGTACATGGACATATTTCTAATGGACAATGTACAAAGGATTTAAGAATGATGTCCTAGAAACTAAAATGTCTCACTAGCAGCTAACAAAGAAAAATGAAATCCAGAAATTGACATACTACCTCTTTAATAATGAAAATTATTTTGGACACTGGGCTTCAAATGAAACTAAAAATATGGACATCATTCAGCTACAAATAATATTCAGTTTAGCCATACTTTATGGTTTTTGCATATACTGAAAATATTTGAAAATCAACTTATGGTTATTTAAACCTATTATTCCAATTTTCATGAAAGCTTTGCTGATTTTGCCAGAGTTCACATTTAATTTATAGGTAAGATAGCTATAGGGAGAAAAAAGGAAATTTATGATGTCTTTATTCACTTCAGTAAGATGGTTATTATTTTATGGTACATTATATAAAAAATTATGTTTATCCCATTTACTGTGTATGACTTCTAAGACCTCTGCTGTATCTCTGTGAGTGACAAACAGGCAAGGGTTACTATCCCTATTTTACAGATAAGAAAAGAAAGACAATCAGAGCTCCTATTAACTGTCTAAATATTTTAACATCTGGATTCTAAATGTAAAACCAAGTTTTTCACTGAAAGATCTCTGTATACCACACTAAAATAATAATTCAATGTGAACTTATAACTCTGTACTCTGTACTCCTATGAAAACACCATGTGACAAAAAATTGGCTAATAAAGAGCTTTTTCCAGAATTCTGAACTTTGAGTAAGCAAAGCAAAGACAAACCAAGAGTCTGGGGATGATTCTGTATCTAGCAGGACACAGGAGGTCCACTGTCTCTGCTGCCTATCTTAGACTCGGAACATTTTCTGAGCCTTGCTCTCCAGATTTTCAGTAATGTTATGAGCTAGAATATAAAACTCTAGTAAACTGTACATCAGCTTAAGTTAAGAGGGGCTGATTTCTGAATTAGGTTACAAGATCTTGACCAATGCACCAGGAGAGCACAAAATTTACCACTTCAGTAGGTATAAAAATAGTACATTGAGGTACAAGGTATTTGGGCTCCAGTTTGGAAATTTCTACCTAGTATCAGTACAAAATCTTGTCAAGTAATACTCAGCCTTTCTGCATTCCTTCTACCATAAAAAAATGATAGTACTTGGTTTATCATCTCTAAGGTACACACCATATCCAACATTCTATAATTTTATGATTTCTTTTGGTTTGAAGACAGTGATCCAAAGGCAATGTGGATTAGAGGAAGCAGAAATGAACCTAGCCTTATAAATGATTTAACCCAACTGACAAGTCAGCTTGGAATTTTACTAGATTTTAGGTGCTTTTCATCCATTCAATCTCTCTATTAAAGTATATGATAAACTCTCTTTTGAGAGTAATTTACATGTAGAGACTTGGTAGGTTTTATATATCATTTTAGATATTCAAATAAAACTTGTCTTTCATATTACCAAAAAGAGACCAAAACATTGAAAACAGAAGCAGACCTATAAGTGATCCAGTTATTGAGTTTAGAAAACATAGTTCTAGAAAAAACAGTAATAAATATTTTCCAGAGAATAAATGACAAGATGGAAATACCACTAACTATAATCTTTAAGAAATATATTAAATGGAATGTCTAAAGGAAAATAAATGTAATTCAAAATAACTCAATATATGGGTTTTGCTGTAGATTTGACACAGCAGAAGAAAAAGGAAAGTGGAAAATGGGTCAGTAGAAAATTAGCAGGATAATAAGGGCTGGAAGGCAGAAGGGGTGGTAAATGCAACAAACATTTGGGACAAAGGAAAGAGGCTTAATAACCACATTTAAATTGAGTCCCAGAAAGGAATGTTGAGAGAGGACAGGAAAGAAATAATAGATGAAAATTTTCCTCACATATTAAGGATTCAAGAAGTACAGTAAACCCCAAAAAAAGGCTTTTTTTTTGTAAAATGACTGTAAATCTACAACTAAGATAAAATATTGTGTGTACACGCACACACACAGACACAGATACACACACTCTCACACACACATATAGAAACGAATTTGTTTAAAAAGAGATTTGCCACATGGTATATCTAAAGTATTTGAAAACTTATGTCCACACATAAGTCCACGCCTACAAACAGGTGTTTACAGAAGGAAGCTTTATTCATAATTGCCAAAACTTGGAAACAACCAAGGTATCCTTCAGTGAGTGAATGAATAAATGAATTGTGGTATACCTAGATGATAGAATATTATCCAACATTGACAATAAATGAGCTATCAAACCATGAAAAGACATGGAGGAATCTAAAATGCATTATTCTAAGTGAAAGAAGGGCTTCCCTGATGGCCCAGTTGGTAAAAAATCTGCCTGCAATTTGGGAGACCTGGGTTCTATCCCTGGGTTGGGAAGATACACTGGAGGAGGGCATGGTAACCTACTCCAGTATTCTTGCTGGAGAATCCTCATGGACAGAGGAGCCCAGGAGGCTACAGTTCATGGGGTCTCAAAAGTCAGATACGACTGAGAAACTAAGCACACACAAGTGAAATAAGCCAATCTGAAAAGGCTACCTACTATATGATTCTCACTATATGACATTCTGGAAAAGGCAAAACTATGGAGACAGTGAAAAGATAGGTGGCTGCCAGGAGCTAGGGGAGAAGCAGGGATGAACAAATGAAAGTGAAAGTCACTCAGTCATGTTCGACTCTTTGCAACCCCATGGACTGTATGGACTGTATATGGTCCATGGAATTCTCCAGGCCAGGATACTGGAGTGGGTAGCCTTTCCCTTCTCCAGCGGAATCTTCCCAACTCAGGGATCGAACCCAGGTCTCCCACAGTGCAAGCAGATTCTTTAACAGCTGAGCCACAAGGGAAGCCCAAGAATACTGGAGTGGGTAGCTTATCCCTTCTCCAGGGGATCTTCCCAACCCAGGAATAGAACAGGGGTCTCCTGCATTGCGGGAGGATTCTTAACCAACTGAGCTATGACGGAAGCCCCAGAGATGAACAGGTGGAGCATAAAGAATGTGTAGGGCAGTGAAACCATTCTGCATAGTAATACAATAACAACTACATGTCATTGTATATTTAAAAAAGACTATCTGATTTCTCAACAGAAACAATGAAATCCAGAAAACAGCTGCATGTCATTTGTAAAGTTGTAGAAAAAAATTGCCAAGTTAGAAATCTTTCTAGGAAACAGTATATATAACGATGGTAAAATAAAGATGATTCTAGATAAATAAAAATCTGATATAATTTATCATCAGCAGATCTACCCAAACAGAATTACTTAAGGATCTCTTCAGGCAGAAGTAAAAGGAACCTAGATGTAAGCATGAAAATGTAGGAAAAAATAAAACGTTAATATGTAGATGAATATAACAGAACACTGACTATAAAAAAGATACTAACATCTCTATAATGAATAAAATACATATGAGATTAAAATCATGACTACAATAAGCAAAAAGCAGGAGAGGTACAGATGGAATTACTATTATGAGTCCCTAGAGTTACCTACAAAGTAGTACAAGTACTATCTTATATTTAGGACGAAACACTCCAAGGAAGGGCTTCCCTGGTGGTTCAGACGGTAAAGAATCCACCTACAATGCAGAAGACCCAGGTTCGATCCTTGGATAAGGAAGATCCCCTGGAGACAGGAATGGCAACCCACTCCAATATTCTTGCCTGGGAAATCCCATGGACATAGGAGCCTAGCAGACTACAGGCCATGGGGTCACAAAGAGTCAGACACAACTAAGCGACTATGCATACATGCATGCCAAGGATACAAGTTGCAATCTTTAGGCTAAGCCCTAAAACAACAGTTAAATAATATAAGTCTAACCAGCTAATTGAGATGAATAATGATAAAGGAACAACAAATAAAACCTCAATTAATTGATCCAAAACAAGATGGGAACAGTGACGAGAAAGTCACTCAGCCATGTCCAAGTCTGCAATCCCATGGACTATACAATCCATGGAATTCTCCAGGCCAGAATACTGGAGTGGGTAGACTTTCCCTTCTCTAGGGATCTTCCCAACCCAGGGACTGAACCCAGGTCCCCCAAATTGCTGGCAGATTCTTTACCAGCTGAGCCACCAGGGAAGCCCAGGAATACTGGAGTGGGTAGCCTATTCCTCTTCAGCAGATCTTCCTGACCCAGGAATCGAACTGGGGTCTCCTGCATTGCTGGTGGATTCTCTACCAGCTGAGCTACCAGGGATGTAATATTGTGAGATAAATAGGAAATGAAAAGAAAGATGGTAGACAAAAACCCAGGGTTTCAGTGATTACACAGAAATCAAATGGACTATTATAATTAAGTGAAAAGTCCGTCAGGCATGATTAAAAAGAAATGTTCCTTATAAGAATCACAGAAAAGTTAAAGTAAAATAACTAAAAAGTCAAAAAAGAAGGAAGAATGTCAAAGAAGTAGAACCAGATCCACTCAAATGACAAGGCCATTTCTATGCTGTCTTGAGGTCCTGAGATGGGCTACTCCTAAATTTGGGGAAGCAAGGGGAGGAACTTATAGATGAGAAGGAACTTCTATTTCATTACCCAGGAGAACACTTCTATCCATCTATAACCCACAACTTGTCTTCATTTGTCTGGTTGGGCAAAGGAAAGAACTCACATCTCTCTGTCTCTGAGTTTCCCAAAGACTTTGCAGTAAGCAGTTCTGCCAAAGATAGTGAGGGTGAAGGCTTGGGAGAGTGGTGATTCAGAAGCACATTTGCCCATTGGTCCAAGTCTCACTCTTTTAATTATTCTTAATGAAATCCATACATTGACCTCTATCTATCTGCTCCTAATGACTAATGTGTCAATTCGTTCAAAGCTCTGGAGTTTAAATCAGTTATCTCTGATTTAAGAATGAGATAAATGATTAACCTCCAACCTGCACATAATAAGTAAGTGTGAAAGTTCTCAAGGAAAATGCACCTATCTTCAATTTTTATTTCAGTTCCCCAAACATACATTCATGTGTACAGTAAAACATGCCTGCTCATTTATGAATGAAATAAGATTAAATTACTATCAAAAGCAACATAAATGAGAAAGAAAATAAACTGTTGTGTAGCTTGAGCAAGTGCCTATCAGTTCTGGAAGGGTCTGTTCCCTACACTCTCTTGACGTCATTTAGGGGATTATCCTAGGGAGGATCTGAGGTGCAAGACTGTATGAATAAATGCTGGGACTTGGTCAAGGCACAGTCTCCAATTTATTACCTGCCAGCACCTACTTTTTGACAACCCACACTAGTGAAAGATGAACAAATATATGAATCTAGTTTCAAACATAGGAGAGTCAGGGCTTTCTTGCTATATTCATCTTCTCAATTGGTCTGAGACTAAAGAACTTAGAATATAACTTCTAGAAAGGTTCCCAAATTTTGTAAAATAGACAACATTTTATTTTTTTAAATAAAGTATACCTAATAGAAACCATTTATGATTTTTTATTAGAAGTAGCACTTCTGACATTCTTTTCTCGCAGTTTCTTCATATTTTTTCCTATAATTGAGATTATCAATGTTAAATGACTCTTTAGACTCTGCATGGCTTTCTTAATTCAGTTCAGTTCAGCTCAGTTCAGTTACTCAGTCATGTCCAACTCTTTGCGACTCCATGAATCTCAGCACACCAGGACTCCCTGTCCATCACCAACACCTCGAGTTCACTCAAACTCACATCCATTGAGTCAGTGATGCCATTCAGCCATCTCATCCTCTGTCATCCCCTTCTCCTCCTGCCCCCAATCCCTCCCAGCATCAGAGTCTTTTCCAATGAGTCAACTCTTCACATGAGGTGGCCAAAGTACTGGAGTTTCAGCTTTAGCATCATTCCATCCAAAGGACACCCAGGGCTGATCTCCTTTAGAATGGATGGGTAGGATCTCCTTGTAGTCTAAGGGACTCTCAGGAGTCTTCTCCAACACCACAGTTCAAAAGCATCAATTCTTTGGTGCTCAGCTTTCTTCACAGTCCAACTCTCACATCCATACATGACCACTTGAAAAACCATAGACTTGACTAGATGGACCTTCGTTGAAAGTAATGTCTCTGCTTTTGAATATGCTATCTAGGTTGGTCATAACTTTCCTTCCAAGGAGTATGCGTCTTTTAATTTCATGGCTGCAGTCACCATCTGCAGTGATTTTGGAGCCCCGAAAAATATAGTCTGACACTGTTTCCACTGTTTCCTCATCTATTTCCCATGAAGTGATGGGACCAGATACCATGATCTGGTGTTTGCTATGATCTTCATTTTCTGAATGTTGAGCTTTAAGCCAACTTTTTCACTCTCCTCTTTCACTTTCATCAAGAGGCTTTTTAGTTCCTCTTCACTTTCTGCCGTAACGGTGGTGTCATCTGCATATCTGAGGTTATTGATATTTCTCCTGGCAATCTTTATTCCAGCTTGTGCTTCTTCAAGGCCAGCGTTTCTCAGCATATAAGTTAAATAAGCAGTGACAATATACAGCGTTGACGTACTCCTTTTCCTATTTGGAACCAGTCTGTTGTTCCATGTCCAGTTCTAACTGTTGCTTCCTGACCTGCATACAGATTTCTCAAGAGGCAGGTCAGGTGGTCTGGTATACCCATCTCTTTCAGAATTTTCCACAGTTTATTGTGATCCACACAGTCAAAGGCTTTGGCACAGTCAATAAAGCAGAAATAGATGTTTATCTGGAACTCTCTTGCTTTTTCCGTGATTCAGTGGATGTTGGCAATTTGATCTCTGGTTCCTCTGCCTTTTCTAAAACCAGGTGAACATCTGGAACTTTACAGTTCATGTATTGTTGAAGCCTGGCTTAGAGAATTTTGAACATTACTTTGCCAGCATGTGAGATGAGTGCAATTGTGCAATAGTTTGAGCATTCTTTGGCATTGGCTTTCTTTGGAATTGGAATGAAAACTGATCTTTTCCAGTCCTGTGGCCACTGCTGAGTTTTCCAAATTTGCTGGCATATTGAGTGCAGCACTTTCACAGCATCGTCTTTCAGGATTTGAAATAGCTCAACTGGAATTCTATCACCTCCACTAGCTTTGTTCATAGTGATGCTTCCTAAGGCCCACTTGACTTCACATTCCAGGATGTCTGGCTCTGTGTGAGTGATCACACCATCGTGATTATCTTGATCGTGAAAATCTTTTTTGTACAGTTCTTCTGTGTATTCTTGCCACCTCTTCTTAATATCTACTGCTTCTGTTAGGTCCATACCATTTCTGTCCTTTATCGAGCCCATCTTTGCATGAAATGTTGCCTTGCTATCTCTAATTTTCTTGAAGAAATCTCTAGTCTTTCCCATTCTGTTGTTTTCCTCTCTTTCTTTGCACTGATCATTGAAGAAGTCTTTCTTATCTCTTCTTGCTATTCTTTGGAACTCTGCAATCAGATGCTTATATCTTTCCTTTTCTCCTTTTCTTTTCACAGCTATTTGTAAGGCCTCTCAGACAGCCATTTTGCTTTTTTGCATTTCTTTTCCATGGGGATGGTCTTGATCCCTGTCTCCTGTACAATGTCACGAACTTCATTCCATAGTTCATCAGGCACTCTATCTATTAGATCTAGTCCCTTAAATCTATTTCTCACTTCCACTGTATAATCATAAGGGATTTGATTTAGGTCATACCTGAATGATCTAGTGGTTTTTCCTACTTTCTTCAATTTAAGTCTGAATTTGGCAATAAGCAGTTCATGATCTGAGCCACAGTCAGCTCCTAGTCTTGTTTTTGCTGACTGTATAGAGCTTCTCCATCTTTGGCTGCAAAGAATATAATCAATCTGATTTCAGTGTTGACCATCTGGTGATTTCCATGGGTAGAGTCTTCTCTTGTGTTGTTGGAAGAGGGTGTTTGCTATGACCAGTGCATTTTCTTGGCAAAACTCTATTAGTCTTTGCCCTGCTTCATTCCGTGTTCCAAGGCCAAATTTACCTGTTACTCCAGGTGTTTCTTGAGTTCCTACTTTTGCATTCCAGTCCCCTATAATGAAAAGGACATCTTTTTTGGGTGTTAGTTCTAAAAGGTCTTGTAGGTCTTCATAGAACCATTCAACTTCAGTTTCTTCAGCATTACTGGTTGAGGCATAGAGTTGGATTACTGTGATATTGAATTAATTAATTACAGTTGCTCTTTCTTTTAATGTTCGGGATTTTTAAGTCTTATTACTTATTATTATCAGTCACTCACATTTAATGATGTACACAAAATTACCTTTACTCTTTACATTTTGATACCTCAGACTTAATGATATGCAATTGTTTGATATTCCTTTTTGCAGAGATGTGTCACTGTTCTGAGTTAGAGCTATTTTGAACTAGCTTTTATCTTTCAAGCATTTAAATGATCTAAGTCCTGTGTAGCTTGCTGTATTTTTCTTTATTATTTACTTTCTCCCATGTTAAAGTCATCTGTTGAAATTTCTGCTGCTTTTTTAAACTCCTACTCTTTGTTTTAAAATATTCAAGTCAGCGTTAGACTTCTTTATAACTCCCACACTCAAAGTACTGTTTTACATCTTACCTGAAAAAAACTTTAACAATAGTTTCACAGCCTCGTTTGAAATTCTAAAAATGATAGAAGTACATTTTAGACAATATGAGCTGGAAAAGGCCTAAGGGAAAAAGACTAATTTGGACCACATATTTATCAAGATCATTACTTTATCAATAAGAAAACTGAACCACAGAGAAGTGATCTGCCTGACTCAAGTTATTCAGACTTTACTGTTCAATGCTGTGATCAGAATTCGCTGTGATCAGTACCAGGCTGGTACTACTGTCATCATAACATATCATGGCTTGTGCTAGGTCATTGGTTGAAAGCTTCTAAGAATATTGAGAGTTTCTTACTAACTATAATCAAAACAAAATTCATAGTTCTATTAACCAGAATAATCGATAATGCACCCTTATGGCATTATGTGTAAATTTGAGTGTATAAATGTTTACATACATAAACATATATATATATCTATATGTGTATACACATATATTCATACACATGACATATATAATACATATTATATATAACCTGTATATATATTATGCATGTTTACATGTAGTCTATATGGCATATAGCGTGTATATAGTGGATAAAATATATAGTAGATACAGTATACAAGTACAGAGTATATAGTACTCACTATACAGGAATTGGCCAAAATGTCTTATTTTTGTGATCATTATCTGCTCCTTTATTTATAAAATATAATTAAATTTTAAAATCCCCAAATGTCTTATTTTTGTGATCATTACCTACTCCTTTACTGATAAAACATAATTAAATTTAAAAATCCAAGTTTGTTATTTTTTATGAATAAAAATATTGTAGAGTAGTGTTAGAGAAGACTCTTGAGAGTCCCTTGGACTGCAAGGAGAACCAACCAGTCCATTCTGAAGGAGATCAGCCCTGGGATTTCTTTGGAGGAAATGATGCTAAAGCTGAAACTCCAATACTTTGGCCACTTCATGCGAAGAGTGGACTCATTGGAAAAGACTCTGATGCTGGGAGGGATTGGGGGCAGGAGGAGAAGGGGATGACAGAGGATGAGATGGCTGGATGGCATCACCAACTCGATGGACATGAGTCTGAGTGAACTCCGGGAGATGGTGATAAACAGGGAGGCTTGACGTGCTGCGATTCATGGGGTCTCAAAGAGTCGGACACGACTGAGCGACTGAACTGAACTGAACTGAAGATATCAATAAACATGAATTGTCATAATACAGATCCTTAAGAGAAACTGAATTTTTACTGATTCCAGGAATGTGAATAGAAAGTTTGATAGTTACTCTCTTCCCCCCACTCCAAAGAGATTTACTGTTCTTTTAAATATAAAACATGAAGAAAATTCCAGTTAATGGCCTTGTTCATATTTTTTGATTCAATGTTATTTTTGACTGACCTGGTTCTCAATGAAAGATACAGTAATGGTAGAAGACATAACTAAGCTAAAATTCAGTATGCTTAAACACAACCTATGAGCCAAAACATGGTGAAAGATGAAACTGTATAAGCAGCCAAGCACAAGAACATGAAGCAATTAGGAAGATCATGAATTTTACCCTGAGTAAAAATGTTAGACTGAAGGATTTTATGCCAGGAAGCAATACCACCCCCTTTTTATCCTATGAAAATAGAAATCTTTCTAACACAATATGATCATGCCAGCTTTCTATTTAAAATTTTCAATGATTCCCCATCAGCAGCAGCAGCAATTTATTTTTTATTCATTATCTCCTACCACTTTTGATTTAGACATTAAATCTAGACATTTTGAAATTTCACAAATAGAATATCTGTTTCCATATCTATCACTAGGATCATGTGATTTCTTTAGAAGAATGTCCCATCATCTCATTCTCAATGTCTATTTCCTCTTACCTCCAGTCTTAAGCCCCAGATTCTCCCAAAACATGTATTGGGTAAATCTAAATCTCCTCTCTTACCATCCTGGACCAAGGACAACTGCGCACATTTCCAACATCAATCCAAAATATGCTGGCTTCTCTTTCCTTTAGGATTACTAAGACTTTACATTTGAATCTCATAACACTTATCTGACTGTATTATGTATTCACACAGTTTTTCCCTTACTGGATTCTAACAGGAGCTGTATCTTATGCATCACTGTAACCTTAGCATATAACACATGTTGGCATTTAATAAATGTTTGTTAAAGAAGAGAAGGAATGGATGAATTTACTGTGAAGTAGAAGAAGATTGATGAAGACTAAGGATGTCTATCTGGTTTATCAGATGAAAGTCTTTGAGAAAACTGAAGGAAGTGTGAATCTGAATAAAATAAGAGATGTCAGAAAAGAATACAGCAATAGTAATTCAAATAAAATTCTCTATTCCTAAGTAACGATTCTGTACTGAACCTTAATCTTCCTCAACCAGAGTTAAAAATGGATGATGGAGGCCCAAGGGAAATTCTCTAATATTTTAACAGAGGTTTCTGATTTACTTGTTTCTTAACTCTGAATACTGCCTAATAACAACATCAAAATACATTAAAAAAAAAACCTTGGCAATTGAAAAATATTTCACAATACCATCAGCCAACTGATTAAAGAAGCTTGAATTCAGTGGAGATTACAGAGTGAAATCACTTAACTGTTACACATATACAATAGTATACTAGACCAAGATGTCAGCAAAGTTTGTAAAATAATGAAGTTCCCATACTTCTTTCTTGAAAAAAAAAATTGTTAAGAAGGAATTTAATTTTGCTCCAAAAGAGATCAGCCTTTGCCTTGAAATTCTAGGAGGTAATTTCTAAACTCTTGGAATGTCATGCCTGACCATAGAGTCTTTGTTCAGGGTTGGGGCTGGTCATGCTAGAAAAAAACAGTAATACGATTGAGGGTTGTAGCTTTGGATCACACAGTATCAGCTGACCTGGAGACTGACATGAACCCAGTGTACAATAAGTCAATTAATATTACACACTTGGTAGACAACCAGTAAAAACTCTAGAGTCAAGGCTAAGTTGAGCTTACCTGGTTGGCAACACTCCAAGCATATCATCATATATTGATGTCTTGTGAGTAATGCATTCATGAGTCTGGAGGGAGAACAATAGAAGCTCCACGTTAGGTGTCTGCTCTTTGCACATCTTCTCTTTACTAATTTTCTTCTGTATCCTTTGCACAGTATATTGATAAATATAACAGCTTTCAGTGAGTTCTGCATATTTTTTAGCAAATTACTGAAACTGAGAGTTGTTTAGGGAAATCGCCCTGAGCCTACAATTTGCATCATAAGTCAAAGCATTTGTGTGGACTGTTTCCCCATTTTCATAATTATCTAAAATTTCCACAACTTTCAAATACTTCCTACACTATTCCTATTCTGGGCCCCCATCTATTGTTGTTGTTGTACTCTCTGACCTTACCTCGAGTGCAAAGCATAAGCTAACAAACTTTATTTAGAAGAAATGAAGAAGAAAGCCCACTACTGCTCTGTGTGTGTGTGTGTACGTGTATGTGTGTGCATACACATGCTCTCAGTCATGTCCAACTCTTTGTGACCCATGAACTGTAGCCCATCTGGATTCTCTGTCCATAGAAGTTTCTAAGCAAGGATTCTGGAGTGGGCTGACATTTCCTACTCCAACTGCTTTCTGAAGTTCACTTTTAAAAAGAAAAAGAAAAAAAAAAGGAGTAGATGAGAGGATAGTTGTTTATTTGGCCTGAGGAACTTGTGGGCCGAGGCATACATGCCTACCACAAGAAGAAGGAATCTGTAGGTTTTCTTGCTAGAACATCAAGTACGTAAGAATGCTGTCAAAACTTTGACTGCATAAAAAAGGCTCTGGCCAACATGTATGGGCATCAAGAAGTGGAAATCATTAAACCCACAGAATGGGCACCTTCTGATGATCACAGCACCAATTCTGCATGAAGCAGAAGAGCAAAAACACACAGAAAACCTCACTAGTTTGCAACTTGTGGAGCTTTCCAGGTGAAATTCAAAACTGGCCTCCACACAGAGAGGAAAAGGAGAGACAGAAGGAAGAAGCAGATCACTCAAGATTGGTTAAGTGATAGGATAAATAAGCAAGGGAACTCATATTCAAGGCTTGTCTTAGCTACAATATAACTAGGTCTTTGCACCTGCCAGAATCTTAAAAGTTTATATACAGGCCTTAATGAGATTCAGTCATGTATTTACATAGTCCAGACAGTTTCAACAACACATCACTCTCACATGACTACATACCTGAAAAAGTTCTGACTACCAGAATGGTGGAAGAAAGATCCATTTCAAAGACAGGGGAGGGGGTGAGAACTCTCTGACTGCTCAGATCTAGCTTGGGGGGTCAACCAATGGCCACACCCTCTAGATGACCTCCTCCAACAAGCCCGAGTGTTCAAGTATCTGTATTGGTTTTCTATTGCTGAGTAACAAAGTGCTACACATTAGGAGGTTGAAACACACTCAGACATTAGCTCACAGATCTATAGGTCAGAAGGCCTACAGGCCCAATGGGATTCTTTGCTTGTGGGTCTCACATAGGCCAAATCAAGGTATCTGCTGGGCAGGGCTCTTATCTGAAGGATCTTGGGAAGAATCTCTTTCCAAGCTCATCTCAGGTGTTATCAAAATCTAGTGCTTAAAGATGTAGGTTAAATATATCCTTCCCTTGGAAGTTGTCAGCTGGGAGCTATTTTCAGCTTCTACAGATGACATTCTCACACATATGACTGTTGCCTTCAAGCCAGCAATGCTACTTCAGGTTCTTCTACTTTGAATCTCCTTCTGTTTCCCTTTGGCCATTGGTCAAAGAAAACTCTTCTAAAGGGCCCACGTGATTACCTGTAGCTGCTACTCTCCCTTTTGATTCAACTCACAGTCAACTGACTAATTACCTTAATTATATCTGCAAAATCCCTTTTGCCATTTAAAGTGACATAATCACAAAGCAGTTATCACATTCACAGTCTCGGGGATTAGGGAAGGCATTATTGGGAACCACAGGTTACTTGTGCAGAAATTTGAACTGACAAACACTTCTTTTGTTTATTGAGATTCTGTGAGACACTGAGTTACAGTGGTGTACTATAATAATCACAGTTTTGTTACATGTACACTTGTTATTACAGTGTGGTCTCTGTGCATGAAGAAAATTGTAGGGGATAACTGAGCTCTCTGAGGCAGGGTTTTCCACAAGCAGAAGTAAATAATGAACCTTGAGAAATTAATCTGATCCTTAGTGTACCATGGTCAATTTCTTATAAAGCTGTCAGGTCTCTTTCAGTGCTGCAGTCTTATTGAAAACGATACAATTTCGTCTATAGCCATCAAGATTGGTACCTTCAAAGGGCACTGTAACAACTGAACCCTTTACACCTAACTATATGACGTTTCTAAAAGGAAGAGAGCCACTTGGATAAAAATCAAAAATAAAATGTTACTGTAAAAGATGTTCATATTTTTTCTTATGGGAATTCCAGATTCACTACATGTGAGTGTAACTCACATAAAATTCACTACATGTGAATTTTAACCAGTTCACAGCTGTAATTTACTTGTTAGTAAGAACCAAAAATAAAATTGAAACCTAAGATAATCCTCACTCCAAATGTTACAATCAATGAATAAATCACTCACTGTCAAGCTCTTTCATGGAAAATCTGTCATCATTTTTAGCTACAAAAATGAAGCACAAAGTCCACCCTGACATAAACAGAGGGAGTCGACAGAGTGGTGAGCACTTCCATTTCCTGAAATGTACTCCTTGTACACATAAGCTTGTGAATATTCCTCAAATCAGAAAAAACAACAATAACAACAAACACATAGTTTAAATTCAATATTCAAAAGAATTCACCTATTTGTGAGAGGTTGCATGACTCCAAAGTTGAAAAAGGATTTTTCTATAACATATAATTTAGTGATTCCCTTGGAATTCTGGAGCTTGATTTATATTGATACACTGAAGCTGTGAAATTAAATGCACATATTCTAACAATGAGGAAACTAAGAGATAGGAAGACTACCTACATAATTTTTAGCAAGATTCATTGGCAGACCTCAGATCAAACACTGCTAAAAACTCCTTGACTTTTTTTTACCATATCAAACTACACCCCATTTCACAATAAAAATTTTCCTTTCAAACTAATCATATAGAAATGTCTCTCAAAGTCTAATCTCAAGGCCTCAACCAGTTGTTTAAAAGCTTGTCTTAGCTTTACCTATAACATACTGAATCAGAAAGTCTGAAACTGTTACCATAATAAGCATGTTTGTAAGTTTTTTGTAGGTAAAGTTTAAGAACTACTGCCTTTTGAAACATAAATCATTTACTTGTTTACTCATTGTACTACAATAAAAAGATCTCTGTTTGAGCTCACTTATTCCTCAATGATTCTACAATTATCCAAAATTTCCTTTCATAATTTTAAATGAAAATCAGCTTGTATTTCATTGATTTAAAGATAACTATTCTGAAATTCTTAGTAAATCTGACAAAATTGAATGCATACTACATCCCATGATTAGGGCATCCTATGTAGTATAAGCAAGATTTTCAAACAATGTATAAACTCTTTTAAAATCTGTGCTTTCTTATTTTTAACCATCATAATATTGAAGATTATAATTGCTTGTATTCTGAAGTTACAATTTCTTTAGCAATAATTCAGTATACGAGAAATCTGAACCTTGGTTAAAAGCCTATTTTTAATCTATATAATTATTCTCAGGCCTAATCATAAGCAATAATTATCTGTCAGGCCACTTGGGGGAAAGTTGCCCTCCCCACACCAGGTTGGATGCACAGCAGTCTCTAAAGGGAGCTGCAGTCAAGGAAACAGGCCCCCAGCCTTCACTCTTTCACGTATTTCCATTTCTAGCCAAGGCACCTTCATTCCCAGGTCTATATATCTGAAGCAATAGGCAAACATCTTCCTGGCAGCTCCTGAGGCCTCATTACTGGGAAGGATGCAGAAACCTTAAACTTTCCCCGACCCTAACTCAGCATCCAATACTTTTCCATTCTTACCTCTTCCCCTGCCAACCCACTATATAGCCCACAGAACTGCTGGAGTCTTTTGTTCAGGGCTTCCTCAAAAGTAAGATGACCTACCACATCTGTGCTAATCTACCTGACCCCTGATGGGTGTGCCATTCAATAGGGGACAATGAAATCGGAGTTTTTTTCCAGTTCTTTATATTGATAACTCTGGCTTATACCACTGTAGTAAGTATGAATGACTGAATCCTTTCATTTATGGCTTGCTGCTTTAATTGGCGACTCTGACACCTGGAAGTACAGTTCTCTCTCTGATCACCTGAGCTCCTGACAGTATACAGTCATATTCCCTTTTTAAGAGATCATCTTCTTTGGTTTTGTTTATAATAAGTACCAATTATCTGTCTCTAATTCTGGGACACCAGTTTTCTCCTGGCCTGGGTACTGGTTCTTGGCCCTTCAAATTCTGATTGGAATTGGCACTACTGGCTCTCTGGCGCTTGAGCCTTCAAATTACATCATAGGCTTTTTCTTAATCTATTAGCAGTGGGCAGATGGTGGGGCTTTTCAGTCTCCATAGTCAAGTAAGCCAGTACCTCATAATAAATCTTTTCAGATAGATATGTGATAGACAGAGCTAGAGATCTCCTATTGGTGCTACTTCTCTGGAAAACCCTGACTAGTACAGACCCTTTAGTGATAATTCACTATCGACCTTTCACTAATAATATTTAGTACACCAAAGCACTGCATATTAAACATTGACATTAAAAGTTTGCTGACTGGTAGGTCCCTGTTTCAACTCTGATACATAAAGAGCTGAAAAGGTTTATTGCCATCTGTTATGAGCCAAATTGCATACATTCAAGATTCATATGTCGAAATTCTAACTCTCAGTACCTCAGAATGCAACTGTAGTTGGAGACATGGTAACTAGGATAAAATGAGATCACTAGGACCTATTCCAGTGTGACTGGCTGGTGTCCTTATAAGAAGAAGAAATTACAGATAAACACCAAGGGGAGACCATGTGAAAACACAGGGAGAAGACAGAGATGGTCATCTATAACCTGAGGAGGAAGGCCTCGGAAGAAATCCACCCAGCTGACACCTTGACTTCTAGACTCCAGAACTGTGACAAAATAAATTTTGCTTGTTTAAGGCACCAAGTCTGTGATGTTTTGTCATGGCTGCTCTAGCGAATCCATAGACCATCCTTACAGAAAGAGAAAGCTGGACAAACTGAAATTCAATGAAGTTTCTCAGACCTATCAAAAAAGTGAGATTGTAGGGAAAACTGCAACCTGAAATCCAGAAAGTTAGAGGACTCCAGAGTCAGAGCTGATATCTGCTTACACAGAGCAGAAGCTGTTAGAGCCTTAAACTATTTGGAATACTGAAACAGCAATTTTGCCAAATTGCTTGAGGCTTAACGTGACCTATGGTGACAATGAGAAACTCTTGGGAGCCATAGTCTTAGCTCTCTTGCCACACCACAAACACACACACACACACTTAGGTCCCCAAATACACACTTTGCTGGGCTTCACAGACATAAACTGTCCAGGTTTTCAAGTGTGGGCTGTGCATACTGGCTTACTTCCACAGTCTACTGTGGAAAGGGACAAAAAGGAGTCACTTTACAGTAAAGAAACTTGACAAAACTATCTTAGTGAGATAACATCAACAGTGATGCCTTGTTGATGGTATATACTTTTGATATGCAGTGGTGAGAATGGAACTCTACCTGTGTGGCTTTCTCCCAAAAATTAGCCTGAGTCTAATTATGGGGGGGAAAAAGAGGATTTCTGAGCAGTAATCCTCAAAACTGTCAAATCTGTCTTCAGAATAAATTCTGAGAAAATATCATAGCCAAGAGGAGCCTAAGAAGACACAGTTACTACACGCAATTTTATATCCTAAATGATTTCAGGAATAGAAAGATAATACTGGAGAAAAAGTAAGAAAATGAGAGTAAAATATAGACTTTAATTCATTTTTAAAAGCCATTTGCTTGATACTTGTTCAGGATTGTATATTTAAATACCATGTTAATATTGATATATCATATATGTATGTATGTACACACACACATATATATATATCTTATGGGTTTCCCTGGTGGTTCAGTGGTAAAGAATCTACCTGCCAAAGCGGGAAACATGGGTTCCATCCCTGGGTGAGGAAGATCCCCTGGAGAAAGAAATGGCAACTCCAGTATTCTTGCCTGGGAAATCCCATGGACAGAGGAGCCTGGCAGGCTATTGTCCATGGGAGATCACAAAACAGTCAGACATGACTTAGTAACTAAGCAAACACCACCATATAATTTATACTGCTGCTGCTGCTAAGTCGCTTCAGTCGTGTCGACTCTGTGCGACCCCATAGACGGCAGCCCACAAGGCTCCCCCGTCCCTGGAATTCTCCAGGCAAGAACACTGGAGTGGGTTGCCACTGCCTTCTCCAATGCATGAAAGTGAAAAGTGAAAGTGCAGTCGCTCAGTCGTGTCCGACTCTTCGTGACCCCATGGACTGCAGCCTACCAGGCTCCTCAGTCCTTGGGATTTTCCAGGCAAGAGTACTTGAGTGGGGTGCCATCGCCTTCTCCGATAACTAGAGGCAATAAATACCTAGACTGTTCACCTACAGACATACACACTTCAAAAATAAATCCAAACAACCTCACCAGGCAGGCTGTGGTCATTCAGGAGGCCGTGCTGGCCCTCCTAAGGCAGAGCCAGCCGCCAGAGAATGGCAACCACAGAGGCGTAGAAGAATGAAAGGAGAACCTGTTTCTGCCACGACCATCATCACCACAGTGCAACAGGTACCTCCAGGTCCGCACCAATCTCCAATGAAAACTGCATGGCAAAGCCGAACTTACGTGGTACCAGTCCCCTCCGGGTAAGCACTGCAGCAGCGAGTCCTCTGAGATGCTGGCGACACACGCCTCAGGATGGTCTCCCTGCCAGCCAAGCACCGAACCATGACCTGTGGGAGCAGCTCTAGGAGCTGAAGTGGGTCAAGAAAGCAGGCAGCGACAGCGCGCGGTCATCGCGCTGAGTGTGGGCACAGGCGGGCAGCCGCAGGTGGGAGGTGGCCTGACCAGCGACCAGAGCCCTCTTCCTACTGGAAGTGTCCACTGGGTGGTGCGCACAGGCTACACTGCCTCTCGCGATGCTTGGAGAACATCCTCTTCGTGCGTAGAGGGCCCTAGGGTTGCATTTCACACTTCAACACAGAAAACTCAAAACCCAGGTGGCCTTAAAACTCTTTAATTTAGACAGAAGTCATACTTGAGCAAAACCGCGAGACAAAGCCTGGCTCAGGCCCCGCCCTGCACTCAAGTTAGAGCCAAGTGAAACATCCTGGTCCTTCCTGGTAGAGGAGGACACACCTGGTGCCCGCAGACATGCCAGGCCTGGGCAGGGGCCCACACACTGCCCAGTGCTGCGGACCAGACCATACATTGTGGCTCCTATGTGAAATTAGAATACTTGAGGTGTGCTGTCTTCACAAAATAATGCGGTCTTTAACATTTCAGGTCACTCCATTCCTACAGTGGGAATTTTGGAATCATACAGGACCTTTTGTGTGGATTGAGTTGGGGAAAAGCAAGAAGGTTGTTTGTTTTCATCCTGAGGAATTATTGACTTCTCTCTGTCCAGATGAAGTCAGATGGAGCCACATAGTGATATATGCAAAATTTCCTGTTAGAGCAGCTGCCTGATGAATTTAATCCACCTTCACTTCCGGTGTAGGACAGTCAGAGGGACACCAAAGGTCTGCTGATGAAAAGAACTGCTGGCCCATGCAGCTGCATGTACCTGTTTCTCTATTTTGCTTCTTTTGCTGTTTGTTTCTTGGTGTTGACCTTGTCCCTCAAATAATGTTCCACTCCAAGTAAAACAAGTCTCCTATGTATTGTGTATATTTAAAAGGCCAGCACTATTACTACTTCATTTGGCGGGGGGCGGAGGTGGGGAGAAGGGTCAATCTTTCATCACACACCCTTATCAAACCAATGTCACTGATTTCTCCATGGCACGTTCACTATTTAAGGTGCCAGTGTCACCAGTCCTAGGCATCCTCTGATCAGCTGGCTGCAAGATGATGCTGTGGGAGAATGCTGTGATTTGCCCCACCTGTGGCAAGAGCAGCTGCTGCATGAAGCAGAAGCTGCCTGTTACTACAAGGATCTTGGAAGCAAGCACCTTTCTCTCAAAAACACTGGAAACACCTGGGTCATTTCGTGATCTATAGTAGGAAATTCTGCTTACCCTTTCAGAACTGAATCCAACACTAAGGCTGAAGTCTTTTCTACAAATAACAAAAAAGAAAAAAGAAGCAAAGGTGAGAGATGGAGAAGTAGGAGGTCTTCCTGGCCTCAGCTCATGGCCCTCCAGAAGAAAACCACTCACCTTTCCAGAGTGTTACAGGGATCACGGCTAAGCAGCCATGCCAATAGATAGAGAGCTTTGGCCTCATTGTGAATTTCTAAATGTCATTATCATAATATTATTTATTTAAATGTGGTTCAGATCAGTTAATTTTAGTCATGTCTGACTCTTTCTGACCCTCAGTCATGTATGACTCTTTCATGACTGTAGCATGCCAGGCTTCCCTGTCCATCACCAACACAGAATTAGCTCAAATTCATGTCCATCAAGCTAGTGATACCATCCAACCATCTCACCCTCTGTCTTCCCCTTCTTCTCCTGCCTTCAATCATTCCCAGCATTATGGTCTTTCCCAACAAGTCAGTTCTTCACATCAGGTGACCAAAGTATTGGAGTTTCAGCTTCAGCATCAAACTTCCAATGAATATGAAGGACTGATTGCCTTTAGGATGGACTGGTTGGGTCTCCCTGCTGTCCAAGGGACTCTCAAGAGTTCTCCACCACAGTTCAAAAGCATCAATTCTTTAGTGCTCAGTTTTCTTTATAGTCCAACTCTCACACACATACATGACTACTGGAAAAACTATAGCTTTGGCTAGACAGACCTTTGTTGGCAACGTAATGTCTCTGCTTTTAATATGCTCTCTAAGATGGTCATAGCTTTTCTTCCAAGGAGCAAGTGTCTTTTAATTTCATGGCTGCAGTCACCATCTGCAGTGATTTTGGAGCAACAAGAAATAAAGTCTCTCACTGTTTCCACTGTTTCCCCATCTATTTGCAATGAAGTGATGGGACAGGATGCCATGATCTTAGTTTTCTGAATGTTGAGTTTTAAGCCAACTTTTCCACTCTCCTCCTTCACTTTCATCAAGAAGCCCTTTAGTTCTTCTTCACCTTCTGCCATAAGGGTGGTGTCTTTTGCATATCTGAGGTTATTGATATTGTCCTGGAAACCTTGATTCCAGCTTGTGCTTCATCCAGCCCAGCATTTTGCATGATGTACTCTGAATATAAGTTAAATAAGCAGGGTGATAATATACAGCCTTGACGTACTCTTTTCTCAATTTGGAACCAGTCTGTTGTTCCATGCCCAGTTCTAACTGTTGCTTCTTGACCTGCATACAGATTTCTCAGTAGGTAGGTCAGGTGGTCTGGTATTCCCATCTCTTTAAGAATGTTCCACAGTTTACTATGATCCACACAGTCAAAGGCTTTGGCATAGTCAATAAAACAGAAGTAGATGTTTTTTCTTTAACTCCCTTACTTTTTCAATGACACAGTGGATGTTAGCAATTTGATCTCTGCCTCCTCTGCCTTTTCTAAATCCAACTTGAACATCTGGAAGTTTGCGGTTCATGTATTGTGAAGCCTGGCTTGGAAAACTTTGAGCATTACTTTGCTAGAGCATGAGATAAGTGCTATTGTGTAGTAGTTTGAGCACTCTTTGGTATTGTCTTTCTTTGGGATTGGAATGAAAACTGACCTTTTCCACTCCTGTGGCCACTGCTGAGTTTTCCAAAATTGCTGGCATAATGAGTGTAGCACTTTCACAACATCATCTTTTAGGATTTGAAATAGCTCAATTGGAATTCCATCACCTCTACTAGCTTTGTTTATACTGATGTTTCCTAAGGCTCACTTGGCTTTGCATTCCAGGATGTCTGGCTCTAAGTGAGTGATCACACCATCATGATTATCTGGGTCATGAAGATTTTTTGTATACCTCTGTGTATTCTTGCCACCTCTTCTTAATATCTTCTGTTTCTGTTAGGTCCATACTGTTTCTGTCCTTTATTGTGCCCATCTTTGCATAAAATGTTCCCTTGGTATCTCTAATAATCTTGAAGACATCTGTAGTCTTTCTCATTCTATTGTTTTCCTCTATTTCTTTACATTGATCACTGAGGAAGTCTTTCTTATTTTTTCTTGCTATTCTTTGAAGCTATGCATTCAAATGGGTATATCTTTCCTTTTCTCCTTTCCCTTTAGCTTCTCTTCTTTTCGTAGCTATTTGTAAGGCCTCCTCAGACAACCATTTGCCTTTTTGCATTTCTTTTTCTTGGGGATGGTCTTGATCCTTGTACTGCCTCCTGTACAATGTCATGAACATCTTTTTATAGTTCTTCAGGGACTTGGTCTATCAGATCTTATCCCTTGAATCTATTTGTCACTTCCACTGTATAATCATAAGGAACTTGATTTAGGTCATACATGAATGGTCTAGTGGTTTTCCCTACTTTCTTCAATTTAAGTCTGAATTTGGTGATAAGGTGCTCATGATCTGAGCCACAGTCAGCTCCCAGTCTTGTTTTTGCTGACTGTATAGAGCTTCTCCATCTTTGGCTGCAAAGAATACAATCAATCAAATTTTGGTACTAACCATCTGGTGATGTCCATGTGTAGAGTCTTCCCTTGTGTTGTTGAAAGAGGGTGTTTGCGATGACTAGTGCATTCTCTTGGCAAAAGTCTGTTAGCCTTTGTCTTGCTTCTTTTTGTACTCCAAGTCCAAATTTGCCTGTTACTCCAGGTGTCTCTTCACTTCCTACTTTTGCATTCCAGTCCCCTATGATGAAAAGACATCTTTTTTGGGTGTTAGTTCCAGAATGTCTTGTAGGTCTTCATGGAACCGTTCAACTTCAGCTTCTTCAGCATTACTGGTTGGGGCATAGACTTGGATTACTGTGATAATGAATGGTTATTACCATTCATTACTATGATATTGAATTGATGTTTCAATTACTGTGATATCTGTATAAATTACAATATTTGTATCAATTATAATATTTGTATCAATATTAATATTTAATCAATATTGTATCAATAAGTGTGATATTAAATTGGTATTGAATGGCATTGTTATTGAAGGTTGTTAATTGGCGTTTAATATTTTTTTAACATAAGAAAAAATATTTATTTTTCCTGGTGTATTGAAACCACTCAGGATGGTATATTTAGGCAATTTTAAACCATTTATTATTTACCTAAAGACCAGATATGGTCAATTTGTTTTAATGTGTCAGATCACTGTATGGAGCTGTCACAATGTTACTGCAGATAATGCACATTAAAAATTATGAAATTACTGCAAGAATAAATAAATAGAATAAATCCAAGAAATACCAAAATCTATAACATGTATAAATAGAAAAGGAATAGCTTTCATCCCCTCTTGCCCTGTCCCTGTTCTCACCATTTTGTGTTTTGTGTATCTCTTCAGCATTTTCATACAAGGATTTATATACACATCTTTTAAATTTTCAATCAAATTGCACATATTGTTTTGAAACTTGCTTTAATTTGCTTAAAATAAAAAGTAAATTTGTTTGTCATTCCCCTAGTTGTTGAGTGTATGTGGGATGAAGAATATGTTTTCTTCATTTTTGTAAACTTAACTCTTACAACAGTGTAGTAGGCGATCAGTAAATATTTGTTAAATGAGCAAATGGGTAATATAATTTTCTCAAAGTGTAACTCACTGATCATTTAAATTATGTCATGAGAGATTCTAACATTTTGAAGCTGAAAACTGTAAATTAGAACTTTTCAAAGTTAGGATTTTTTTTTTTGGTATATTTCAAGTTTTAGAGTTCAATATCTGGAAACATAAATGAGATAAAGTAGCCACCAAGCAAGTAAGAACTGTGAAGCATTTCGCTTGTTTTTTTTTTTTTTTTTTACTTTTACATTAGTATCCTGGAACTGCATTTTACACTTCATGCAGAGAAGGAACGTAAGGATTTTTTAAATAGTATTTAGGTATAATCTTCACATTAAATCTAGGTGTAATTCCATGGAATGTGAAAATTTAGCATTCTCATAACATTTCTCCAATTTCCTGGTTATACGTATATTCATACAGTTTTCTCAAACTTCTTGATATGAGTGTTCTGCCCACTGCACAGAATATACCCAGATGTGAAATTCAACACCTACTTCATACTCCACAAAACAATGCCTATGCTACATAGGAACAAATGGCAGAAATTAAAGAAGATATCAAGTAGCAAAGAGAGGCAGGTTTAACTTGGTATCCACAAATATCTTGAAGTGTGAACTGAAGTTATCAGAGTAGAAAGCTAGCTAGCTATGAGAAGAGAAAGGGGTGTTTGTCATTAAGTCGTGTGACCAGCTCTTGTGGCCACATGGACTGTAGCCCACCAGGCTCCTCTGTCCATTGAGTTCTCCAGGCAAGAATACTGGACTGGATTGCCATTTCCTTCTTCAGGTAATCTTCTTGACCCGGGGATTGTACCCCAGTCTCCTGCATTGCAGGAAGATTCTTTACTGTCTTGAGCCACCGAGGAAACCCAGAGAAAGAGGAGAATGGGCCAAATGGCAGGAGACCATACATCTTGTGAATAACAGGAACTTATTGGCAGACACAGAAAAGGAGGAACCTCCAGACTTAGAGGAAGCCACATATTTAGGGGTGACGGGGGTCCTGGAGGCAGACAAAGAAAGGAGGGAAAGGCAGGACTCTTCAGATGCTGAATGTAACCTTTTGCTCATTATGCCCTCATTACAATACACTTAGTCTGGCTAAATAAACACAAAATTCCTTTTGGCTTTGGTAAAATGGAGCTGGGATGAAAGTCAGGGAATACACTCCAAACCCCTCCCTTCTCAATGAATATTCCACCTATTCATTTCTATCTATACACCCATATAACCAGCTTGCCAAAGAAACTCAGGGTGGCCTACTCCTCTCCCCTTAAGAGTGTACTATCACCTAATAAATCCTCATTTTGCTTTCTTGTCTTCCATATCTAGTCTCTGACATCTTCCTGCAATGAGTCAAGAACCAACCACTCTCTAGTAACAAAGTCATGATTCTTAAGTTGTCTTTTGGGTTTTTCATTTAGTGCATTGAGTGCAAAGGAGAGCAAAGATTTTCAGCTTCCCTCAGTCTTGCTCCCTTTTCCACCCAACAAAAATTTCATTCTTGGGATAAAACACATTTATCTCTTATGCGCAAAGCAGACACAAACATGTCTCTTTTGTGACTGGCCCCAGTCAACAGAAACTTTGAGGTCCTTCCTAGCTGCTATATTATAATAATGAGTATCAAAGCACTTTTTTTCAAATAAAATTCCCTAATTGAGAGGAAGTTATTAAAATAGTTATAAAATAATAAAACTCACTGCATCATTATACCAAAAACAATAGAGGCATTAGGTAATGTTAATTTAGGGAAAAATTCAAGAAGTAAATAGAGGCATTCTAACTATAATCAATATAAAAATGTTCCAGTTGCATCTTGTTATATTTGATAGAATCATAATATAAATGGAAATTCTAGAAGTAAGCCAATAAAAGGAAGAATGCCCTAACAAGGACGGTGAGCCAAAACCAGAATGGGTTGTCTTGAAAAGTACTAAACTCCATAATTTTTACCCTTCAGAAAAAGACTGCTGATGCTTCAGGAGGTAATTAAGGATTCCTGCTTTCTAGAGAGAATAGATTGGATGAGATATGTCTTTGAACCTATGTGAGGATATAATTCAGAAACAGAGGTATTTTGTTGTTGTTGTTTAACTCTAGAAGTCGTCCTTTTAATTAATCTATAAGATATTAAACACCAGTGTTGAATCCAAGAATGAAGCATAAAATAGGAAATTATACGAAGTAAAATATGTATAAACGCTAAAGGCAGTTTGACATAGTGAACATTCATATGAATCTGCTTGTCAACTTTTAGGGCTAAGGGGCATCTATGATATGTTTTTGTTTGTTTTTAACTTACACTAATTCACTCTGTGGAATATCCAGGAATATGGTCCTAACACCATTGTTTAAGGACAGTGAAAGGAGAGGATTAGTTCGAATAGGAGCCTATCTCATAAGCTATGAGGTTATGATGGATAAAAAAGTTATAGTGGAATACAGGATGAGATGGTTTGATAGCATCACCAACTCAGTGGACATGAATTTGAGCAAACTCCAGGAGATAATGGAGAACCTAGGAGCCTGGTGTGCTGCAGTCCATGGGAGTTGCAGTCCAAGTCGTAAACAATCAGACACAACTTAAGGGATTTAGCAAGAACAAAGGGGTACATTCAAGAAGAAAGGCAAGAGTAAAACAAGTAGATTTAAGAAATAGTAACATGGAATAGAAGATCCCCTGGAGAAGGAAATAGCAATCCATTCCAGTATTTTTGCCTGGAAAATCCGATGGACAGAGGAACCTGGAGGGCTACAGTCCATGGGGTCACAAGAGTTGGACACGACTTTGCAACTAAACCACCACCACCAACGACAACATGGACTAGAAGGAGGAGCAATGGAATCAAGAGGGGCCAGTCCAATGCACATTGAGATTCTCACATAATAAAGCCTTTCATAGCATTCCTGATTTGGTCCAAAATATTTTGCCTTTGGTGGCAAAAAAATTAAAACAGTACTTTTCTAGAGCTGTTTTAATATTTTTTAAATTGAGGTATAATTTATATTAGTTTCAAGTGCATAACATTATGATTTGATATTTTATATATTGCAAACTAATCATAATAGGTCTAGTTGATAATGTTTTAGTTTAATAAATAGCATAAATAAAGATCCCTCCAGATTGGCAGTCAGTCCTGGGTGTTCATTGGAAGGACTGATGTTGAAGCTGAAACTCCAATACTTTGGGCACCTGATGCGAAGAGCTGACTCATTTGAAAAACCCTGATGCTGGGAAAGATTGAAGGCAGGAGGAGAAGGGGATGACAGAGGATGAGCCGGTTGGATGGCATCACCAACTCGATGGACATGGGTTTGGGTGGACTCTGGGAGTTGGTAATGGATAGGGAGGCCTGGAGTGCTGCAGTTCATGGGGTCACAAAGAGTCAGACACGACTGAGCGACTGAACTGAACTGAACTGAATTGATATATTCCAAATTGATAATTTCTCTAATGACCCTTTTCATTCAAGGCCTAACTCTAAAACCTTGGCTGGAAGATCCTGCCTTTGTCCTCTCTTTGTAAGTAAAAATTTATCCTCCATATCTTGAATTGGCTTTCTGATGACAGCTCTGACTTGTCTTAAGCATTAATGGTAGGCATAGCACTGCAATTGATGAAGGAAAAAAAATGCCTTTCTGCATATAATGTAAAAGCAAAAATTAAATTTTCAAACTCTCCCTAAATATTCAATGTTAAGAAAGTGCTTTTAACATTTTTAGACATTTAGTGGCCACCACATGTCAATATTTTGTCCCAAATATTGAATTTTGTGTTACTTTTATTGCATTTTAAATCTATGAATATTTTTATATTCCTATTTTCCTGAAGAATGGTACCTCTAAATAATTTTAAATACCTATAGACAAGTGTTAATACATATTTATGCATATATAAAACCCAACATTCATATCTTAGCACTTTCAAAACCTGCCAACTGTTGGCAAATGTGTGTTTAATTCAGTCAACCTTGTCGCTTTCTTGTTTCATGCCCAAGGCTTAATGATTGGAGTTTCAAAGCATCAAGCTTTAATGCTTTTGACTGACATGAAATTTTTCCTTAAAGATTTTTTTGCTAACTTTACCTTTTCTCATATTTTTCCCTTGTTCATAATCACAAAGCTATATAAGTCTTTGTGAATTAATAAATACTGCATTTATTTAAACTTCAATACAGAGTAGGGTACTTTTCAAAGCAGAGGGTGAAAAAAAGCTTTTCTTAATGTATGTAGACTTGTTTAACAATCATTTTTTCTTCGCTTAATAAATTTAAATGTGAAAAGATAATGCAAGACATTAGACATGCAAATGAAGAGCTGACTACAAAGAACTATTAGTATATCTATAATTAAGTTTAAGAAGAGTCTCTGTTTTTACCACTTTATGATTGCTAAAGTCAACAAAAGCTTCATGTAAAAAAAAAAAAGAATATGATTTTCTTTTACTTCAACTCTTTGTTAAGAAACTTAAAGGGAAAGGAGAATAAACTTTAAAATCTAGTCTCTATTGTGAGATACCAGCAGGGAGATCAGTTATGAAATGTGATTATGTTAATACATACTGGCTTTGATGGATATCACATAATCCTGATGAAGACCACTAGACTTTGAATCAGGAGCTCTGCATTCTAATCCATGTTATGCAGTTAATTAGCTGTGTGAAATTTAACAACCCATCTAACTCTCTCAGACTCAGTGTCTCTGTCCATTAAGTCACGCTGACCACATGGCTTTCAGAGCCTCTGCTAATGACATTTAATGCTGCTGAATAGTCAAAAATAATCTTCTTTCATTCTGAAAGAGGGAAAGAAATAGAGAGGGAGAGAGGTCATTTCATTTACTCAAGACAGCTGGTTAACATGCTACCATCCAGAACTTTAATTCTACAATAGAGACTTACCTGAGGAAACAGACTAATAGTAAGAAATGCTGTTTTAGGTGATATAAAAAGGAATTATTTGTATAGGAAATAATCTATCCTTGAATTCCTGGGAAGAGATTATCTGATTCACTTCTGGAAGGGAGAGTTCCTAGATCCCTAGCTTTCTATTACGTTCAAGGAGATTAAAAAGTAGTTTTTTAATGAATGAATGAATATTAACTGTTCTAGGAACTACATATAAAAGTGTCCAGCAGATTCACAAGAAATGGTTATAATATGTTTATCCTGTCATTTTTCTTCCCATCAAAGTATAACTCCCAAGGATACCTAACAACTGTTATAGAAAGACTCTTTAGGTCCTTTACCGGACATTTGATTTAAATAATAGTCATATAGAGTGTTTATCATATTGGAGTTCTATATTTTAGAATAATTTTCAGAGACTTAAGAGAGGTGGCAAGGTGTAAAGACTAAGAAATCAGTATCAGATACTAGACTACCTTACTTGTAAACTTGGCTTTGCCCCTTTCTGTCTGTGAGACCATAGGATATTGTGCACTATATGCAACTTCTCAGTTACCCTGTGTATAAAATTGGAATAATACTAGTACCACAGTAATGTTGCACTACTATATAATGCTGAGGAAAGTAAGTGGTATATACTTGCCTTGTCATTATTAACTACCCAGCAAAGTGGGAGTGCTCAATAAATGATATTACCAGGGCATGGAGAGATCATTTCCATGTAATCTAGAAACTCTGGGAACCAATATGGGAACTAGACCAGGGATAATTTAGCAATAGAATGAGGTTTTGAGCTTTGCCTTCTACTCTATTGTAAGATCCTTGGCAGGAGCAGAGACTGCTTCAGATACATTTTTGTGTTCGAGAATTCTAGCAGCAAGAGCACTTATATATCATTGTCCTTTCTTTTCTCATACCAGTACAGATATCAGAAAGTTATACTGATATTATCTAAAAGGACCCTATCTCATAGGCAGGATAAGGTTGAGCATTGTTTTCAGAGAAGGATGGAAATAAACTTCCTGGAGACACAGAGTAATTTTTTCAAAAAGATTGGATAATAACCCAACGTGTGAGAAGAAATGGACCAGTAAGGTCATTTGTAATTTGAAGGTTGAAAGGAAATTGTGATCCATACCTAAAGATGTAAATTCACTCTACTCTTAGCAATATGGTTCTGCTTGTGAGGCGGTGGATACCTAATCATCAGTATACACCCTGTACATTTCTTTCACCTCAAGTATGTACTGAGCCTATTAATAGGATGAGAGTCACTACCATGATTATATTATGCTATATGCCACAGCTGATCTTAAGAAAAGGAATTTAACTTTGGTGAGACTGACCTAATGAGGTCAACCCGTAAAAGAGGCTGCTGCTGCTGCTGCTAAGTCGCTTCAGTCGTGTCCGACTGTGTGCGACCCCATAGACAGCAGCCCACCAGGCTCCCCTGTCCCTGGGATTCTCCAGGCAAGAACACTGGAGTGGGTTGCCATTTCCTTCTCCAATGCGTGAAAGTGAAAAGTGAAAGTGAAGTCCCTCAGTCTTGTCCAACTCTTCGTGACCCCATGGACTGCAGCCCACCAGGCTCCTCCGACCATGGGATTTTCCAGGCAATGAGCAACTAGTTGAACCTTATTTTTAATATGCAGTGCCTCAATTGTTCAAGCTTCCCTCAATTGGTAAAGAATCCACCCGCAGTGCAGGAGACACTGGTTTGATTCCTGGGTTAGGAAGATCCACTGGAGAAGGGATAGGCTACCCCCTCCAGTATTCAGGCCTAGAGAATTCCATGGACTGTATAGTCCATGGATTACAAAGAGTTGGATACAACTGGGCGAATTTCACTTCCATCTTTCCTGCCTAACGTCCTTTGTTTCAAGTTCTCCCATTTTCCCTATGTTCCTCAAACTTATTCCAAACATATTGATTTTGTGTATTATGTCGTTAGGCCAAAATGATGTTTACTAAATTCTTGTGGCCAATGCTAACTGCATTCCTTTTGTAATATTTAACCACTATTTAGAGTTGATATTTTCATTTAATGAACCCAAAGACACAAATGTTGAAGGGACCATGAGTTACTTGAATAGTGCAAAGTTTACTTGCCTTGAAATCTCAACACCAGAATTCAAAAACAATCTCTACTACCTAAAATATGTGACCTTGAGTAAGATGATCCCTCCAAATTATTTTCTTCATTTATATCAGAGAGATTATCTCCTACACATTTTTGAAAATTAAATTAAATCACATATGAAAGTGTCTGGCAATTTAAAAGTAACCAATGACTATGAGTGGAGTATGATTCTTTCTTCTCATTATTTTTATTGGTTATTTTTTGCCTCCTGTGTCTCAAATGAGTCCTTGTACCTATTTAGATTATTCTACTTGAAAGTTTATTCTCACTAACTTGAAAACTTTATCCATTTTAATCACTTTGATACTAAATATCTGGTGATGCTAATAATGACCCCAGACTTTCTACCCACAGCCTGGATTTCCCTTGAAATTTCAGACTTGTATAATCAACTGCCTATATGATATCCTTACTTACTCCTTCTATTTATCTCATTTTGATCATTCAAAATTAATGTGTTCAGAATTGAAGTACTGATCTTTCTCTCCAAACCTATTAGATAGCCTTTCCCCTCTTGCTAACAGGAACTCTATCCTTACAGTTGCTCAGAAGAAAAAAGGGAAAAAAAAAAAAAAAAACACCCTTTAAGTCATCTTTGCTTTTTCTCTCATTCTACCCATCAAGATAATCTGCTGCCTCTATCTTGGTAATATATTTAGATTTCGACCACTTCTCACTGCCCCCATACCAACACACTGAAACAGGCCATTACCATGAATCATTAGCTGGCTACATTATCTGCTTTTGCTCTTGCTTGCCAACAGACTATGCTCCATAAAGCCACCAGAGTGAACCCTCTGAAATAGTCACATCACTTATTCTTTTGTGCAGACTTTTAACACCTTCCTATCCCAAACAGAAAAATTCCAAGCTGTAAATCTTTGAGAAACACTTCTCTCCGAGTCTGGCTTAGGCTAGGGCTGAGCCTATTTGTTTGATTCTAGAGAGCATCAGGGTGTTTTGGGTATTTATAATATAAGCAAAATATATGTAACAGTAAGGCTTGCCAAACATGTAACAATTCATTGACAGAATCAAGAATTTAAGAAAAAGCAGTACATTTTATTATCTGGCTAAATTACTGCTCAACAATTTTCCTTACCAAAATGCATGCATATGGACACACATACACATGTATACCCATACAACAAATTATATTAGAAAATGTGAAATTTAAAGATTCTTGCTTTCATCTTTGTTAAATTTCATGTGTGAATAACAGATTTACTTTTTACTATATACAAATTCTATAAACCCTTCCACAGCATGTTTAAAGATTTCATATGATGTATTTAGTCTATGTGGAAATAGCACTATTAATAAATCAAGAATCAGGCAGAACTATCTAGTTCCCACACAAGATGCACAGCAAACACTTTATCTTCCTGATTCATATTTATAGAAGGACTGTATTTGCAAGGAAATTTGTACCCTAAAAACACTGCTTACAAACCTCTCGTCAGATTCCTATGGGGGAAAGATTTTGCTGAGTTACCCGCACAGGCTGTTCCTCAATGTGGCCTATTTTGCTATGATTATTCACTAAACCTATAAGCCACCTTAAAACATTAAACAATATTCAATAGAGCTTGTCTCCTAGTTTTCCAATATAACCTCATTATTTTTTGTGTGTTGGTCTCTTTACTATCTATTCTTTGTCTTGCCATTCGTTTGATGACTCTTGCCTTTTATTAGATAGCATCATGTTCTTTCCATAACCTAAAATGATCTCTACATATCTCTCCGATGTCAATGCATTTCGACCCTACCATATGCCCACATGGAATGCCTTTGCCCTGTTTACCTGTGTTGCCATAAGTTTCAAAAATTAAAATATAAGCTTCTATTCAATACCTAGTAAATATCATTGTATAAATAAATAACAGAAAAAAATCACAATGGCTAAAATGTATAAAACACACTATAGATGTAAACATAAATAGATCTATACCCATTCATTGCAATTAAAATTTACAAAAATTATCCCAGAAAAATTATACTAAGTAAAAATAGTCAACATAGAATGATATTCATTATACTTAATATAGAGTATAAAATAAAATTATTACTGCTTACATTTTTAAAGGACAATGTAGTAATCTTTATAAGAGATTGATTTTAAAGTTTTGATCTGGAAAGTTTGTATTTTGCAAAAGTAATATCCACAATAAAATCTAACAATAAAAACTGAAAATTTTAGATGAATCAAATATTTTGTAAGATTTAGGTGGGATTATATCATTAAAATGTAAATAATAGATTATAGCACTAAAAATAAAATAACCATTAAAACATAGAAGATGTTTAATAATTATGCACTCAAAAACTGACAAAGGAATTAATCTGGTTTACTTAATTATATTCTAGAATGTACAAATTAGAGGTTCTAACTTGAAAGGAAGGTATAGAAGTTATAAATATAAAAATGTAAAATAATATAACAGAATGATATACAAAACAATAAAAACAAACTCATTTTTTTTATACCCTTCAGAGAGCTATAACCAATAGGCTGAAATCCAGGATATGATGAGTTTCTCCAAGAGAAGATGGAACATAAGTACTGGCTCATCTATAGCATCAAGAGAAAGACAGTGCCTCCACTTAAGCAGGTAACAAAAATTAGCTAAACTGTACTCTGAGTATAAGTTAAATAAGCAGGGTGACAATATACAGCCTTGACACACTCCTTTCCCTATTTGGAAATTGCTAAAAGGTGAGTTCTGGATTAGTGCAAAAGCAGGCAAATTCTGGGTGATATAGATCCAGAGGAAGTTGTGCTCTCTTAAAGGTTTTTCTTCATGGACTTTCACTGAGCACTCACAAGAAAGAATGGTGGTAGGAAGCAGACTGAAGAAAGTCTTCTTTATCAGTGCAGGTCTCAATTCAGTTCAGTTCAGTCACTCAGTCGTGTCCAACTCTTTGCAACCCCATGAACTGCAGTACGCCAGGTCTTCCTGTCCATCATCAACTCCCGGAGTCCACCCAAACCCAAGTCCATTGTGTCGGTGATACCATTGACCCATCTCATTCTCTGTTGTCCAATTTTCCTCATGCCCTCAATGTTTCACAGAAACAGGGTCTTTTCAAATGAGTCAGCTCTTCACATCAGGTGGCCAAAGTATTGGAGTTTCAGCTTCAACATCAGTCCCTCCAATGAACACCCAGGACTGATCTCCTTTAGGATGGACTGGTTGGATCTCCTTGCAGTCCAAGGGACTCTCAAGAGTCTTCTCCAACACCACAGTTCAAAAGCATCAATTCTTCAGTGCTCAGCTTTCTTCACAGTCCAACTCTCACATCCATACATGACCACTGGGAAAACCATAGCCTTGACTAGATGGACATTTGTTGGCAAAGTTATGTCTCTGCTTTGTAATATGCTGTCTAGATTGGTCATAACTTTCCTTCCAAGGAGTAAGTGTCTTTTAATTTCATGACTGCAGTCACCATCTGCAATGATTTTGGAGCCCAGGAAAAATAGTCAGCCATGGTTTCCAATGTTTCCTCATTTTTTGCCATGAAGTGATGGGACCAGATGCCATGATCTTAGTTTTCTGAATGTTGAGCTTTAAGCCAACTTTTCACTCTCTTCTTTCACTTTCATCAAGAGACTCTTTACTTCTTCTTCACTTTCTGCCATAAGAGTGGTGTCATCTGTATATCTGAGGTTATTGATATTTCTCCTGGCAATCTTGATTCCAGCTTGTGCTTCCTCCAGCCCAGCATTTCTCATGATGTACTCTGCATATAAGTTAAATAAGCAGAGTGACAATATACAGCCTTGATGTACTCCTTTTCCTATTTGGAACCAGTCTGTTGTTCCATGTCCAGTTCCTGATATGCATACAGGATTCTCAAGAGGCAAGTCAGGTCATCTGGTATTCCCATCTCTTTCAGAATTTTCCACAGTTTATTGTGATTCACGCAGTCAAAGTCTTTGGCATACTCAATAAAGCAGAAATAGATGTTTTTCTGGAACTCTCTTGCTTTTTCAATGATCCAGCAGATATTGGCAATTGGATCTCTGGTTCCTCTGCCTTTTCTAAAACCAGCTTGAACATCTGGAAGTTCACGGTTCACATATTGCTGAAGCCTGGCTTGGAGAATTTTGAGCATTGCTTTACTAGCATGCGCAATTGAGATGAGTGCAATTGTGTGGTAGTTTGAGCATTCTTTGGCATTGTCTTTCTTTGGGATTGGAATGAAAAAGAACTCTTCTTGGCCGGTGGCCTCTGCTGAGTTTTCCAAATTTGCTGGCATATTGAGTGCAGCACTTTCACAGCATCATCTGTTAGAATTTTAAATAGCTCAACTGGAATTCTATCACCTCTACAAGCTTTGTTCGTAGTAATGCTTCCTAAGGCCCACTTGACTTCACATTCCAGGATGTCCAGCTCTAGGTGAGTGGGAGTGATCACAACTTTATGATTATCTGGGTTGTGAAGATCTTTTTTGTACAGTTCTTTTGTGTATTTTTGCCACCTCTTCTTAATATCTTCTGCTTCTGTTAGGTCCATAGCATTTCTGTCATTTATTGAGCCATCTTTGCATGAAATGTGCCCTTGGTATCTCTAATTTTCTTGAAGAGATCTCTAGTCTTTCCCATTCTATTGTTTTCCTCTATTTATTTGCATTGATCACTGAAGAAAGCTTTCTTATCTCTTCTTGCTATTCTTTGGAACTCTGCATGCAAATGGGTATATCTTTCCTTTTCTCCTTTGCTTTTCACTTATCTTCTTTTCACAGCTATTTGTAAGGTCTCCTCAGACAGCCATTTTGCATTTTTGCATTTCTTTTTCTTGGGGATGGTCTTACTCCCTGTCTCCTGTACAATGTCACAAACCTTCATCAGGCACTCTTGTCTTTCACATCTAGTCCTTTAAATCTATTTCTCACTTCCACTGTATAGTCAAATGACATTTGATTTAGGTCATAGCAGAATTGTCTAGTGGTTTTCCCCACTTTCTTCAATTTAAGTCTGAATTTGGCAATAAGGAGTTCATGATCTGAGCTACAGTCCGCTCCCAGTCTTGTTTTTGCTGATTGTATAGAGCTTCTCCATCTTTGGCTGCAAAGGATATAATCATTTTTTGTTTTATCCTTTAATTTAATTATTAATTTAATTTAATTTAATATTTAATCCTATAATTGATTATATCCTTTGCAGTGCAGGTCTAGAGGAAGGGAATAGCCACAAATACAGAAAGGAATGAAGTCCCAAAAAAGCCCAGGAATGAAAGACTTAACTCACTGAGGAAAAGGTAGCAACCCTGCCAGCCCCAAAGCAGAGTGAAGACCTACTGCAGCTGGAAGGTATAAAAAAATAAAAAGCTATCCAGTCCTGGAGATGTGTGCATGCTCAGTACTGTCAGATTCTTTGCAACTTCACAGAAACTGTAGCCCACCAGGCTCCTCTGTCTATTGGATTCTCCAGGCAAGAATACTGGAGTGGTTTGCCATTTCCTTTTCCAGGGAGCGAACCTATGTCTTTTGAGTCTCCTTCATTGCAGGCAGATTCTTTACCACTTGAGCCACTGGGGAAGCCAGTTCTGGAGAAGGGACAGATATTTCTCCTGGGTCCAGAAAATTAAAGATTGCTTGTTGCTGGGGAAAGGCTGTGTCATAGAGGAATTACTACCCAGTGGGCATAGGCACAAATGTCCAGTCTAGAATAAGGCTAATCCAAAACAACAGAGAACACTCTCAGACTACCCACCACTGCGTTAGCAAGTACTAGATAACAAACAAGAGGACGCTAGTGCTTGAGAAGGACAAGAGGGTAGAAAGAGAGGCTACCTGCAGTACAGACAGACAGGAAAAGACTAAGGCAGAGGCTGGAGCAGGAAAGTTGGTGGGGGGAAAAAGAATCTCAAACCATCCCCACCATAAAAAACAGAACAGAGAAATTTGAAATTGCTGTGAACTGAAGGTAAAAACATTGCCAACAAAATACAAAACTAGCTCAACTCCTAACTAGATCAACTTAATCGCCATGCTAACAACACAGTAGAAGAATTGTGCCCATTTCCAGGTATAAATACTATATACTTTAGTCTCTACTGTTCTGCAGGCTATGTCCAGCAATTAACAAAAACTATCAACAGACACACACAAAGCAAGGGAAAAGAGAAATTATCACTATCAAGAGATGACAGTCTCATTCAACAGAAAAAGACTAGGAGATGACACAGATGTTAGTAGACAGGGAATTTAAGTTATCTAAAGTTAATACTTTAATGTCTATCACGAAAAAGCTGGACAACACAAACAAGGAAGAATTTTAGAAGAGTCAGAAACTATAGAATTAAATGGAAATAACAAGTTCAGCTTTATTTTGATTGATGCTTACATGGTATATCTTATATCTTGTTATTCTTTCTCTCTGGTTTTTTTAATCTATCTCTGTTTTTACATTTAAAGTTGATTTCATATAGACAGTTTGTTAGACCTTGAATGTTTAGTTCTTTATTTGATATTTTGGTGTCAGTTCTACTTTATATAATTAGAGATTTGTTTGGCTTGAAATCTACAAGCTTGATAGTTGTTTTGGCTATATTCCATCTGTTGTTTGTATTTTTCATTCTTTATCTATCTACTTATGGACTGAATACCTCTTATAGTTTCATTTTGTCTCCACTGTTGTTTTATTATTTATATCCATGCAAAAATATTTAGCATTTAAAATATTGAATTTAATTCATCAAGTGAAGTTGTAAAATATGCTAATAAGAGAGAAGTACACATCAGAAAAAAAAATTACCAATGATAATAAAAGACTTTACATAATCATAAGAGAGACAATTGACCAAGAAAACATAATAATTCTAAATATGTATGTAACTAAAATCAGGAACACAAAATGCATAAAGCAAAACATCACTGAAAAAAGAAATGAAAAAATCCATACTTATATTTGGAGATTTCAACAATTCTAAGTAATATTGATAGAAAAAGTAAATACAGAAGCAGTAAACATATAGAAGTCTAAATAACACTATCCAACCAACAGGAACTAAGTGATATTTATGGACTATTCCACTCAGCAAGACCAGAATACACATTAATTTCAATGCTTAAATATTCACCAAGATACAACACATTCTAAACTGAAAAACAAATATTGACAAACTTTATGAACTAAGATAATATGAACTATATTGACAGACCATACAAAATTAAAATTGAAATCAATAACAAATATATCTCAAAAATTGTTAAATATTTGAGAAGTGAATGATGCATTTCTAAATAACCAGGAATAAAAAAAGAACTTGCAAATGAAATTAGAAATATTGTTAATTAAATAAAGATAGAATAGAAGGAATTTGTTTGATGTGGGTAAAGAACTACTTAGAGGAAATTTTAGAGCAATAAGTGCTTTTACTAGAAAATAATAAAGTTCTTATATTAACCATCTAAAAGTATCTCTAAATAAATGAAAGTATATTAAACTCATACCAAGTGGACAGAAGGATACAATAAAGATAACTGAAGAAAACAATAGCATTAAGAATTTTAAAAATTAGAGAAAAATCAGTGAAACTAAATTTGACCCTTGGCAAACAGCAATGAAATCAATATACCTCTAGGAAGATTGATCAAAGAAATTAGAATGAAACAAAGTAAAATAAAAATAGAAGATTTAAATTAACAATGCAACAAATGAGATATAGAGGGCATCACTTCAGATCCTACAGGCATCAAATACTAAAAGATGACACTATGAACAAATTTATGTCTACAAATTTAACAACACAGATGTAGTCAACAAATTCCTGGAGCAGCACAAACTAACAAAGCTCATAAAGTTTATTCAATGGATACCCTGAATATGTGTTATTTTATATTCACGCACACATACACACACACACACAAGCACACACGCTGGACTTCCCAAGTGGTGCAGTGGTAAAGAATCTGCCTGCCAATGCAGAAGATGCAAGAGATATGGGAAGATTTCCTGGAGGAGGAAATAGCAAGTATTTTTCAAGCAAGTATTCTTGAAAAATCCCATGGACAGAGCATCCTGGTGGGTTACAATTCATGGGGTTGCAAAAAGTCGGACACAACTGAGCTACTGAGCATATATACATATGAACATGCATACATAATCCTGGGAGAATGTTCGCCCTAACCTTAGTTTCATACTTACCTTTTGTCATTGTTAGCCTCTCTGGTGCCATCATTCAATCCTAAAGGAAATTCTGAATATTCATTGGAAGGACTGATGCTGAAGCTGAAACTTCAACACTTTGGCCACCTGATGCAAAGAACTGACTCCTTTGAAAAGACTCTGATGCTGGGAAATATTGAAGGCAGGAGGATAAGGGGACAACAGAGGATGAGATGGTTGGATGGCATCACCAACTCGATGGAAATGAGTTTGAGCAAGTTCCAGGAGTTGGTGATGGACCAGGAAGCCTGGAGTGCTGCAGTCCATGGGGTTGCAAAGAATCAGACATGACTGAGTGACTGAACTGAACTGAACTGGTGCAATCTGAACTTGCTTCTTCAATATTTGATACTTATTAACCACTCATTTTCTGTTACAGCACTTGTACAGAAAAAAAAAATGCTTTGATGAACAGTGAAGTTCAACTGAAAGATGAGTTTATATTACAACCTGCTAATAGGAGCATAAAGACATTAAGTTGACTTACATATTATCTCTGTCATTCAGGTATCTTCAGTTTTTCAGCCTTCCTCCATTCCTGTAAGAAACTGAGATAAGGAGACAGATGAATACATGGCACATCTGAGTAAGATATAAAATATAACTCTAATATTCATATAAAATACTTTTATGTAGCACATGATAAATAATATAATATTTAAACAAAATTGATACGTATAGAAAGCCATTTTATAAATTCTGGAGTCAGTTTTGGCCTGATACCTGATGAGTAACATATTACTACAAGCTGAGTTCCTAGGGGAGTGGGAGCCCAACCCAGCTGGACCTGGAAAGAGTTTACAGTTTTTCACACCTAATATATCAGTACTTGGATGAAGCACATGAGAATGCATAGAATAATACATTATTTCAGCAGGAAGCAGCCTTAGGAAGTCACTAAAGAGCTGCATGAAAGCAAAAATCAATTTCAAAGAAAATCACCACACCACTAGAATGCCTTTGTATGACTTCCAAAAGAATGCAACCGGTGAATCTTGGTGAGGAGGATTAATGTTTATTGAACAACATTAATAAGCAGGAACTTGCCACAGTTATTTCATTTAAGTTATGCTCACAAATGTTCTAGGTATTAGGTGATAGTATCCCCATTTGATATGAGGAGAAGCTAAGGTTCAATGACGTTAAACTGTCCAGTCACCTTAAGACCTGTTAAATGAATGAGCTAAGCTTCACAGTGACATTTTATTAATTCTACTTCATCAGTTTCCATTTTATAATCACTTCCCAATCTTCTTTCATTATATTTCATGAGATGCCTGTATAGTATTATGACTGTCATATCATAAAGTGTATTGTAAGTAGGATATCTTAAAACCACCAAATGTATTCCCATAGCGTTCTTTTAGAGTAACTATTTTAATTTGTGTGATTCTTCTAAAGAGATGGAATTTTTAATATTAAATGTCCCCGAAGTCATCACTATATAACACAAATTGAAGTGGAGACACAAATTACCTTCTGTTCTAGGACTATTTCAGGAGCCTATTCCAAAAATACAATTCAGCATATTGACTTTAGGGTTTTGACATCTGCAGAATGACCATAGGCTTTTCTTAAATCCTATCAAAAGTTATTGTTAGCAAATAACTTATTTGCTTGTTACGGAAACATAATAAGCACTCAAGTAATTCACAAATGGCCAACGTTTCATTTGTCTCAGTCCTCCCTGAAACTGAATTGGCTGCTCAGATTTTAATTTTGCCTTAGCCGTGAAAAACGCACTTTTAAAGAACTGTATTAGGAATTATTCTGCCTTACACATTTCAGCTCAGATACATGAGGCTGAGTCAGAGCTCAGTATAATCACAAAGGATACTGTAACTCTGTAAAAACATAAATTTCAATTAAAAAAAATCCTGCAAACATGTAAGAAATGTAAAAGCAGAGAGAGTGCTAAATGGTCCACTGAAGGGAAACTTCACTGAAGACTCTTCTGACACTTCTTAGTGTTTTTCCCTTTGGAGGCATCAGTTCAGGTCCGAACAGACAAGGCAAAACTTCAGAACTCAAATTGATGCAAGATATTAAAAACCAACTTGAAGATATAATATAAAATCTTGCCATGTGATATATCTAATAATATCTACGTATGCAATGTAATAAGGAAAATACGTATGAGCTTTTTCACTAAACTAAAGATAAGTGGAAGCTCTAATAATGAGCATATGTGATGATGCCCATGCGTTTCTCTAAGGCTTTTTATACAGCTTGAGATGAGCCACATAAAAGAATCAAAGCAAGTAAAAGCTGTGCTGTTGCTTGTTTCATGTGAGGTGGGGCAGTTCTGGTGGGAAGAAAGTACTGCATCCTGAAAACATCCATTTAAACAATTGAGGACGCCCGGTGGGATGAAACTAAGGCCAATTTTGGTGATTTTTTTCATTCTTTCTTTTTTTGTGTGTTTCTCCATGTTTTAGTGAACAGAAAAATTAAATGTGATTATATCTACCAGTCGCATCTTCCAAAAAGATAAAACTGTATTTTATTTTGAAGAACATTATAAAAATACTTGCTTTACTTATGCCATTATGGGTAGTTTATATATAGCATAATATTACTGAAAAGTTTTCAGTTTACTTAGAAAATAGGTTTCTCTATATGGATACTTTTCCACCAGGAGTGTTTAATCATTAAACTACAGTATTCTTAAACCTAAAAAATGTACTAAGCACGCTATACTTTAATGATTAATATATTTAATTCCAGAAGCTATTAAACAGATTTGGGAAGCATTATAATTCTAAAATGCAATCCTTTTATGTTTATTGCAGCTCTGCTTCTAATGTCAAGTCTTCTTTTAAGAATTTAACTGGTCCTGTATAAGTATTTTGGAGAAGGAAATGGCAACCCATTCCAGTATTCTTGCCTGGAAAATCTCATGGACAGAGGAACCTAGCAGGCCACAGTCCATGGGATTATGAAGAGTCAGACACAACTGAATGACTAACACATCCACATGTAAGTATTTAAATCAAAACCTAGTCTGAATTCTTGTTTATTCTAAACAGCTGAGCACATGCAAAATAAATATATGTGAATATATGTGTTTATATGTAAATATATGCAACATGTATAAGAAAATATAATATATATGGACATAGTTGCTTCTGTGCTCAGGAAACTTACTATTGGGAAGCAAGATATGTATTTAACAAGGAATTACAGGGCATGATATGTCACTCACTGGAATGCACAGAATGCTCAGTGAGCTATGGCAGGGCACTTCAGTCCAGTCCTGCAGAAGAAAGAAGTTTCTAGATTAAGGTAACTTTTACTTGAGGATCTAATTAAATGGAAGCAGAAGGAATGAGGAACATATTCCAGGCTCTAGAAATGGCATATTCAAGGGCAGACAGGTACAGAGTTAAATGACACATTCTGAGAATTAAAAGCAGTTCAGCTTGACTGGAGAGGAGAGATCAGCCCAAAGATTGGGAGGGTCCCTTAATCTTCTATACGAAAAGCCTGGTCAGCTTGAGAGGATTTGCCTTTTCTACTGTTCCAAGTGTGAAAGCCTGCAATGAAGCCACCATCTGTTTTTAGCTGCCACCAAAACATACCAAGCTGGTCCATGTACAAACCATGTACTCTGGCTTCATTTCTATAGTGGATTCTAGGGGATTATCCTTATATAGGTATAAGCTGAGGGACGTGTCCTTATGCCTTGGTCATGAGAATCTCGGCCATTTACTCACACAGCTTGTGTGTTTGATCAGTTCTGATGCACTGATTCCATCAGATGGAGGATTGCTTCTGGGCCCACCTGATCTTTCTGGATCTCACAGAATCCAAATCACAATGGGAATTCCCAGGTCCTTTGGTTTTGCATGATCACTTTGCCCCTTCCAAGGCCCACATCATTTTCTGCTGCAAGTGGACTGGCCCTGCTCCAGAACTTGGCCACTGTGATTCTCCCACTGGAGCTTGTATGAGTTCCACATGGCATTTTTTCATCCACTGGTAGTTCTAAAACCATAGAGAATTCCAGATTGTGTAGCACAAGCATCAGGACTGCCTGAACCACAGCCTGGTTGTGCTTCACAGCCTTGTCCTGTTCTGTGCCTCCTTCAAACATGGCAGATTGTCATGGCCCCCCAGTATACAGGTCAGATCAATTTCCCCACTGAAAGATACCACCTCCAGAATATCCTTAAACAATTTCTCAGAATCTACAAATGCAATATTTCACATTTCACTTTGGAGACAATGTCCTGTTACACCTCTTATGAACAGAACCCTAAAATATTTAATATTGTCAAACCCCTGAATTTTTGCTGAGCTTACCTCCCATAGTCAAGTACAAGTATGTTATCAAGGCTTGCAACTTAGTAACTACTTTCATTTTGTAAAAAATCTTATTTATTTTTATTTGGGGGAGTGCTGAGTCTTCACTGAAGCAGGAGCTTTTCTCTCCTTGCTGTGAGCAGGGGCTACTGTCTAGTTGCAGTGCTCATCCTTCTCATTGTGGTGACTCATCTTGTTGAAGAGAATGGCCTCTAGGGCATGTAGGCTTCAGCTGTTGTAGCTCCTGGTCTCTGGAGCCCGGGCTCAATAACTGTAGTGCACAGGCTTAACTGCTCCATGTCATGGGGGATCTTCCCAGAGCAAGGACTGAACCTGTGTCTCTTGGAGTAGCAGGTGGACTTTTTATCACTGAATCACCAAAGAAGCCCAGGAACTGCTTTGTTGATTCAGCCTGATGTTGGGGATCATTATGATGCTCTATTGGATGGTCCCTTGGTTCAGACTAGACAGAGGTTTCCCTGGTGACTCAGATGATAAAGAATCCGCCTGCAATGCAGGAGGCCTGGGCTTGATCCCTGGGTCTAGAAGATCCCCTGGAGAAGGAAATGACAACTCACTCCTGCATTCTTGCCTGGAGAATCCCATGGACAAAGGAGTCTGGTGGGCTCAGTCCCTTGGTTCACAAAGTGTCGGACACGACTGAGCAACGAACAGTCAGACAGAGAATAGGAGAGTCAACATATCCTTAGATTAAAGCTGGAAATATTTATTGTTGTCTATTTCATACGAATACTGTTTGTGATCCTCTTTTCTCATGAATAGTGGAAGAAACCATGCATTTACAATGACATTGCTGCCAAATTATCCACCTGACGCCATAATAATTTTTAAGTATCATCTGCATATCTGAGGTTATTGATATTTCTCCCAGCAATCTTGATTCCAGCTTGTGCTTCTTCCTGCCCAGCATTTCTCATGATGTACTCTGCATATAAGTTAAATAGCAGGGTGACAATATACAGCCTTGACGTACTCCTTTTCCTATTTGGAACCAGTCTGTTGTTCCATGTCCAGTTCTAACTGTTGCTTCCTGACCTGCACATAGGTTTCTCAGGAGGCAGGTCAGGTGGTCTGGTATTCCCATTCTTTCAGAATTTTCCACAGTTTATCGTGATCCACACAGTCAAAGGCTTTGGCATTGTCAATAAAGCAGAAATAGGAGTTTTTCTGGAATTCTCTTGCTTTTTCAATGATCCAGTGGATGTTGGTAATTTGATCTCTGGTTCCTCTGCCTTTTCTAAAACCAGCTTGAACATCTGGAAGTTCATGGTTCACATCTTGCTGAAGCTTGGCTTGGAGAATTTTGAGCATTGCCGGGAGAAATATCAATAACCTCAGATATGCAGATGACAACACCCTTATGGCAGAAAGTGAAGAAGAACTGAAAAGCCTCTTGATGAAAGTGAAAAAGATGGCTTAAAGCTCAACATTCAGAAAATGAAGATCATGGCATCTGGTCCCATCACTTCATGGCAAATAGATGGGGAAACAGTGGAAAATAGTGGCAGACTTTATTTGGGGGGGCTCCAAAATCACTGCAGATGGTGATTGCAGCCATGAAATTGAAAGACGCTTCCTCCTTGGAAGGAAAGTTATGACCAACCTAGATAGCATATTCGAAAGCAAAGACATTACTTTGCCAACAATGGTCCGTCTAGTCAAGGCTATGGTTTTTCCAGTGGTCATGTATGGATGTGAAAGTTGGACTGTGAAGAAAGCTGAGCACTGAAGAATTGATGCTTTTTTTTTTTTCCTAATACTTATTTATTTATTTTTTATTTTACTTTACAATTCTGTATTGGTTTTGCCATACATTGACATGAATCCACCAAAGAATTGATGCTTTTGAACTGTGGTTGGAGGAGACTCTTGAGAGTCCCTTGGACTGCAAGGAGCTCCAACCAGTCCATTCTAAAGGAGATCAGTCCTGGCTGTTCTTTGGAAGGATTGATGCTAAAACTGAAACTCTAATACTTTGGCCACCTCATGCAAAGAGTTGACTCATTGGAAAATACTCTGATGTTGGGAGGGATTGGAGGCAGGAGGAGAAGGGGGCGACAGAGGATGAGATGGCTGGATGGAATCACCGACTAGATGGACATGAGTTTGGGTAAACTCTGAGAGTTGGTGATGGACAGGGAGGCCTGGCCTGCTGCAAATCATGGGGTTGCAAGAGTCGGACACGACTGAGCGACTGAACTGAACTGAAGCTGTAGTTGGGACTCCCTTTGGCTGTGTTGTGGTAGTGGTATGCCATGCGGCAGTACTGTATAATTTATAGTAATGAGGCGGAAACTGACCTGCTGAACTAAAGGAGAGAGGCTGTGTGCTTGTATCCTTTGGACCCTTTGAGTTGGTGCTAATCTCTGCCCTCTGCTCTCTACACAGACATGCTCCTACTCATCAGATATTGTTTCTGGTTAACACTTTTGACCAGAAGGAAGAGACATTTCTGTAACTTCCACGTGAGACTTTTGACCATATTTCTTACCTCACAGAAAGTGAAAGTGAAATCTCTCAGTCGTGTCCGACTCTTTGCGACCCCATGGACTGTAGCCTACCAGTCTCCTCAGTCTATGGAATTTTCCAGGCAAGAATACTGGAGTGGGTTGCCATTTTCTTCTCCAGGGGATCTTCCTGACCCAGGGATCGAACCCAGGTCTCCCGCATTGCAGGCAGATGCTTTACCATCTGAGCCATCAGGGAAGCCCTTACCTCACAGATCAAGGATGCAATTGTGGAGGTTACTGTTAAGAATGGTAATTCCAATTATACATTCAGGGAGCTGGGAAATGACCACCAAGCGGGGCCACAGACTCAGGATATGTTATTCTGTCCCAGGAGCTGGGGAGTTTGATGGGAGGCAGGGCCACATGTGAATTAAAGCTCCATCCATCGACTCTGGAAAGATGATGGACAATGGCCAATGGCAACCCACTCCAGTATTCTTGCCTGGAAAATCCCACGGATGGAGGAGCCTGAAAGGGTCGCAAAGAGTCAGACATGACTGAGTGACTTCACTTCACTTCCATTGTCTCTGGGTGACTGTACACCTTAGAGACCTTAATGCAGCAAATGAAACAACAATGAGAAATACATTTTTGCTCTGCTGAACTATTGAGACATGGTGATTGATTCTGTGTGTAGCTTGCTGTTATGTTGTTAAGTTGTGTCTGATTCTTTGCATCCCCAGACTCCTCTGTCCATGGAATTCTCCAGGCCAGAATACTGGAGTGGGTAGCAGTACCTTCTCCAGGGGATCTTCCCAACCCAGGGATTGAACCCAGGTCTCCTGCACTGCAGGCAAATTCTTTACCAACTGAGCCACCAAGGAAGCCCAAGAACACTGAAGTGAGTAGCCTATCCCTTCTCCAGGGGAATTCCTGACCCAGAAGTCAAACCGGGGTCTCCTGCACTGCAGGCAGATTCTTAACCAGCTGAGCTACTAGGGAAGCCCAAGAATACTGGAATGGGTCACCTATTCTTTCTCCAGGGGATCTTCCCGAATACACAATGTCACTAAAATGCCTTCTTTTGCAGCCATTCCAGTATGACCATGCATTGGATTGGTAGAAGTGTGAGGGATTGTTTTAAGGATGCTCACATATCCATCCCCTCCTGGAGTGGAGAGTGGAGAGAGATCCTGCCTTCAGTATTACCTCCAGTTATCTTATAGTCACATCACTACATCTTGGCTCTGTCATGGGGAGTGGAAAGTCAGTATAAAACAAGTTGGCATATGTAAAGTACTTTGAATAATGCCTCATACATAGTAAAAGTGGTAAATACTAACTCTTACTAGTTTCTAGAATTTAAACTCCTTGAAGATCTCTGTCCATTTTATTTGGTGCTTATATCTCAGCACCTGAAACCTTGCCTAACACATAATATGCATTTAATCAGTATGTATTAAATGAATGATGAATGAATAATTGTGAATATTTGCTTTTCTCTCCTTCCTCTTCCTCTTTTTGCTTCTTCTAACATATTAACTCAGAGAAGGCAATGGCACCCCACTCCAGTACTCTTGCCTGGAAAATTCCATGGGTGGAGGAGCCTGGTAGGCTGCAGCCCATAGGGTCGCTAAGAGTCAGACACGACTGAGTGCCTTCATTGATCACTGAGTGATTTCACTTTTCACTTTCATGCATTGGAGAAGGAAATGGCAACCCACTCCAGTGTTCTTGCCTGGAGAATCTCAGGGACAGGGGAGCCTGGTGGGCTGCCGTCTCTGGGGTCACACAGAGTCCGACACGACTGAAGCTGCTTAGCAGCAACATATTAACTCTCCATGACCAAAATAAGGTAAAAATTTTTCCTTTGACTTTTTTTAGTCATATATGCTTTCTTTCTGATGCTAGCTTCATTGACACATATTATTGCCACTGATATTTTCTATACTTTACAGAGGAAGTGTTCATTTTAGCTGAGCCTGATGTCCTAGTTAAAGAAAATTTCCTACCTCTGAATTTAAACTTCAAGCAAAGATGGTAAGTAATAAGAATCAATGATGTGAGATGAAATCCATGCAAGTTAATACTAGTGGAAAAATGTTCTGCATTACATGCCTTTTACTTTTATAACACCAAGTTAGTAATACTTATATTCTGTTCTGTGACTTATATTGGAAAACTTGTAAATAATGTTTACATTATTAGAATTTTACTAAGACATTTACTACAGAACCAAGTACCCCTCTATGACTACACTTATTTGCCTGTATGGCTCTATTTTTCTTCCATTGTTAAATTTTCACCTTTATGGACATTATCAAAACTGTAGATTCTCCTTTGTTTGCCATACACTTGCCTTAGGAAATTCATGTCTCACTGCTTTCATCTTTTATTTACACTAATCTCTCTCTGGCTCAGATTCATATCTATTTTCCCAAGACTTCTTTAATCTCTTGAGTGTGCTTCCTTGTTGTTTAGACTCCTTGTCTTTTTGTCTCGTTATTTAATTCATGTTTTTTCTGGAGCACACCCCACATAATTCCCTAAAAAAGAATATGAAAGCAATTACGGTCTTAGTAATATTCCACTGAATGGGTATAGAATTCTAAGTTAAAAAAACTGTTCATCTGAGAACATTAAAAGTATTGCTTCCCTGTTAGTTTGGTTCAAGAAATTTTGATTCTAGTCTGATTTTCTCTCTCTCTCTCTTTTTTGGTAGGTTTATGTTTTCTGTTGAGGTAATTTCTGGTAATTTTATCTACATCATTATGACATTTCAAAATGCTACATCTAAGTGTGGTTCTTGTTGATCATTCTTTTGTGGGGTCGATTTGTTTTCTGAATCTTAGATGGGTCTTTCCTACTTGAAGATAATATCATTCTTCAGTTCTGAGAACTTCCGTTTACTTTGCGATAATTCCCTTTGGTTCTTTTTTTTAATCTATTCTTTTTTTTTTTCTGGCTAATTAACAGTAATACAATGATGGATCTGGATTGATGTTTTTTGCCTTCTAACTTTTATGTTTGGTTTTTTTTTACTAATTGGTATTCTTTAATTTCTAGGGGAACATATCAAATTTGTGCCTTAATCATTAATATAGCACATTTATTTAACTTCAGCAATGAGACCGTTAATTTGCAATGTGGTCTAATTGCCCTGGGCAATCTCATTTTACACTTTATTTTCATTACTGATTTTTTGAAGGTGTTAATGTAGTCTAGTTTAAAAATATTTTATTTTGATTAAGTTAAGTTACCACTTTGCCCTGCCCCATAGAATCATTTTTCTTCTTAACTTTACTTGGCCAAATTTGTTCAGGATGCAGCCTTTTATTAACTATCTAGACAACCTTTGTAGTTTGATCATGATTACAAATAAAGCAAGAGGCATGCTGAGTGCATGGCTCTGTGTATGTGGGGGAGGGTAGCTGACTTGCAGGCTCAATTTTATGGCAGGTAGCTATGGAGGCAGCAGTTTTTTTTTTTTTAAACAGGTGTTCTTTAGATTATATTTAATATTAGATATGCTACTTCATAGTATGCATAGTATGAAGTAGCATATCTAATATTAAATATAATCTAAAGAACACCTATGTCAGCACCATCCTGATTAAAAACTGGAATGTTTAAATATTTTTGATACTGCAGTGACTTTGATAGTTGCATCATAACCCATGCTGCTCTCCAGAGGTCATCAAAACTCTCTCCCACTCTTTCTGTCTCTCTCTCTTATATTTTACATGTTTGCAAACTTCCTGTAAATGGAGACATATTGTATGTATTTTTTGTGACAATTATTTTACACAGAATATACTTTTTATGTGATATTTTATAACTATCAGTCATTTACATTTACTTTTATTGTTTCTGCCAGATATCTGGGGACACATGACCTATTCATCACTTTCAACAACATTCCTGCCTTAAGAGTCTCAGGTTACATAGAGAGAGTCAAGTTTTTGAAAGGACTGGCTTGTTATTGTAAGTTTTGGAGGCATACTGTTTTAACCTCATCTGAGATTTGTAGTAAGCACAATTTCTCAGTCTTCCTCAGAAAGAAGATTTTTTTTCCTTCCTAATTCACTCATGGATAGCTTATCCTCCTGTGGTTCTTGGCAGCCTGTGGGATCTCTAGGACAACTTCCTACAGGGCTCGAGCCCTGTGCTTTGTTTCTGGAGTCCCCAGAGTGGGCCACTGGAATAACACAGGCCAGAAGTTACTCTAAGGACAGAGGCCGATTCAGAACCCGCTTCTCTCTGAGCGCTATTACTCTCCTCTACTTGGCACAGAAGATTATTCTTACCGTTTTTGCCATCTCAGCTCTTCATATAAAAAGCCTTTGCAAACATGTTTTGTCTAACATTTTTAGGTATGTTATTCTGAGGAATTATGTAGACAGATGTGTTGCCAAAAAGGGAAATCCCCATGATTTTATTATTATTTTTAATTTGGCAAATGCTGAGCTACTGTGTACTGCAAAGTGGTGTTATGGGAAGGTTGTGATTGTGATTATGTGTGTTGGGGTATCAACAACTGTGTGTATATTTTCAATTAACACCCCATTTTCAGAAGTTTTAGGCTCTTGACCTTTCTGAGATGCATCTGTGAACATTAGCTCCCTAAAACATAAATAGGAAACCTAAATTTTTCTCAGTCTATTTCATCATTTCTCTATCACTTCTTATTTTCAGAAATTCATTAAGTGGCTTTTTTTTAAAGACCCACCTCCTATTCTTTTCATGGCTATAGGTCTGCTAATTTTAAAGTAATCTCTAGTCTATCATTTAACAGTATCTAAGGAACTTAAGGAGCATAAAAACAGTAGTATGGCCTCCTATATTCAAGGCATTATCAAGTTCTTTATTCTTCTTAGATACTTTAAAACCATAATCTTAAATTCAATTTGGAATAATGGTAACCACCATGAGAGGACAAACCTAGACAGCGTATTAAAAAGCATTACTTTGCCTACAAAGGTCCATATAATGAAAGCTATGGTTTTCTAGGAGCCATGTATGGACGTGAGAGATGAACAATAAAAAAGGCTGAGCACCGAAGAATTGATGCCTTTGAACTGTGGTGCTGGAGAAGACTCTTGAGAGTCCCTTGGACTGCCAGGAGATCAAATGAGTCAATCCTAAAAGAAATCACCCTGAATATTCATTGGAAGGATTGATGCTGAAGCTGATGCTCCAGTACCTTGGCCATCTGATGAGAAGAGCCGACTCATTGAAAAAGACTGATTCTGGGAAAGACTGAAGGCAGGAGGAGAAGGGAATGACAGAGGACAAGATGGTTGGATGGCATCACTGACTCAATGGACATGAGTTTGAGCAAGCTCCAGGAGATACTGAAGGACTGGGGAGCCTGGTGTGCTGCAGTCCATGGGGTCACAAAGAGTCAGACACGACTAAGCAACTAAACAACAACAATCATGTGAGGAACATTGTCAATATTGTTATTTGTCAAAGAACTTCCAAACTGGAATTATATATGTAGGAATTGATCCCACAGTGTTGTTTGCTTCTTATCTTGCAAATATATGTAGGAGGGAGATATAGGTTAGAGAAAACTCTGCCTCCTTCTTAGATAAAAATAGTACTCAAGCCCAAACCTAACTGTCACATAGTCAGTGTGCAATAAGAGCACTCAAGGTCCTGGATATAGATAGAAGTGAAAATCAAGAAAACAGGATTCAGGCACAGGGTTGCATAATTCAAAAAACACAGACTTCAGTATAAATGTCGGAGCCATTGCTAACAATGAGGCAAAACTGAGCCAAACTACTTAACTTATCAGATGATCTACATCAGTATCTCAAATATAATGAGACTCTACACAGGCTCCAATTATAAATGCAACTTCAGATACACTTCAGAAGGATTACATTTAAAATATTAAATGAGACACTAGTAAAGCAATTAATGCATTGGTTGATACCTAATAGATTGCCAAAAATGATTTGTCTTTCCCATTTTCTGTTGTGCCTTGCCCTTCCTTCCACTTCCTTAGAATAATGCCTGCTAAAACAGATAGTGGCTAATGGGACTCTGGGTAAAGTCCACTGCAAGAAACACCTTCTGTCTATACTTCCAGCTCAGGTCTTTTTCCCTCTTGTCAAGATTTACCCTCTTGAAATGGACTTTGGTCTCTAGCTCAGCAAGTCCTATTATAGGGGAGGAGGTGAGAAGCTGTGTCTCTATGTTAGGTACCGTGTAAACAATTTTATTTCTTCAAATGAGTCACGTTTTTGGTTCATGTGGTTCTTAAGCTGCCAAAAATCAATTCAGATGTTAAATACAATTTATGATAATTTCAGATGACCTTTAGGTTTCAAAAGTCTATTTAACAATTATTCATCTATCAACTTGCCAATGTTGATTGGATTTTACCCTTTTGCATTATGCATACATTTTAGAGGTGTTATATAAAGCAATTTATCCCTTATGCATTAGAAGTGTATTTCAAACACAGCTGGGAACTCTATTCAGCCACAAGACACCCTCTCTCACTGTTCTCTGGGATTTTGCAAAAACCTGCTTTCAGTTTTTCTCATATTTATACCAACAATCTGGCTGTGATTTCTCACCCTTCCTAGGGAGCTACAAATAGACAATCAAAGCTTCATCATCTTTGGGACTGAGGCATTCACAGAAATAACAATAGGAAAGCAAGTGTTCTCTCCAGGAAATGATCATCATGGCTGATATGAAGTTTATTTGGAACTAAAATTTCCATCAAGAGGTTTATATCTGTAGAGGAAATAGGTAAATATATAGAGTCTTATTTCTTCAATTCAAAAATATTTTTATTAATGCCTCCATGTTTAAAACAAGCTTTTAGGTATAAGCACTAGGTTATACAAGGTAACTGACATAGTCTTACACTCGCATACATACAAAATGCAAAGATACGTGCTTTAAAATTATTTTGAAGACCAGACATAGAGTGAATGTCTATACACGGCAGTTTAGGATGGGCTTTAAGCAATAGGTAGGGTTTCCCTGCAGAGAAGGCAATAGCACCCCACTCCAGTACTCTTGCCTGGAGAATCCCATGGACGGGGGAGCCTGGTAGGCTGCAGTCCATGGGGTCGCTGAGAGTCAGACACGACTGAAGTGACTTAGCAGCAGCAGCAGCCGGGCTTCCCTGGTGACTCAGTGGTAAAGAATCTGCCTGCCAATACAGGAGACGCACAGTACACACGTTTAATCCGTGGATCGGGAAGATCCCCAGGAGTAGGAAATGGCGACCAACTCCAGTATTCTTGCCAGGAGAATCCCATGGACAGAGGAGCCTGGCAGGCTACAGTCCATTGGGGTTGCAAAAATTTGGATATGACTGAGACTGCATGTATTTCAAATATGTTATAAGCAAGAGGTAGGTTTTAAATGATGGATAGGATTTTGGCAAGCAGCAATATAGAGAGCTAAATATTCCCAGCACAGGAAAAATAATGTGGGGTGTGTGGATGTACATGGGTTTTCACTTTATAGTAGTCCTTGGCTTCTTGCTTGTAAAGGTATTGAGACTGGTATGAATTGGCTTAAAGGACAAACATTTTCAAGATACAGTTACAGTATGGATGATTTCACGAGTAAACTGTAGTCAGGTGTCCAAATACTGCAGGGTTTATGTTCTGCCTCATATTTCTGCTCCTCTCTGTATGTCTGCCTCACTGTATGTTTTCCTGAAGACTGACTTCCCTTGCTTTCCCATCTACATGACTTTCCAGAACTCTTGGATTTATTTCTCTTTCATTAAAAGATTGACTGAACTGGGGCTAGAATCTCTTGGCCTCAATTCCAAATGTCCAACAAAATATTCATTTGTCCATTTTGCTTAAGGTCTCACCCATAATCCAAGCAATTTTTCTGAAGCTTTAAAGAAACATCAGTGAAAGATGGCCTCTTTAGTCCCATGAGTGCAACCAGGTGAACAGGGCAAGATAAAAAGTTTCAGTTTTTATCAAAAAGGAGACCTCTGGAGTAACTTCCCTAAAAGTGTCAACTTAGGTGGTTAATATTTGAACATCTGACATTTTAGATGTAATAAAGTATGAATGTAGAAGTATAAAAGGCAAAACAAAAAACAAACAAACTAGTAAAGTTAGTTGGCATGACAGTCAAGATGACTTTTAATAAAATTTCAAGAAATTAGAATTTTATTCTTTATGCATAAAGGAGACGTTAAGTATATTTAAATAAGGATATGACACTACTAGTAGAATCTGTAAATAGAATCATACAGAAGTAAATTACAGACACACAGGGACCACCATGAAAGAGACTATGTTGTTGCAGATAAGAAGTGATAGTTTAGAGAAGTACATTAAGACTCGAAAGAATTCTAATGCAAAATTGAGTGAACTGGACCTAATGTCTAAATTTATGTAAGAGCAATAGAAAGATGGAATGAGAGAATGTGAACAATTAATTCTCCAAAAATAGCATTCTCATATCTATATTGTACTAATATGGCATGGAGTGACTTTTACAAATGAAAATGTCTTTCTTTCATTGTTATGGTTCAAATGCTCATCCTTTTGTGGGCTCAGTGAGTGAAAGCTGTGATTATGAGCTGCAGCTTCATATTCCAGTAGGCAAAAGTATACGTCATAGTTGGCCAGAGGAGAAGGCTATACTACACAGTGGATCGTTGTATGCAATCCATAGATATTAAATGAAAAGGGGGCTACATAGACAAATGAATTCAGAAAATGATGATTTAAGCAATCTTAGAAAACTTTCTTATTTCCAAGGCAACTGCAGATCTTTACTGGGTTATTGCTTTGTGTGAATCTTTAAAAGAGAGAGTATGGCTTGCAGTCCCTCAGATGAGCATGAAACCACTTTTTAGAGGGAAACTTGGATGGACTAATATTGTTTGAAATGAAATGTGAAATTCTGTTAAATATTTTGTTTTCTTAGGATCAAAATACTATCTCCCCGGTGAGTATCATTTAGGATATTTCACTTTACAGTGAGGTAATTCTACTAGAATCAGAAAATACACATTGCACCATATTAAAAATGACTAGGAATGATTCAAACAATGAAAATGGCTCTCATCATCTTTCAGGTTAATGGCCAAATGTTCATCCTTCTGAGCATATGCTGAGAGAAGGCCAGGAGAATGGGTTTGTGACCTTTGTTTTCCTAATGGAAATACATATGTCATGAATTCTCCAGAGGAGAAAATTATACTACTTATTGGATTATCAAAGAATTGTTTGGCCTGCACATTAACTAAGAGAAGTGCTAACTACACTGACATTAAGGCCATGGAAATAAAAATTCAGAATAACATATATGTAGACACACAGAGGACAGTGAATAAGAATGGTGCAAAGTGGCAATGTCTGAGTGAAAGTGAAAGTTGCTCAGTCATGTCCAACTCTTTGCGATCCCATGGACTTTACAGTCCATGGAACTCTCTAGACCAGAATACTGGAATGAGTAGCCATTCCCTTCTCTGGGGAATCTTCCCAACCCAGGGATCAAACCTAGGTCTCCCACATTGCAGGCAGATTCTTTACTGTCTGAACCACCAGGGAAGCCCAAATGAACAACTGCAAACATTAACATATACTGAAATTAAAGTGAAAGTCACTCGGTCATGTGCGTCTGTGAGCCCATGGACTGTAGCCTGCCAGGCTCCTCTGTCCATGGAATTCTTCAGGCCAGAATACTGGAACGGGAGCTGTTCCTGTCTCCAGGGGATCTTCCCAACCCGGGAATCAAACCCAGGTCTCCCGCATCACAGGTGCATCCTTTACTGTCTGAGCCGCCAAGGAAGCCCAAGGATACTCGAGTGGGGAAGCCTCTCCCTCCTCCAGGAGATCTTCCAGGAATTGAACCGGGGTCTCCTGCATTGCAGGCAATTCTTTACCTGCTAAGCTAACAGGGAAACCCGTCCTAATATCCTGCTATGTTATTTGGCACAACAGTTTTACAAAAATGACTCTGAAGAATGTTGTTGATCTCTGGACATTTAACTTTGATCAACTCTTTCCTTTAGAAACAATTGTAATAATAATAGTAGTAGTGAACTTTTACATCAGATGGTGTTTATTAAATAAATATGCATCATCTTATTCTTTGTTATCTTAATAAATTGCAAATTCACTGCAGATAACTTCAGAAGTCAAGGCAATGCCTGAGACCTTTTAGTCATGTAATGATAAATCTGAATGATCAGCACCACTCTTTATCCAATGTGGTTCCTTGAATTACCTGGATATCAGAGTTATTTATGAGGACTCCAAGAGAGACTTTCTGAGTCAAAATCTCTAAAGATGAGGGCCGATAATCCGAAATTTTAATTCCCAGGTGGCCTTACACACATGGTATTTTGAGAAACACTACACTAGTCTTTCCTTGTCCTAAGGATGCATTATTGTCACTATCATTTTAAAAATGTCTAAGGGACAAGCCAAGCAAACACACATCTGTTCAGTTAACCACATACTATGTGCTTTTATTGTGTTGACTTCAAAGATTTATCAGGTATTGTGTCAGCTTTGAAAGATCATACCTGACTCTTCTGTTTTTGATATTAAACCAATAAATAAAAAGAAATTCCTCAGCATACTGTGAAAGTCACAGAAATATTATTTGGCATTTCTAGAGTTCCATTCCTACAGGTAAAACTTGTGTTTCTTTTTGGAAGTCTAGTTCTCAGAAGTGGTTTACAATTAGTTTATCCACTATGGAGGCGGATATAAAGGATGAGAGTTTCACAAACAACGTATTTTCAATATGCAATTCCTACCCAGCTTTCTGAAGAAATGTCTATCAAATTGAATAGCTGATGCACTTTGAACACTTAGCTCCAAAAAGAAGATGACATTTTTTCATTAGTTTACCATTTATATGCTAAAGTATCTGTCACAATAATAATAAAATCTGACAGTGCAGATCATATGGGTTTTCACATAGCAGAGGTAGTGTGTTCTTTGAAAGATATAAATGACAATTTGTTCAAATCAGGGATTTAAAAAATTTAGACAAGCACAGGAGCTCCAAAACTTTATATTCCATTTCAGAATCATTCATTTAATGATATTTATCTCATGTCAGTCACACAGATTATTATTTTGTATCTAAGAGTGAATGTAAGTTGTTATTATTTCACCATATACTGTTTTGGTTATTAACATTTTTAAAAAGGTCAGATGCCAATTAGCTTAAATACATCTACATAGAGAGATGGGTTTAAGCATAAATTCTAAGGTAATTACTCTGTGCTATAGCTGAGTTCTCTGTATTTTTGTGTTTGTTTGTTGGTTGGTTCTTTTTTCCTTTAGTCTCTGTGGCAAGTGAAATTCCAGTTCATTCTGTGCAAAAGTAGTGAAAAATATGCGCATACCTCAGTGTCAATATGGAGAGAAAATAATGCCTTTTCAGAAAAATATATAGGGGGGTTCATGTTTGGGAACGCATGTACACCCATGGTGGATTCATGTCAATGTATGGCAAAACCAATACAGAATTGTAAAGTAAAATAAAAAATAAATAAATATAAAAAAATTTTAAAAATAATAAATTGCAAAGAAAAAAAGAAAAATATATAGAAAATTAATGCGATACAACCACTGCATTTCTGCATTGCACCAAAACCCCCTGTTAATGTAATTGTACCAAACTAGACTGCATTCCTCAAGTGAAGGGTCACATTTTATTCATCATTGCCATCTCAGTGTCACAAATTGGATCAAGGCAAGTGCTTAATAAATGTGGGCCAAATACGATTGAAAGGTTGTTTGTGCTATTTCACTAAAATACATTAAGTGCTATCAGTGATTTACACAGCTATTTAGTAAAATTACAACCACAAATACTTCAGTGTCTACATTCAAAAGGGAAATTAATGGTAGAAAAAGTACATTCTAGGTTTCCTTTAGAGCTATGCTCCCAAGTATTTGGGCTAGCCAAGTATTTACTTTGAATTAAATAGGAAAAAAAAAAATGTGGTCTCTTGAGGAACTATCAGCATTTAATGCTAAGAGATAATAATTTATCTTTAAAGAATTAATATAGCTTCTAAAAGTGTCTTATATATTCTCAAGAAGTAGCTTATGTTGTGGGAGTTTAGCTTCTTAAGACTTAATTTTTCTACACATGGAATGCTTATTTTAGTTTCTTTACCTAAAGAGACCTTTAGAATAATCATCATTTTGTATTCTCTAAGCTGCATTTCCTTGTTAAGTTATATTTAACATGAAGACTGCAGAAACTTTTAAGTTGCACCTTCAGGGAAAAAATCTTATCCCATCTCCAGCCCAAGAAGGATTAATCACAGATAAGTACAATGTGAAGCTATAGCATTTTATAACATCACTAAAACATCTTTATGTAAACAGAATGCCACAAACTTTTAGCAATGAAAAGAGAAGCTCTCAAGTTGGAGCTTACAGTAGGAGTAAAATTTTCCTCCATAGAAAAAGTCTCTATTTTGGGGGAGGGGTACACCTTCTAGAAAACCATTCAACATGTTTAGAAGGAAGCTGACATACCTCTCTTCAACATTTTTGATTCAATGAGTCTCATGTTTCATGCCTCCTGTTCTTTCATTTTCCTTATATGATCTATAGGAATTGACTTCTGATAGTATAAAATCCTTAAGTGAGGTAGAGTGAATTCCCTGAAGTCCTAAAATCACCTTTGCATGTGCTAAGTCTCTTAAGTCATGCCTGACTCTTTGCAACCCAATGGATCATAGCTCGCCAGGCTCCTCTGTTGATGGGGATTCTCTAGGCAAGAATATTGGAGTGGGGTGCTATTTCCTTCTCCAAATGATCTTCCTGACCCAGAGATAAACCACATTTCTTACATCTCCTGCATTGGCAGGCAAGTTCTTTACCAATAGCACCACTAGGAAGCCAAAAACTTTGTTTAATATCTATTTTTTAAAATAATCATGACAGCAAGTGTCATCCAACCAGCAAACACTTCGTAAATACCTCAGAGTCCATCATTTGAACATTTAAATATAAAAAAGAAGAAAGTAAATTATGTATATGTATGTATATATGTATGTCTTGTCGTCTTTTGGGCTTCCCTAGTGGCTCAACTGGTAAAGAATCCACCTGCAATGTGGGAGATCTGGGTTCTGTTCCTGGGTTGGGAAGATGCCCTAGAGAAGGGAAAGGCTACCCACTCCAGTATTCTGGACTGTATAGTCCATGAGGTCACAAAAAGTCAGACACAATTGAGCAACTTTCACTGTCTTCTTGTGAAGTCACTCAGTTGTGTCTGACTCTTTGAAACCTCATGGACTGTAGCCTGCCAGGCTCCTTCTGTCCATGGAATTTTCCAGGCAAGAATACTAGAGTGGGTCGCCATTTCCTTTTCCAGGTGATCTTCCCGACCCAGGAATCAAACTCATGTCTCCCACATTGCAGGCAGACTCTTCACCATCTGAGCCATCAGGAAATCCCATCTATGTATGTATGTATACACAAGTCACTTAAGTATGTGTAATATATCACCTTGAAGGCCTATGCAGAAGGAATTCACAATGCAGGGTGTGGTGTTCAGGTTAAGTCTGAAAAAAGAAGGACAGATTCAGAGTAAGCACTACATAACTACTCCTTTTATTTTCCTTAGTTGGTCAACTCACATAAGTTAACTATTATAAAAGTATGCAAAAACATTGCATTCAGTCATGCTAGTAATAAACAACACCAAAAACTCAGTGACATAGCAAGAAAGGTAGTTATCTTCCTTTTTCTATATGTTCATTGCCTATCAGCAGGGGAGCTCTGCACATCTTATCACTATGAATCAGAGAGGCCACCATCTTGAATATCGCTGGTTACAGAGCCAGAACAAAGGGAGAAAGCTCTGCCAGAGATTTGTTGTCTAAGTTAAAAGCCCCACATGAGAGTGGCCTCGGATATTACCATTCATAATTTATGGCTTAGAAGCCATCACTCTGTCACACTTGCCCAAAAGAAGGTCAGCAAATACAACCCTATCAAGTGATTGGAAGGAAATAAGATCCAAGTCTGAGTATGTAGCACTGATGCCTCTCTCATAACTACTTCTAGTCCATGAATAGGTCTTTGCAAAAATATAGACAGTGCAAAAAATATAGGTCAGTGCAAAAATATAGACAGTATGAATGAACTGCTCCCCTAACTAAGGTGGCAAGTCTGGGCAACATGGTTGGTATTGTTCTTTGAGGAGAATATCCAGTTAACTGTGTGGCTTTGTCCAGCACTGTCGACCACTTCTCATTATCCTGAGTCACTCTGTGGTATGGTCTGAAAAATTGCCTGGCTCATCTTTGAGATGATGAGTTCCCTAAGAAAATTTACCATTTCTCATTCCTTTCAGCACAGGGCCTGACATATTGTAGGTACTCAATAAATTTAATAAGTAAATGAATGGCTCTCAGAAACTTTTAATCAGGGCTGAACAAGATTTATACCATACTCAATTTTCATTATCTCTCACAACACAACTAAACTTTGGGTCTTTATAACATCACTTTATTCAGTTTAATTATGGAATCAAACATTTCTATAGATAGTTAATCATCATTTTTAATACCCAGGTTATGTTGTCCTTGTAGTCTATATCATAGTAAGGAAATATTATTGCAAATGAAGTATTTTAGAAGCTGGTGTCTAGAAACAAGGACTAGTTGAAAGCCAGAATTCAGTGTCAAATACAGTCTAAATAATGAAGCCTAGAAAGATTTCCAAAAATCTTTTTAATCATATCTCAGAAACATACACATCTACAATGCAATAAAATCGGTTCCTTTAAAAAGTGCATGCTTTCTTTTCTATCCCCTCCTGTTACCTGATATTAGACCTGTCCCATTATGTGGGTGAAGTACTAAGCTCTGACTTCAAGTTAAATACCACGTTCCACCTCTTCACACAAAGAGCAAACACTATCATCTGTTTCAAAATTCCAGCTTAATAGGCAGAAAATTTTGCTTACCAGGTTATTTTTAAAAATCACTTAGAACTCAGTGGGTAAAGAATCCACCTGAAATGCATGAGCCACAGAGGATGCAGGTTCGATCCCTGAGTCTGGAAGGTCTGTTGGAGCAGGAAATGGCAACCTGCTCCAGTCTTCTGGCCTGGGAAATCCCACGGACAGAGGAGCCTGACAGGCTAAGTCCATGGAGTTACAAAGAGTTAGACATGACTGAGCAACTAAACACTAAGCACTGCTACAGGATCAATTTTAGTTTAGTCAATTAAAGGCTTATTCATTTCAAAAATAAAGAAATAATTTTATTAAAGATACTAAGAGCTTTAGTTTATTCAAACTCTGGATAATCTTGGCTTTAGAATTCTACTTTTCATCATGATCTTTCTATTAGTCCCTTAGATGGTAAGAATTAGATAATAACAGAGTATGTTTACCAGGGTAATATCTTATTCTATAACACAGCTTAATGAAATATAATTGGCTTAAACCACCTTCCATCTCAACTCACACCAAAAAAAAAAATGGTGGTGTGTGTGTGTTTGTGGGGAGTGTGTTCTGGGAAAGGAGTAAATGATCATAAATGCTAAATGTAGATGTAGGGCATGCTTCATGTAAGACTTGACTTAACTCATGTGAGAATGCTAGGGGTCCATTTTTTTTTTCCTTGCAATCACTCTCCCTGGGCTATCCAATTCTTTAGCCATCGTGACTGAATCATTTAATTGTTGTTTAATAAACCACCACAAAACTAAGTGGTATGAAAGACAATGATCTCTTATTTCTCACAATAATGTTGGATGGCCATAGTTCCTCTACTACACTGACTCATGTGGCTTCACTAGGATGAGAGTCAGCTGAGTTAGAAGGTCTAATACGGCCTGACTCACAGGTCTCACAGTTGAAGCTGGTTGTCATATTGAACCATGGCTCTCCTCATTCAGTCATCAGGGACTAAACTGGCTTCTGCATTATGGTAGTCTTAGGCAGAGTTCAAAATCCAGGAAAATGGAAGGGGCAAGGGCTCAATCTCACAGTTACACAATGTCATTTCTCTCATCTTCTATTGGTCAATACAAGTTAGAAAACCAGCCTAGATTCAGTAAGTGGGAGGAAAACTTTCATCTCTTGATGAGAGGTGTGAAAAGTAAAAATGTAAGAAAACATGGCTACAGGGAGTTTTGATTCATTCTTCCACAGTGTCCAAATAGTTGCTTTATTTTTCCCATATTTTCACACAAAATCATACCATCCAGTGAATAGCAATGTATACTTTGGTAGTTCTTGCAGAAGAAGGAAGAGAGAGCTTGACTCTTTAACGTGGAGTTCTGGTAAATATCTGACCCATCTTCAGAGCCAGGAAAATGATTGAAAAAAAGTGAAAGTGCTACTCAGTCATGTCTGACTGTGATTCCATGGACTGTGGCCTGCCAGGTTCCTCTGTTCATGGAATTCTCCAGGCAAGAATAATGGAGTCGGTAGCCATTCCCTTTTGCAGGGGATCTTTCCAACCTGGGGAACTAACATGGAGCTCCTGCATTACAGGCAGATTCTTTACCATCTGAGCCACCAGGGAAGCCTTAATTGGGGTTCACACCTGCAGCTAGGAGTTGAGTCAACAGCACTCAAGTCTACATGGCTGATAATTAAAAGTGACATTTTAGCAAGGCAAAACTAGGGTATTCCTTCTAGAATAAGGAAGACCATATGCTGGATCTCAAAAGCAAATGAAGCTGGGAAATGAGAGTACAAACTTTAACTCTCTTAACAAAACCATGAGTGCCTTTTCTGCAACACCATTTCTCCTTCCTTTTTGATATTTTGCACTTGGAATTAGGTTAATATGAATCAAAGGCCATTATCCTCCACTTACTCTTAGTATGGGCTTCCCTAGTAGCTCAGTTGGTAAAGAATCTACCTGCAATGCAGGAGACCTGGGTTCGACCCCCAGTTTGGAAGGATGCCCTAGAGAAGGAAATGGCAACCCACGTCAGTACTCTTGCCTAGAGAATTCCATGGACAGAGGAGCAGGGAAGGCTGCAGTCAATGGGATCACAAAGAGTCAGACATGATTGTGAAATAACTTTCACTTACTCTTTGTATGAAATTATTTATCCTCTCTGAGACTCAGTTTCTTCAAAGAATATGTGTAATCATCATGACAGGAGTTCTGAGGGAATTCAGTTCAGTTCAGTCGCTCAGTCATGTCCGACTCTTTGCAACCCCATGAATCGCAGCACACCAGGCCTCCCTGTCCATCACCAACTCCCGGAGTTCACTCAAACTCATGTCCATCGAGTCAGTGATGCCATCCAGCCATCTCATCCTCTGTCGTCCCCTTCTCCTCCTGCCCCCAATCCCTCCCAGCATCAGAGTCTTTTCCAATGAGTCAACTCTTCTCATGAGGTGGCCAAAGTACTGGAGTTTCAGCTTTAGCATCATTTCTTCCAAAGAAATCCCAGGGCTGATCTTCAGAATGGACTGGTTGGATCTCCTTGCAGTCCAAGGGACTCTCAAGAGTCTTCTCCAACACATGAAATCATATTAGGTAAGTAGCTAGCAGAGTATCTTGAAACCAGTAAACATCCCCTGGGTAACATGTACCACCATTGGCATCAGCATTAATATCAGTATGTCAAAAAATAACTTGATAAAAATTATCAGTAAATTTTTTTCCTGAACGGCTTCCTTTGAATACTTTTACTTTAAAATTTGTGTCATTGTATTTCTACGTGAAGCATTTCAATAAAGAAACACAACTTTTTATTTGGGATGGACATGCATACACTGCTATATTTAAAATAGATAACCAACAAGGATCTACTATACAGCACGCGAAACTTTGCTCATTGTTATGTGGCAGCCTGGGTGAGAGGAGAGTTTAGGAGAGAATAGATACATGTATATGTATCACTGAGTCCCTTTACTGTTCACCTGAAACTACCACAGTACTGTTAATTGGCTATACCCCAACACAAAATAAAAAGTTCTAATTAAACAACAACAACAACATAGGATGACCAAGGAACAAATTTCTGCCTGCATTGTGCTGACCCAATTTTCATAATGCATTATAGAAACACATACGATACTCCAGGGCTTCTAAGCAAAATTTTTAAGCACAGGTATGAGCATAATCTATGTCCATCAAAAGTCACTTACTGTAAGTCTGCACATTTGAAGTTTAATCACAAAATGATTTGCAAAGAACTAGGGAATTCTGCAGTGCAGGCAGTTTAAAGATGACCTAGATTGTGTACCACCATCATTTCAAAATTGGCCAAAATGGCCTTAAGCAGCACTAAACAAGAATTTTTCTCTGAATTTAAACTTGATATATATGCAAGCTTTTTTATTACACTTTTCTATAACATTATTCACATGCCCTTATACAGAATTTTAAATAAAGACAAAAAGTAAAAAATGGATGTAAGACAGGGTTGACAGTCAGGCCTAACCCTGGCTGGGGATCTTGTTTATTCTCTAACTTTTCTATTTCCAGATTCCACGTGATCTTAGTTTCTGACTTTGGTTCCCTCTTGATTTGATTATTGAGGTCTGAGAATCTGTTTTTAAAGTAACTTAAGAGCTGAAAGACTTTCAGTCTCAATTGCATCTATCTGAGGCACACAGACCTATCCTAGTAGCTTTATCCTCAGGCCCTTATTTCTTCCCACGAGCAAGCACTACTCAAAAGTATGAGAGCAGCTTGCATTAGCTCTAACATGCAGGCCCTTTCATTGCCTCGGAGACACTCGGGCAATTTATGATCATTTGTTGCAAAGAGGTTCTGCCATTACTCTCAGCCAGAAGGAAAATAGCATTGCCTCTACAATTGCATCTCAAGGACTCAGCTAATGCAGCCCTGGTGCTCTTCTCTGGATAGAAATATCTACAAAAGCTTTGAGAGCTCAGATCAAGTGTTTTCACTGTCAGCCACCAAAGGCGTTCTGCCCCCTGCCTATCACAATTATAGGACTTTCTAGCCAGCAGAAATAGGCAATACAAAATTTCTTCTAATGCTCCTGTCAATATTGAACCATGGATTGCCTGAGAAAGAGTCATTCTTTTCCCTCAGTGGCTCGAGTACACTGTGAAAGGTCTTTAACAGTCTGTGCCAGTCTGGGGGTGAGGCTGAGAGGCTCTGCATACTCTATCACTAACACTATACAGAACTATTGACTCACTACTGGATACATAGAGGGGGTACTTCTTCCCATATGTGGACCTCATTTGGAATGATGAGAAGACACCAGAAACTGAGCTGTGAAAAAAGAATGTTACAAAGTGGATTTTAGAGCAAGAGTGGTCATTCCAGCAATGAAAACCAAGAGAGAGAGAGAGAGAAAATGCATTTATGCCTATTTCATGAAGAGGGCACTATGCAATCGGCAGTTCCTGGTACACTGGTACATTCTTTTGTTCATTTAGAGGAAGCTACCCAGATCTGAGTTAGAGTTCTCCAGATCTTTGAGTTTAGAAAGTGATAAAGAAATACCCGAATGTATACAATGGGCTTCCCTTTAGTTGATATAATTTCTTCAAAGCATGTTTTTATTGAAGTAACCTGGTGGTTCTGCATGTCTGGCTCAGACAATAAAAAATCCGCCTGCAATGTGGGAGACCTAGGTTTAATCCCTGAGTCAGGAAGATCCCCTGGAGAAGAGAATGGCTACCCACTCCAATACTCTTGCCTGGGAAATCTCATGGACAGATGAACCTGATGGGCTACAGTCCATGAGATCACAAAGAGTCAGACATGACTGAATAACTAATACTTTCACTTTCCATATGTCTAGAACCAAAACACCACCAGGTGTGAGGTTCAAGAGCTAACGTTGTTAGAGATAGTGTGCTTACTACTTCAGGGTAGCTTGTTACCTTGCAAAGGATAATTTAAAAGTGTGTAGAGCGATTTGAGAAGCCTGTGTCTTTGCATGCATCATTAGCTATATAGAATTTCCAATTTATGTAACAATGAGATCAACTAAGTGGTGTTGTTCACCTTAAATATTTGATGTTTTAATAGATTGCCTATTCTATGACTGCCACTTACTTCATCAACATTGGCTAATGCACTTGAGAGAAAGTGTTCTGTTTATGAATCCTTACAAATACAAAAACTAAAATATTTTTCTAAATTGAAAATTCAAGATCAACTTTTAATCCTTTAAGTAGTACTAGTGTAAACAGTGGGCTTCCCAGGTGGTTCAACAGTACAGAACCCACCTGCAATGCAGGGGTCGCAGGAGACACAGGTTCGATCCCTGGGTTGGGAAGATCCCCTGGAGGAGGGCATGGCAACCCACTCCAGTATTCCTGCCTGGAGAATCCCATGGACAGAGGAGCCTGGAGGGCTGCAGTCCATAGGGTCTCAAAGAGTCAGACGCGACTGAAGCAACTTAGCACGTACAGAATGTAAACAATATTAAAGTCTAGGGGCTAAGGAAATGAAAAAGTAGGGAGTAAAAAAAAAAATCTCCACATAAATTAAAACACCAACCTTTTCAAAACTATTTTCAACCAGACAAAATGTCCTTTAGTTATTGGTAAATTTAATCTGTCTCTTACAAAGCAAGGGGAAGCAAGAATGAATCTCAAGGGTTATTCAATGAGACTCGCATTTCAAGTGGCCTATTTAGTGAATGCCTGAAGTGTGTGTTCAGTCGTGTCCAACTGTTTGTGACCGCATGGACTGAGGCCGCCAGACTCCTCTGTCCATGGAATTCTCCAGGGAAGGATACTGGAGTGGGTTGCCTTCCTTCTCCAGGGGATCTTCCTGACCCAGGGATTGAAGCTGTGTCTTTTGAACCTCCTGCATTGACAGGCAGACTCTTAACCACTGAGCTACCTGGGAAATACAAAGAATGCTTCAGCACAGGAAGAGAAGAACAGAAAATCAGACATCCTCGATTCCAGGAGCTTTTCATCTGATGGAGGACACCAAATGCCAACAACCATCTATAACAAGAGGAAGATAAACGCAGTATAAATCAAGATATCAATACACATGGCACAGGGCATGCATAGCTATGAACATGTTATGGCCCATTAAGGAATGGAGTGTAAGAGCAGAATGACAGAAGCCTGGGTTAGGAGTAGGCGGCGTAAGAACAGCAGCTACATGTGGGTCTTGATTCAGAGATTTATATGTATTACATACAGCCTATACTCTTTACTTTAGTAAGATTTACATTACAAAATTTACCAACTTAACCATTCTTAAGTATATAGTTCAGTGGCATTAAATATATACATACTCTATATATATATGTGTGTGTGTGTATATATATATGTATAAACATATATATATATATAATGTTTGGTAACTATCACAACCATCTCTCCAGAAAATGTCTCATCTCCCCAGACTGAAACTCCATACCATTAATTGAAAACTTCTTACCCTTCCATTTCCCTAGCCTTCACTTGGAACTGTTGATATCATTCTACTTTGTCTCTATGAGTCTGACTCATCTTGGTACCTCATATAAATGGAATCATACAGTATTTTTTTTTAATGTGAGTAACATTTCACTTAGCATAGTATCTTCAAATCTCATTCATGTTGTAGTATGTGTCAGAATTCTATTTTTACCACTATTTTATTATATACATATACTATGTCTGTTTACCCATTCATCTGTTGATAGACATTTAGGTTGCTTCAATCTGTTATAAGTGATACTGCTATGAACACTAGTTTACAAATATCTGTTCCACTCTTTGCATTCATTTCTTTCAGTTAAATACGCAAAATTGCAACTGCTGGATCATATGGTAATCCTATTATTAAGCTTTTTGAGAAAACACTGTACTCTTTTCCATATTGGTAGCTGCCGTCTGTGGGCTTGCACAGAGTCGGACACGACTGAAGCGACTTAACAGCAGCGGCGGCAGCAGCAGCACCATTTTACACCACCACCGGCAGTACACAAGTTTTCCACATCCTCACTAACCTGTTATTGTTTGTTTGTTGTATACTAGACATCCGAGTGGGTATGATGTGATATTCATGTAATGAACTTTTTCAGAGCAACACTGCCAAGATAACATTATTATTCCAATGTAGCAGATAAAGTAATAGACCTAGGGACCTAAAACAACTCTCAGAATGTTTTAGTTACAAAATGGTATACGTAAGATGAGATTTGAAGCTCAGTTTGGTTCAGTTCAGTTGCTCAGTCAGACAGGGACTTCAATTGCTCAGTCTTTGTGACCCCGTGGCCTGCAGTATGCCAGGCTTCCCTGGCCATCACCAACTCCCAGACCCAACTCAAATTCATGTCCATCGTGTCGGTGATGCCATCCAATCATCTCATTCTCTATCTTCCTCCTGCCTTCAATCTTTCCCAGCATCAGTGTCTTTTCAAATGAGTCAGTTCTTCCCGTCACGTGGCCAAAGTATTGGAGTTTCAGCTTCAGCATCAGTCCTTCCAATGAATATTCAGGGCTGATCCCCATTTAGGATGGACTGGTTGGATCTCCTTGCAGTCCAAGGGACTCTCAAGAGTCTTCTCCAACACCACAGTTCAAAAGCACCAATTCTTCAGCACTCAGCTTTCTTCACAGTCCAACTCTCACATCCATACATGACTACTGGAAAAAACCATAGCCTTGACTAGATGGACCTTTGTCAGCAAAGTAATGTCTCTGCTTTGTAATGTGCTCTCCAGGTTGGTCATAACTTTTCTTGCAAGGAGCAAGCATCTTTTAATTTCATGGCTGCAGTTACCATCTGAGATTTAAAACTAGCTGTATAAAAATACCAATGCATGTGTTTATTATGATACAAACAGGATATGTTTTATAAGCAATGAATTAGCATGGCTGGTATGACAAATGAGACACAACCTTGCCTGCTCATCTCAGCCTTATATGTTCCACCTTGCCATACCCTCCCTTTTACCTTCAAGTTAGTGCCTTCTACCCCCACACTGCTCACAACACCAGTTCTACTACACATGTATTAATTCATTGTGTGCAGACTAGTCACCCCAGCATTTGAATGCATGATTTGCTTCCTCACTAAAAACTTCACACACCTTTGAACAATGGCTAAAAACCACTTGCATGTATCCTTTCCTGAAACATGATGTAGAGTCCTTTTGCATTTGATTGTTTTGTGCCACCATGAAAGAGCATCTGTGCTTCAACAAGTCCCAGGACAACTGTGCTCAGCATAGTTCCTCAGATTCATGATTCTTGCTTTGTTTTCTCCGGAACCTTGAATGCCATCAAGGAAGCATCAGACTAGTGTTATAATTCTGGAAGCAATGGGAACATTAAAGAGTCAATGACAATAATTAAGAAGCTATTACAATGATAACTACTGAGGTATAAAGTAATGATGAGCTGATCTAATGGATAATTAATAACATGGAAAGGAGAACTGATAGGCATGATTATATAGGACAGCGGTCCCCAATCTTTTGGGCACCAGGGACTGGCTTCCCAATAGACAATTTTTCCTCAGACAGAAATGGGGGCAGGGATGGTTTCAGTTTTCAGTTTCACCCACTGCTCACCTCCTGCTATGAGGCCCTGTTCCTAACAGGCCATGGACCGATACCAGGCCCAGTCTGTGGCCTAGTGGGTGGAGACACCTCATATACTTGTGAGGAGGATTTAAAACGGATGATGCACTGTGATGAGTAGAATGGTAGAACTGCTAGTCTAGACAAGAAGCACGAGGAGGAGGGCCACGGGGTACCTAGATATTTGGTGAAGTATGTGTTCCAGGCACATCTCTGAGACTGTTTTTAGATGAGATGAACATTTGACTTGGTAAACTGAGTAAAGCAGGTCATTCTCGCTAATGTGGGTGATCCCTATCCAGTCACTTGAAGGTCTGAATAGAAGAAAATGACTACTTCTCCTGCAACTATGATAGAATTCCTCCTATCTGATGTCATAAGCTGGGGCATCAGTTTTTTTCTGTGTTCAAATGCAAATTGAAACATCAGATCTTGGATCTCAAGTCTGCCAACTTTAGGACTGCAACAAGATCATGACCTCTCCTGAGTTGCCTACCTTAGGCTTTGGGATTTCTCAGCTTCCAAAGTCATTGGAGCCAGTTTCTGAAATACAAACACACATACGCGCACACACACACACACACACACACACACACACACACAGGTCTTCTCTTACCCTTTTCCTTTATGGCCCTTCCTTTCTTATACATAAAAACTCTTTCCCTTATGACCTACTATATTCTATGAAGCATTACAGTTATTAAAGTTTAGGTTTATTGTTAATATGATTGAAAGGAATTATAAGAATCTGAAAATACTCAACAAGTGCACATGTGAAATTATAGTGAATGTGGAATCAATAAAATAATAAATAAGTCAGGGACTTAAACTGAATACACACTTCTGTATCAAGGAAAAATTAGGCATATTTGCTTGAATCCAACCATTAGATTATTCTAAGCTTCTTACAAAGTAAGTATACCACAAGAAAAAAAAATGAGTAAGTTTCATTTGCAATAAAGCTTCAATCAAAGAAATAGGAAAGGAAACAAAGAAGAATTTGAGGAGAAATATAAACAAAGTAATCAGTCATTTAAGAAAGGTAAGTTGAAGCTGACAAAATATCACCATTGCTGGATTTGCAATTTAACAGTAGAGAAACCAACCTGTTGCTTGAATCAGAGAGGGACAAAGGGAAAAAGAAACCTGCAAAGAATAATTAGATGTTAACTGCATGTGAGCAAAGTAGGTACTGGTATTTTCACAAGTTTCAACTTAAGTAGCAGCCTTTGCCACTCTGGAATCAAAGCAATTTATCATCCATAAACAACTGTCAGCCAGAGCACCACCAGGGACAAGGCAAGGCTGTGTTTTTACCGGGCCTGGATTTTCATATAAAAGCATTGAATTTATCTGGACTGTGGAGAGTTGCTAAGCTCAGTGTCAAGGGGAAAGTTCCATCTTATTAGTAGTGATGTTATCTTAGTTATGGTACTCTGTCATGTCTGGAGGAATGGGGAGGGCGATGCATGTCACGTGGTTGCAGACAAATGAGAATGTGTTTTTAAGGACCCCCATGCTATTGACCTTACAGTTTTGACATAGAAGGCTTAATTTAGACCAGAGATTTTTTAAAGTCCTGAGATCACATCTTGAATCTTCACAAACTAAAGTAAAATGTGTTTTAAAACAAAATATATATCTATCTTCAGATAGATAGGTAGATACAAATGGTAAAATTATTCTTTAAAAAAAATCAGATTGAGATGTAGTCCTATGGAGACTACAGAGGAACACACATTAAATATATGATAAGAAGCTGCATGTGTGTGTAAAAGCTTACGTATATCCACCAGAGAAAGGGACTGTTCGGCATTTGGAGAAATCAGTTGAGATGCTCTGAAGCTGAGGGCACATTTTTAGAACTTTCCAAAGGGCATATCCAAATGCATGGCTGGCTGCAATAGAGTAAAAGATGGATATCCTTCATGAGAGCATAATGTGCTGTCCACACGCTTCATTGGAGCCTAATGTGACAAATGAATGGGTTGGCATGCAGGTCTCAAAGAGGCTGAATGGAATAAAATGGCAGAGATTTCTCTCACAGAGAGACAGTGAGTCTCTGTCTTCCCCTCTCAGACAGTCTCTGTTGGAGAGTAATAGGAATCAGCTTTGCTATGGCTTCCTTTAGTAAGCACAGCAGAGGCAGCAGTTTTGAGGGTCTGTGGTGCATGCTAAGTCACTTCAGTTATGTCTGAATGTTTGTGACCCCATGGACTGTAGTTTGCCAGGCTTCTTTGCCCATGGGATTCTCTAGGCAAGAATACTGGAGTGGGTTGTCATCTCCTTCTCCAGGGGATCTTCCTGACCCAGCGATGCACCAGCAATCCTGCATTGGCAGGCAGGTTCTTTACCACTAGCGCCACCTGGAAAGCATGTTTGGAGTTCTCTAGAATAAATTCCTGATTATCCATATGTACCCGACATCCACCCACACAACTCCAGCACCCATCTCCCCATCCTCATGCACACAATCATCTCACCAGTGTTGAGAGTCAAAAGTATTAATTTTGAAAGGTTTGAATGGGGTACCAGTGTGAAGTAGTATTAAATCATTTTTCCATCTAAATTTCAAAAATAGCAAGAGAGTGTTGGGGTCACAGTGAGCTCCTCAACTTGGTAAGGATCAATCTGTCCTTTAATCTGAGTGCTGCAATGCCATCCAACCTCAGTACCCAGGAGGAAAATAGAGCAAGTAGGAATATGGTCCAGAAGTGGTACACAGCCTCACCACCCCAATCCATTTTCCTCTATATTTTATTATGATCATTTTTAAACATACAGAAAATTGAAATGATTTTATAGTAAATATATAGACCTAAAACTAACCTACTTCCATCAATAACTAACATTTTCCTTTACTTGATTTAGCACGTACTATTATCCATCCATCCCTCTACTTGCCTATTTATCCAGTTTTCACTGTATTTCTTACCAAGCTGCAGTCATCAATGCACTTTCCCCTAAGTATTTATTCATGGACATCATTTAAAGAGTTGGATATTCGCTTTGGATATTTTTTCTTTTTGAGGTAAAATTTACACATAATAAAATTACATGTATATATATATATGACACTGATTTTTGGCACGTTTATATACTTATGTAACAAAAATTATCAAAATAAAGAACATTAACATCATTCCAGAATGTTGCCTGATACCTCTTTCCAATCAATCTCTGCCCCTAAGCCCAAGAATAACAACTGTTCCATGTTTTTCCCAACAAAGATTAGTTTTGCCTGTTTCTGAATCGTATTGAAAAAGAGTCATAAGTATATGTTCCTCTGTGGAGGACTGTTAACGGTAGGTAGTATAATGGCTCCCCAAAATGCCCACCTCATAAACCCTAAAATCTGTGTACATGTCATGTTACATAGTAAGATGACAGGGGTAATTGAAGTAATACATGGGATCATGGTTGCTAATCAGATGACTTTGAAACAGGGAAGTTATCCTGGATTATCTGGATGGGCACAATATAATTACAAAGGCTCCTAAATGTGGAAGACTGAGACAGAAGTATCAAAAAACCAGAGAAATGGCATCATCAAAAAGGGTTGACTGAACATTGCTGACTTTGAAGGTTTAAGGGAGTCATGAGCCAAGGAATGTGGGAAATCTTTAGAAGCTGAAAAAGGTAGGAAAATAAATTATTCCCTAGAGCCTATAGGCAGGAATACAGCTGCCAACACCACTGATTTTTGCCCAGTGAGATTCATTTTGGATTTACCTCCAGAACTATAAGGTAACACATTTGCTTTGGTTTATTCAACTAAGTTTGTGGCAGGTTACAGCAGCAATAGGAAACGACTATACTTTTTTTTTTTAATTCAATATAATGTTTTTGAGGCTTATCCATATAATTGTATGTATGCTTGTCTTTTTTCATTCCATTGTATCCAACCTCTTGTTGAAGGACACCTAGACTGTTTCTAATTGTAGACTATAATTATTGGTCATAAGTCTGCACACTTTTTAAAGTGCTATCACTTGATGTGTTTGAGGATTCACTATTTGGGACTGGCCTTCATGGTAGCCAGCATCTGAACTGGCCAGGGAAGGCTCTAGTGGACGATGCTTTAGGGAGCTAAAAATGCGTAACACTAACCTGGTTTCAGAGCAGTTTCCAAGCTCTGATATACTATTTCAAAAGCCGTATTTAAAGAGAGCAGGAGCCACCATCATATGGAAAGTGATGTGGAGACCTAAGCGTTGTGAAGTGTCTGCTTCGCTCCATATGCTCAGATGAAATCATCCAGCTCCACTCTTTATTATCCCAACATGCCTTCAAATAAGAATAAGAATAATAGCTAATTTTCTGCTGCAATATCACCTAAACCAGAACAACCTGAGTCCAGATTATTAAGCCCTCAGCCTTAGTTTGCTCCTCTGTGAAATGAGAACTATCCCAATTCACAGTTGTTCAGGGGCAGCTTCCATGGTGGCTCACATGATAAAGAACCTGCCTGCAGTGAAGGAGAACCAGATTTGATCTCTGGATTGGGAAGATCCCCTGGAGAAGGGAATGGCTACTCACTCTAGTATTCTTGCCTACAGAATTCCATGGACAGAGGAGCCTGATGGGCTATAGTCCACGGGGCTGCAAAGAGTCAGACACCACTGAATGACTTTCACTTTTCATTTTCTGGGGCATAATGTGATAATATAAACAAATGAGATATATAGTATGCATAAAAAGTTGCTAATGTCCTTAATTTTCTTAAATCCTACACAGTTAAGACAGTCCTCATGTCTTCTGTTTCTAGAAAAGTATTTTACAGAAACATCAAAATCAGAGAATATGCTTGGTAATTCAACAAATGCTGACTGAGCATAGACAAGGCCATAGATATTCCCAGGACTTTAAAGATTTACTTCATACAACTCTTTTGTTCAAAGAGCCTAGTGAGGAAGACAAAGGAGTAAATGGGTCTCTATAGTTTGGCATGGCTACTATGAGAAAGGAAGGCATGGGGGTCATGGTGTATTTAAGAGAGCACCTAGCCTAATCAAGGGAAAGTACCAGCAAGATTCAGGAGCAGATGTTCCTGAACTAGAAGAAGTGACTCAAGAGTAGGTTAAGCAGAAAGTAAACTGATGAGAGGAGCAGGAGTCAGGAAGACCCCATGTTGTACCCAAGGAGAGACTGTGACCGTTCAGATAAGTTAACATACTATATGGGAAGCCATTCCCTTCTCCAGGGGATCTTCCCAATCCAGGGATTGAGCCCAGGTCTCCTGCATTGCAGGCAGATTCTTTACCAGCTGAGCCACCAGGGAAGCCCAAGAATACTGGAGTGGATAGCCTATTCCTTCTCCAGAGGATCTTCCTGACCCAGGAATTGAACCAGGGTCTGCTGCATTGCAGGCAGATTCTTTACTAGCTGAGCTACCAGGGAAGCCCATGTATAGGCACACACTAGCTTCAAATTCCAAGGTCAAGTTTAGACACAGGTAGGATTAGATGGTATGAATTGTCAAATATTATGAGTTTTCAAGTCATACAAACCAAAACTGGAATCACATTTCAATTTGGCTATCTATCAGTTATTTGACCTGGAGAAAAACAAGTAAGTTTTTAAAACTTCAGTGTCTTCATTTGTAGAAGGAGTATAATGTTATCGAACCTACAGCAATGTTGTAAGAATGAAATGACAAAAAGCTGATGTGAAGTATTTAGCAGGATAGTTGATACATATAGTAAGCTCTCAAACAGCACAATCTTCCCATGTTCTTTTTTCATTTTTCTAGTATCACAAATATTCTAGAGATATGCATACTGACTCTGTTCTATGCCCAACAGGGGGATAGATAACAGACAAATACACCTATAAAATTTGAGTATGTCACTGGTTTGCATTGAAGGAGAAGACAGTAGCCCTAACAAGTTTCACAGACAGTGTAAGTATATTAGAATCTCAATAATCATATTCAGGTTTTAGTGACCAATTTAAGAAAAGCATCAGGCTGGAGCAGAGATTACTAGTCTCCATCAGGTTACCTGGGTTAAAGATTACAAAAGGACAGAGTGTTGCAAAATAACTTACTATTCTTTTATCTACCTATGATGGTTGGGTTAGGTAAAGAAAAGGAATTTCATTAATGGTAAGATGGTCCAGTGTCCCCATGGGAAAGGACAATGACATCATAAAATATACCTTTATCCCTGGGAGAAAAATAGACTTAAATTGTGGAAGAACCAAGTACATGGTAATAAAATGTATATAGTACTGATGGGGCTAGAGCCAGGGCCCAGGAGTACATAAACCTATAGAATTCAGGGTCTTCTCTACAAAAACAAGGTAACTAAACTGCAAATTCAAAAGTAGGTATTTTTATCAGTGTCCTGTAGCTACTGTAACACATTACCACCAACTTAATGGCTTAAAACAACATGTTTATTATCTTCATTCTGAAGGTCAGAGTCCTAAATGTGTCTCACAGGGATAAAATCAAGATGTGAGCAAAGCTGTTATCCTTTCTGGAGACTTTGAGGAGACTCCATTTTCTGGCCTTCTCCAGCTCGTAGGTGGTTGGCCACATTCCTTGGCTTGAAGCCTGTTTTCCCATTCTCAAGGCCAACAATGGCTGGTTGAATCCTTCAAACATCTCACCAGTCTGACACCGACTCTTCTGACTTCCATTTTCACTAAGGACTTTGGGATTACATTGGACCCACACAGATAATCTATTTTAAGGTCATTTGATTAGCAATGTAAATTCCATTTGCAACCTGAAGTACCTTTTCCCTTGCAACGTATTCACAGAGTCCAGGTATTAGGATGTGGAACTCTTTTGAAAGATACTATTCTGCCTATAACAGTATAAAATGAGTATTTAGAATGAGAAAAAAATCATGTCAGAACCTATTTTGATATCCAAATCCTTTTTCTGTGATTTTTTTGTTTTCAGCAATTTATAAATGATGTTTCCATAGAAATACTTCTAATTAAACCTGAATTTTTCTCATCTCCAGTTCCCTACAACTACCAACAGCTTACAGTATTTTAGGGTACAGGAAATGATGGACCCTAAAGCTAAATTCTTTTAGCTTCATTATTAATATGCTTCTAAGAATTGAAAAACATCACTGCAGATATGATGCTTAGACCAAAAATATACTCCCTTATAAAATAGTTACTGTAGTTCACTAATGATATTGACAAATAAAATTAGTTTTCTCTTACAAAATTGATATTATTAAATGCATATTGGATTCTAGTATTAATAAGTAATTGAAATGTTTGCCAATGTAAGGGTAAATATCTTCTAGTAAATTGATCTTAATATTTTATTACTTGATTATTTTTCACTTACCAGATTCAGGTTATGGAATTTTTTTACAAGATGCAACTCTAATCAGTTATAGTATATATGATAGGCTACACATAGGAAATTATGGTAATAATTTAATCACTGAGTCATGCCTGAATCTTGCAACCGCATGGACTTTAGCTCACCAGGCCCCTCTGTCCATAGGATTTTTCAGGCAAGAATCCTGGAGTGGGTTGCCATTTCCTTCTCCAAGAGATCTTCTTGACCCAGATATTGAACCCGCGTCTCCTGCATTGAAGGAGGTCTCCTGCTTTGCAAGTGGAGTCTTTACCGCTGAGCCACCAGGGAAGCCCAAAGTAAAGTATAGGACATGGTATTTTTATTTTAGAATTTAAATCAATCCTTCATGCTTGACAGAGAATGCATCTCACTTCTAACCCAAAAGGACAATAAAGAAAGTATCTTTATGTTCTATCTTTAGAAGAAAAGCCTTGCCTTTAGTGTGTCTACCCTTAATGATTTCTGTTTTAATTCTGTCTTTTGTCTTGTAACTGTTTTCTGAAAGTCCAGCAGTATGATCCCTTACATCATAGTATTGCTCTCCGACTGAAAAGGGAGAGCCATTCTTTCTGCTTTTCTCTTTTAGGCTAGAGGAGCTAGCTTAGAGAAAAATTCTCAAAAGTCATACAAATCTTTGCTTGGAAGCAACTGTAATAATCATTTTAGTTCATTTTACAAGAGAAAAATAACAGCTGCCATTCTGTGAGTGCTTGCCACATGCCAGGCTAAGCATTTATGCTTCTCCTTTTTTTTCTTTAATACCCATAACAATACTGGAAGAAAAGTATAATTATCTGTATTTTTTCATGAATACTTATAAGTGGAAAGAATCTTTTATAGTTCTCACATCAGAAAAGGTAACGTGTGTTGGGACAAAGAGAGAGAATGTTTCCTGTTTTTCAAGAAACAGCTTTAACGCAGGTTTCTTGACCTTAGCCACTGTCAACAGAACCAAATTAGGTCTGATGGAGCACTCACTGCTACAGTTTGAAAGACAGAAGTACTAGGCATTAAGCCTGAGAAATCTGAAAGGGATTTGAAATGATTATTGCCATTATTGCCATTATTATTTACTTATTCTCTCTTGGTTACAGCTCTAAATGAAAACCAACATTCAGACAGTGTAAGACTGTTTAACACCTTTCACATTAAAGTTTGCTTTCTTAACTACATGGAATCAAGAATCATTTTTCCTTTGCTCCTCAAGTCAATATAAGTCACTCTTTCACTGACTCTTTTCATTTCCATCCAGGCCTAAAACTACCTGTAGAATGCCTCCACATACTTGTCTCCCTTCCCATAAAGAAAGCTCTACAATGGGATATATGAGTCTGGAGACACATATATAGGAGGAGGACCAGAAGTTGTAGGGCTGATGACTTTGTGAAAACACAGAGGAATGATTCTAAAACTCAAAGCTCTAAAATGCAACCAAGAAAATGAGAACTGATGTGTGCAAATCCCTTTGGGGATTCCCCAGAGCCATTCTGCCACCTGGTGGCCGGAGGCACTTGTTGTCCAAAAAGCAAAAAAAAAAAAAAAGATAAGGGACAAGACTGGGTTTGTGAGCAATATCACTCCTCTACTCCCAAGAGGCATTGAGAAAACTGAGGACAACATTTCAGGGCACCTTCCATAGGAAAAGTGGATTTTCCTACGTATCTCAAAGAACGCAGAGCTGGCTCTTTCTAGAGTGCACTGGGGAACACAACAGAAGATTGTTGATTGTTAGAAAGTATCCACAGAAATCTGATGCAGAGGTGCTGAAAGGGACCGTAGAGATTTTTATTTTACAGATGCAGGGTTTGAGGTCCATGTAGTCTCCCTTAGTTCAGAGAGAAGCAGAACCCACAGAGGCATTTTCCCCTGGGGTAATCATCCCACATTGCACCCCACAGAACTTAACCTTGTAGGGGATGCAGCTTAGCTTGTATGTTTGTTTAGCATAAAACTATGTCCCTGTGCAGGTATAGAATTAATAGTATGGAATAAATACTGCCGACTGTCATATTACTAGCCACTGTTTATTAAAAGGGGAACAATGGATAAACTAAAAGAAATCACTTAGAATCTGTAGAAATAGAATCAATAGATCTAGCTGAATATAATGAGCTCAAATGCACTGGAAAAATAGAGTTGGGGGAAATCCAAATGCAATATATTTTTATGTACTTATTCTTATAATTTCTATATTGAATAATATGCAATGAAGATTTTGTTTCCATTTAAAATAAGGTTGTAAAATATTTGGCTCATAAAAGCATTAAGATGAGGAAATGAGAGGGAGTGAAAAGAAACCCTTTGTTTTTTAAAAGCATTCTTTTGTTTTTCTCCCTGGTTGTGAATCTGTCCCCTGGATTCATTGCTGCCTCATTTCAGATTTATTTTTCCTATTCTCGCAAATGCCTTCCTTGAAACTTTCCTTCATATTTAAAAACAAATGGAGATGCTGCTTAATTCATTTTACTTTCCAGGAAGTAAAGGACATGAAAATTAAAAGTGGCTTCACCACCAGTAAAGAATGTTTCAATGCAGAGATTTTGATGGCAATATTACAAGAAAAATTGTATTTACATGTTTTCTGCTCATTTTTCTAAAACACCTCTCCTCCTCTGCTTCACATCACAGTATTCTAAAAACTGCATTTGTGGTGACCCAGCACTGGTAAGGCATTTATTAAGATTTAAAAATCAGCTAAAAAGTAGGCTAAAAAGAAGTGCAGAATACAGATTGGAAATGCTGTAAGTCCCATTAAAGAGGGTCAAATTTTTGCTATAGCTGTAAGCTGTTCAGGGATGTGAACCGTGCTCACCTTACTTATCTGCATGGTATACTGTCTAGTATAATAAAATGCCTCCTGTATACTGGGTGCTTATTCAGTATTTCCCCAGTTAATTTCAGATTAGTTATAGTTTATAACTTTATATGAACCAGTTACCTCCTGTGGCCATAGACTCCATCCATAGTCTTCAACCAGGAATTTCACAAGTAAACACAGAAGAAAGGAATAGAGGTGGGAAGTATGATGCGAAAGAGATTGCATGGGTTGAATTCTGGGTCATATTTTACTAACAATCAGTCAGTGGGTGATTTACCCTCTATAAGCTACAGTTCGTCCTCTGTGCAAATGCCTCCGTCTTCTTGCTAGGCTCTTATAAAGGACCTGTGTGGGGCCCACCCAGATAATCCTGGATAATATCCCTATGTCAAGATCCTTAACTTAATCATGTCTATAAATCCTTTTATCAAATAAGATAACATATTCACAAGTTACAGGGATTCAAATATTGACATCTTTGGGGCCTTAGTCTGCTATCTATACCAATATGATGGCAAATCATTTACATTTAGGGATTTTTAAAAATTCACAAGTCTGTAAATTTACTATAGTAGTTGTTTTATTCACAGTCACCTAATTAGGTAAATTTTGCTTGTTGGTTAGTTTTACTTGCTCCTCCATCAGTTTAACTGAATTTGGCCAAATCTTAGGGAATGTGGGGATTGCTGTGTGATGCATCAGAGATGAGGCAGACATGGTGTTCTAGAATTTGTCTTTCTTTTAAGTCCCAGGAGATATTTTGAACATGGACTATACAGTCCATGGAATTCTCAAGGCCAGAATACTGGAGTGCACAGCTGTCCCCTTCTCCACGGGACCCACTCAAGTGAGGGATGGAACCCAGGTCTTCCACATTGCAGGCGGATTCTTTATTAGCTGAGCTACCAAGGAGGCCCCAACTTTCATTTAATAAATATTTATTAAATTTTTAGAAGCTGAAGAATTTAAAGTAGCCACGTTTTAAGTTGGAAAACTAGATAAAAATTTCATAGACATGACAAAGGAAATACTTCTTTTTAAATTGGGAAAAAACTCCACAACTAAAATATTAAGGAGACTAACTTAAGCATTAGATATGGAAACAAAAACATGAAGTTCTGCTACCAAGGAAAAAAACATTTGCCACATTTAGTCTTGTCTATTTGTTTATTTTAACCAACTCTGAATCTGGCACATTTGAAGATGTGTTTTCCCCTCTTACCACCTGTGACAGTTAATTGTATGTGTCAACTTGACAAGGCCATTCTCCTCCTATCTCTGTTTCAAATGACAGGCAAACTTGATTCTGCTTAATGAGTGAGTAGAGTTGAGAACATTAATATATTTGAGCACTTTTATATCAACATTGGGTGAATTAACTCAGATGACTATTATATCTACTACTGTGGGCAGGAATCCCTTAGAAGAAATGGAGTAGCCATCATGGTCAACAAGAGTCCAAAATGCAATACTTGGATGCAATCTCAAAAACAACAGAATGATCTCTGTTCGTCTCCAAGGCAAACCATTCAATATCACAGTAATCCAAGTCTATGCCAAAACCAGTAATGCTGAAGAAGCTGAAGTTGAATGGTTCTATGAAGATCTACAAGACCTTTTAGAACTAACACCCAAAAAAGATGTCCTTTTCATTATAGGGGACTGGAATGCAAAAGTAAGAACTCAAGAAACACCTGGAGTAACAGGCAAATTTGGCCTTGGAATACAGAATGAAGCAGGAAAAAGGTTAATAGAGTTTTGCCAAGAGAACGCACTGGTCATAGCAAACACCCTCTTCCAACAACACAAGAGAAGACTCTACACATGGATATCACCAGATGGGTTAACACCGAAATCAGATTGATTGTATTCTTTGCAGCCAAAGATGGAGAAGCTCTATACAGTTAGCATAAACAAGACTGGGAGCTGACTGTGGCTCAGATCAGGAACTCCTTATTGTCAAATTCAGACTTAAATTGAAGAAAGTAGGAAAAACCGCTAGACCATTCAGGTATGACCTAAATCAAATTCCTTATGATTATACAGTGGAAGTGAGAAATAATTTAAGGGCCTAGATCTGATAGATAGAGTGCCTGATGAACTATGGATGGAGGTTCATGACATTGTATAGGAGACAGGGATCAAGACCATCCCCATGGAAAAGAAATGCAAAAAAGCAAAATCGCTGTCTGGGGAGGCCTTACAAATAGCTGTGAAAAGAAGAGAAGCAAAAAGCAAAGGAGCAAAGGAAAGATATAAGCATCTGAATGCAGAGCTCCAAAGAATAGCAAGAAGAGATAAGAAAGCCTTCCTCAGCGATCAATGCAAAGAAAGAGAGGAAAACAACAGAATAGGAAAGACTAGAGATCTCTTCAAGAAAATTAGAGATACCAGGGGAACATTTCATGCAAAGATGGGCTCGATAAAGGACAGAAATGGTCTGGACCTAACAGAAGCAGAAGATATTAAGAAGAGGTGGCAAGACTACACAGAAGAACTGTACAAAAAAGATCTTCATGACCAAGATAATCACGATGGTGACCACTCACACAGAGCCAGACATCCTGGAATGTGAAGTCAAATGGGCCTTAGAAAGCATCACTATGAACAAAGCTAGTGGAGGTGATGGAATTCTAGTTGAGCTATTTCAAATCCTGAAAGATGATGCTGTGAAAGTGCTGCACTCAATATGCCAGCAATTTTGGAAAACTCAGCAGTGGCCACAGGACTGGAAAAGATCAGTTTTCATTCCAATCCCAAAGAAAGCCAATGCCAAAGAATGCCCAAACTACCGCACAATTGCACTCATCTTACACACTAGTAAAGTAATGCCCAAAATTCTCCAAGGCATGCTTCAGCAATATGTGAACTGTGAACTTCCAGATGTTCAAGCTGGTTTTAGAAAAGGCAGAGGAACCAGAGATCCAATTGCCAACATCCGCTGGATCATGGAAAAAGCAAGAGAGTTCCAGAAAAACATCTATTTCTGCTTTATTGACTATGCCAAAGCCTTTAACTGTGTGGATCACAATAAACTGGAAAATTCTGAAAGAGATGGGTATACCAGACCACCTGAACTGCCTCTTGAGAAACCTATATGCAGGTCAGGAAGCAATAGTTAGAACTGGACATGAAACAACAGACTGGTTCCAAAAAGGGAAAGGAGTACGTCAAAGCTGTATATTGTCACCCTGCTTATTTAACTTCTATGCAGAATATATCAATAGAAACACTGGACTGGAAGAAGCGCAAGCTGGAATCAAGATTGCCGGGAGAAATATCAATAACCTCAGATATGTAGATGACACCACTCTAATGGCAGAAAGTGAAGAGGAACTAAAAAGCCTCTTGATGAAAGTGAAAGAGGAGAGTGAAAAAGTTGGCTTAAAGCTCAACATTCAGAAAACGAAGATCATGGCATCTGTCCTATCACTTCATGGGAAATAGATGGGGAAACAGTAGAAACAGTGTCCGACTTTATTTCTTGGGGCTCCAAAATCACTGCAGATGGTGACTGAAGCCATGAAATTAAAAGATGCTTACTCCTTGGAAGGAAAGTTATGACCAACCTAGATAGCATAATCAAAAGCAGTGACATTACTTTGCCAAAAAAAGGTCTGTCTAGTCAAGGCTATGGTTTCTCCAGTGGTCATGTATGGATGTGAGAGTTGGACTGTGAAGAAAGCTGAGCACTGAAGAATTGATGCTTTTGAACTGTGGTGTTGGAAAAGACTCTTGAGCATCTCTTGGACTGCAAGGAGATCCAACCAGTCCATTGTAAAGGAGATCAGTCCTGGGTGTTCATTAGAAGGACTGATGCTAAAGCTGAAACTCCAATACTTTGGCCACCTCATGCGAAGAGTTGACTCATTGGAAAAGACTCTGATGCTGGGAGGGATTGGGGGCAGGAGGAGAAGGGGATGACAGAGGATGAGATAGCTGGACGGCATACCGACTCGATGGACATGGGTTTGGGTGAACTCCGGGAGTTGGTGATGGACAGAGAGGCCTGGCATGCTGCAATTCATGGAGTCGAAAAGAGTCGGACACCACCGAGCGACTGAACTGAACTGAGCTGAACATCAACATCACGCTAAGGAAAGGCACCAGTGTGCTCTTAAGATGTGAAACATTCTAGGTCATTCTATCCTCACTCCTGTCTCTGAAAGCACTGTTCAAGGGGTACATGCAACGCAGGGAGGAGATGCAGGCTCTGCTGTCACATAATGAAGAGGCCTAGCATACTGTTTCCGTCTGTAATCTGACACTAATGTTTGCTCTGACCTCTATGTTGAATGGAACTCTTCCTAGCCATACTTAAAATGCCATCGTAAGTATCATTGTCTCAAACTGTTTTTTTTACCTCTTTATACATTTTTACTATCTGGAATTTTTGTTTTGATTTTTGGTATCAACTTCTCCCATTAGACTTTGTACTCCATGGTGCTATGTATTATCTTAACTTTGCTCACCAACACAGCCCCACTGCCAAGCCTTGAGAGAAGAGAGTAGGGGGACACACTAGCTTACACACCCCCTGGCTTGACTGCTGGTTAGACGCCTTACAGCTGCTGCTGCTAAGTCGCTTCAGTCTTGTCCGACTCTGTGTGACCCCATAGACGGCAGCCCACCAGGCTCCCCCGTCCCTGGGATTCTCCAGGCAAGAACACTGGAGTGGGTTGCCATTTCCTTCTCCAATGCATGAAAAGTGAAAAGTGAAAGTGAAGTCGCTCAGTCGTGTCTGACTCTTTACGACCCCATGGACTGCAGCCTACCAGGCTCTTCTGTCCCTGGGATTTTCCAGGCAACAATACTGGAGTGGGGTGCCATTGCCTTCTCCAGGTTAGGCACCTTAGCCACGCACATTTTTCTAAGGTGGAGGTCTCTGTCCCATGTACATATTCTCTGCTCCTTCCTGTGGTGCATTTAGGTAATATCTGTTTTGTTTTCCATGGTGTCCTATTGTTTTGATGTAGGTAAATCCGATTAACAGGACACGACTGAAGCGACTTAGCAGCAGCAGCAGCAGAATTTTAAAGTGCTACAATGAGCACACACACAGAAATCTCTCCTCCAATCTTGCTCTTTCAATAAACCTGCCATCTTAATATTCATCTGTAAATGTATATGTCTACTTTTTCAAATTTGTGTGTAGCATAGGATGAAGGAAAAACCTATTTGTTATATATTGAAGTGAAGTGATGTGAAGTCGCTCAGTCGTGTCCGACTCTTTGCGACCCCGTGGACTGTAGCCCATCAAGCTCTTCCATGGGATTCTCCAGGCAAGAATACTGGAATGGGTTGCCATTTCCTTCTCCAGGGCTCCTTTCCTACCCAGGGATCGAACCCAGATCTCCTGCATTGCAAGCAGACGCTTTAACCTCTGAGCCACCAGGGAAGCCCTATATTAGGACCCTAAAATATCAATATGCTGGCACACTGGCCAGGAATCTTGAAAGAGCCAGCAATGGGTTGGTGTTATGTGAAACGCAATACCACATGGATAAATCCCTGTGGACCGGGGTCCTTGACCTTCCAGGAGTGCAGCTTTTGTGCAGCTTGTGGCCGCACATGTCTATGGCACTTAGCAGCTATTTTATAAGTAACCTGAAAGTGAAAGTGTCAATCGCTCAGTTGTGTCCAACTCTTTGCAACCCCGTGCACTGTTGCCCACCAGACTTCTCTGTCCCTGGGATTCTCCAGGCAAGAATACTGGGGTGGGTTGCCATTCCCTTCTCCAGGGGATCTTCCCAACCCAGGGATCAAACCTGGGTCTCCCACATTGCAGGCAGATTCTTTACTGTCTGAGCCACAGGGAAGCCATTATAAGTAACTTAGGGCTTAGTAAATATATCGTACACTGACTTTTGTATCTGACCTTAACTGATGTAGGTGTAGCTTTGACCCAAGCAAGCATGAATGAGATAGGGATTAGATTATTGAGGGCAAAGAAGTCTCTTAGTTCCAGTAAGGGTCACCTCCAGTAAGGCAGCAGGTGCCTGCCACTGGGGCCCTGAGTGCTGTCCAGAGTTCTCAGGGAGCCTGCTTCTCACCCACTGCCACCTCAGCCACTGCACTGAGTCAGTCTGATGAGAATTCCAGAAGCCAAGAGGAGGAGGAGCCCAGCTCCTCCCAGACTCCGCCGGATCCTGAGCCCTCGCTCGGTGCTGAGCTAAACAACAAAGTGGCTGAACTGGTGCAGTTCCTGTGTGTCAAGTATGTAACAGAGGAACCCACCATAAAAGCAGAAATGCTGAGGAGTGTCGTGAGAGAACACAAGGATAACTTCCCTGAAATCTTCAGCAAAGTCTGTGAGTGCATGGAGGTCGTCTTTGGCATTGAAGAGAAAGAAGCGGACCCCACGAGACACTCCTATGAGCTTGTCAAAACATTCAACCTCACCTACGATGGGATGCTGAGTCATGAAGGGGGAATGCCCAAGATCGGCTTCTTGATACCTGTCTTGGGTATGATCCTCATGGAGGGCGACTGTGCCCCTGAGGAGAAAATCTGGAAAGCCTTGAATACGATGGGGGTGTATGCTGGGCAGGAGGATTTCATCTACAGGGAGCCCAGGAAGCTCATCACCAAGGATTTGGTGGAGGAATAATGTCTACAGTACCGGCAGGTGCCTCACAGTGATCCTCCACGCTATGAATTCCTATGGGGTCCAAGGGCCTATGCTGAAACCAGCAAGATGAAAGTCCTGGAGGTTTTTGCCAAGATCAGTGGGACTGACCCCACTTCCTTCTTATTCTGGTATGAGGAAGCTTTGAGAGATGAGAGAGCCCAGGCCAGAACTGTCCCCAGGGATACTTCTGCCACGGCCAGTGAAAATTCCAGTGTCGTGTCCAGCAACCTCTTCTGCCTTGAGTGAAGTCCAAAGCAGTTTCCCAGTCTTCATCTGAAGACAACAGTCAGTGTTCCATGTAATGGAGGGCTAAGGCAGAAGAGTCCATTAGCATTTTCATGTTCTGTATATGGGTGATTTGGACATTTAACTTTTTTTATTACTTGTTTTTTCCCCAAAAATATTGTTTAATGAAGTTTAATTAGCTCCAGAAAAAAAAAAAAAAAAAACAGGCATTGAGAGGTGAAATGAGTTGTTCCTTGTAATGTTTCTCATTGTCAGTTGGCTGAGCCATCAATCTGCAAAAATAGTTAATATCCACGTGGGCTATAATATACTGGGTAAGGTTTTGTCTTTGTACAATAGGTGTGTGACGTTAATAGAGACTATTAATTTAACTATTTCAAACTCTTTTCTCTTCCCTCACTTGAAAGGGCATCCAATTCAAAAAAAGAGGCAAGATGAGACATGCCAAGTAACTAGTCTCTTAGACTCTGAGACACAGTCACAGTCTCTAAGAGTCACCTCCTTCCATGTAGTTCCAAACTGACTCTGATTTGGTCACTGGATAGCTTGTGAGCAGGGCATAAGAGCTCCAAGGTCAAGATTGGATTGACCCACACAGGAATGGTGGTTTTTATTGAACATCAGATAATGAAGAACAAGGGAGAGAGACATGTTATGTTGGAAATGACTTTTACTTGTACCTAAGTTTAAGGGAGATTGGAGGAGATCATCAGAAAGTTTTAACTCAAAATTTAGCAAACAATTGTTGTACCTCCATTTATGTTAGAAATAAGGTTTACAGATAATTTGCATAAAAATATAGAGAGGGTTATGTATTTTAAATGATTATAGCCCAAGCTATAATTTTACCTTTGGAAAGAGCAGAAGGCAGATTTTCAAGGGATGAAGAAAGAAAGGGACCTACCTAAGAGGCGCCTTGAGGTATTTATCATCAAATTAGAACTGAATGAAAAGGAAAATGAGCTACCTTTACACTAACTGCTCTTCCTCTGAAAATGACAAAATTTCTCAGCAGTGAGTTTGAGTGATTTCCCTGGAAGGGGCTCACATCCAAGACAACATTGAGAAGCATCATCTTAGAAGAGCAGACGGGAAGTCTGTAGCAGCAGCAGTCAGGAAACCATTTTACAAAGACTAGGACAGCCATTCAAAGTAGTCACAGACTATTTGAACATTTAAGGAAGGAATCTTATAGATCATAAAATGTATTAAGCCCTTTCAGGTTTGTTTGAAGATCACTGTAATTTAAAATATACAAGTTGCGCTCCACTAAAACAATGCTGATTCAGTATAATTTTTGAGCTTTACTATTTGCTAGACAATGCTTTTCCCTCTGGGGATATTAATGAAACAGAGACCACTGATTGCTATACCCATGTAGCACAGATCTTACAGGGAGAGCTGGAAAATAAACA